>NW_027508953.1:7287500-7887500 GCF_051911475.1 Siphateles boraxobius
AACTGGACAGGCGAGGAACTTAGCTGGATGACTGTAGAACAGAGCCCAGCAGGGAGATGACAGATGACTGAAGACTGATGGCTTGTGAACGGGGATCTCACAAAGAAGTTCAGGTAGGAATCAACAAGAGGAGTCTGTGCAACTAGTAGCGACGAGACCAGACGAAGAAGTGTAGGTGAAATGGCATTATATAGGGTGAATGGTTAAAGTGCCGGTGCGGTGAATCAGAATTCCGGGGAGAGTAAATGAGTGGGCGGAGCGTGCTGGTTAGGTGACTGTGTGACAGTATGCAGTTTAGATTAAACTGACAAGAGTGTGTCTGCTTCCCGGACTATGTTAGGAAGACTGTTCCAGAGTTAAGGTGCTAAATAGGAAAAGGATCTACCGCCAGCAGTCGATTTTAATATTCTAGGTATTATCAACTGGTCAGAATTTTGAGATTGCAATAGACGTGAAGGACTATAATGTGTTAACAGCTCGCTCAAGTACTGGGCAACTAAACCATTTAGTGCTTTGTAAGTAATCAGCAATATTTTTAGTATACAATGTTTAATAGGGCAACACAGCATATGCAGTGTTGACAGAACTGGGCTAATATGGTCATACTTCCTGGTTTATAGTAAGAACTCTAACTGCTGCGTTTTGGACCAGCTGTAGTTTGTTTATTATGCATGCAGGGCAACCACCCAGAAGAGCATTACAATAATCTAGCCTTGAGGTCATGAACGCATGAACTAACTGTTCTGCATTTTTCATTGAAAGGATGTCGTAATTTAGACATATTTTTAAGATGGAAGAATGCGGTTTTACAGATGCTAGAAATGTGGCTTTCAAATGAAAGACTGGTATCAAAGAGCACATCCAGGTTCCTAACTGACGACGAAGACTTGACAGAGCAGCCATCAATTCTTAGACAGTTTTCTAGATTAGTACGTGCTGAGGCTTTTGGTCCAATCATTAGAAACTCTGTTTTTTCAGAATTAAGTAGTAGGAAATTTTTATATCAGCTATGAATTCAGTTAATTTCTTGAATTGGCAAGTTTCGTCGGTGCGCAAAGAGATATAGAGCTGAGTATCATCGGCATAACAGTGAAAACTAATGCCATGCCTCCTAATGATATCTCCCAAGAGTAGCATGTACAGAGTAGAGGATGACACAGGAGTGGATTTTCACTCCTGTCCCGTCCCACTCCCATAGAAAGAAATCTTGTCCCGTCCCACTCCCAGACCAAAGTTTAAAAAATAATCCCATCCCATCCCGCTCCTGGTAAATTGACTCCCAATCCCATCCCGCTCCTGTTTAAACTGACTCCCGCACCGCTCCCATATACGGCAATTTTCGCTTGATGAACGAAGCGATGCTTGCCTGATTCTTTCCCGAATTTGCCTTGCAAGTGTGCTTCTTCAGACCGCTCGTCCCTGAATCACTTGACTAAGACTAAGCATGTCTTACAAGCAGCGTACATTGTGCTATCACCGTCACATTCTACTCTCATAAACTTAATTAATATTTCAGACTTTCCGACCAGTTCTGTGAACTTAATAGACATGTCATTACTTCTGACTTTGCGCTGTAAATCATTTTTTGCCACATCGACTTCTCCGCGGCTGTTAGCTCCCTCCATCACTGCTCTTTGAATTTCGGCGGTAAGCCGTGACAAAAAGCACTGATGGCTTCTGGGACGGCTGGGTCGTGTAGTTATTTTTTAATTGCGTTACATTGTAGGCGTATTAAAAGGAAACTACAAAATGATGCATTTACTTTTTTCTTTTTTTGTCGTCTTTGCTATTGGTTGATTCCCGCTCCCGTCTGCTCCCGTTAACCATTTATCCTGTACCGTCCAAATCCCGTGATTGATAGCAAAGATGACTCCCATCCTGCAGGAATCCCACGGGAATCCCGTGACCCGTGGGATTCCCGAAAAAATGTCAGCCTCTAGTACAGAGTGAACAGCAACAGCCCTAGTACTGAGCCTTGTGGTACTATCTAATGAACTTGTGATCGATAAAACATTTCTTCAGTTACTGCTATATACTGATAACTGTCAGATAAGCATGTTTTAAACCATGCTAATGCAATTCCATTTAAAGAGTATATTTAAAAGAATGCTGTGGTCAATGGTATCAAATGCAGCACTAAGATCAAGTAACACTAATACAGAGATACAACCACGATCGGATGATAAGAGCAAATCATTTGTAACTCTAATGAGAGCAGTCTCAGTACTATGGTACGGTCTAAATCCTGAATGGAAATCCTTGCAGATACCATTTCTTTCTAAAAAGGAACATAATTGTGAGGATACTGCTTTTTCTAGTATCTTTGACAAAAAGGGTAGATTTGAGATCCGCCTGTAATTGACTAATTCTCTAGATCAAGATGCATTTTTTAATGAGAGGTTTAATAATAGCCAGCTTAAATTTTTTCGGTATATCCTAGTGACAAAGATGAATTAATGATATTAAGAAGAGGATCTATGACCTCTGGAAGCATTTCTTTCAGTAGCTTAGTCGGTATGGGGTCTAACATACATCTTGTTGATTTAGCTGATTTAACATGTTTAGACAATTCTTCCTCTCCTTTTGCAACAAATGAATGACATTTTTCCTCAGAGACACTACAATGCACTGCCTGATGTGATACTGTAGTAGATGGTTGCATAATAATAATTTTCTCTCTAATATTATCAATCTTGTTAGTAAAGAAGTTAATTAAGTATAAGTCATTACTGCTATGCTCTTCGGAAACTTCAGAAGTAGACGCTTTATTTATTGTTACTTTAGCCACTATGTCAAATAAATACCTAGGGTTGTGTTTGTTTTCTTCTCTTACCCTAGAGCAGGGGTAGGCAAGTTCGGTCCTAGAGAGCCACTGTCCTGCAGAATATAGTTCCAACCCTAATCAAACACACCTGAACAAGCTAATCAATGTCTTCAGGATTACTAAGGCTATAGGCTGGTGAGGATTTCAGTGTTGGAGCCAAACTCTGCAGGACAGAGGCTCTCTAGGACCGAACTTGCCTTCCCCCACCCTAGAGAGTCGAAAAATAAGCAGATCTAGCAGTTTTTAAGGCTTTTCTGTACGCAATCGAATCGTGCTCTCTCTCTACGGAATTCGAAAAACGTTGTAGTTTTGTTTTCTTCCAGTTGCGCTTCATTTTTCTGGCTGCTCTCTTAAGGGCCTGAGTGTGCTCGCTGTACCACGGTGTTGGACTATTTTCTTTATTTGATCTTCTTTAAGCACAAATGAGCAACTGTGTCTAAAGTGCTGGAAAAGAGAGAGTCAAAAGTTTCTGTCGCAATATCGAGTTCTTCTAAGCTATCTGGGATGCTGAGGAGATGAAACTGATCAGGAATATTATTAATAAAGCAATATTTAGTGGCAGAAGTAATAGTTCTAACATATTTGTAACACGGAGTCGGCTTTGCAACCTTGGCTAAATGGAGTATACATGCGACTAGATAATGATCGGAGAGGTCTTCACTCTGCTGCAGAATTTCAACGGCATTAACATTGATTTCATGTGACAATATTAGATCTAAAGTATGATTAGGACAGTAAGTAGGTCCTGACACCTTTTGTCTAACTCCAATAGAGTTCAGAATGTCTATAAATGCCAAGCCCAATGCGTCTTTTTTGTTATCTACATGTATATTAAAATCACCAACAATTAGGACTTCATCTGCAGCCAGTACTAACTCCGAAAAAGAAATCTGCAACCTCACACACACTCTAATAACATATCACTGATTTACACACGTGCATAAGTTATGCTAACGACCCACTAACAGCTTCAAAGGAGAACGAAACAAACACTATAGTCTGTCAAAATTTAGCATACAACATAAAATGAAACCGGTACCTTGTGCCCTTAGTTAGCGTAGAGGTAGAAATAAACCTTTTTAAAGCCATATTTGCACAGTTCGGTAAACTCTCATCTCACTTCTCTGGAAGCTCTAATCAGAATGACGCGTCACATAGAAAATGCGCCAACATACACACAGCGCGCCACTGCACTTCTTACACGGACTTCAAAATAAAAGCATGTGAGGTACGTGGAAGATGCTCTTGTAAAACAAAATAAAAATAAAGTGTCAACATGTTGTATTCAGCGAAAAACAATAATAAACCAAACCATTAACAAATAAAGAGTTTTTTAGCTCAGGTTTAACATTTGGCTCAGGTTTAGTAAGAGTCCACTTGTTGTAAAACCTTTCTAAGGTATTCCATGACCACACCGCCCTCTATGGCTGGAGGTAAAGGTGACGGCCCATTTCAGAGATAGGGAGATTTAATGGTCCTTTACACCTAATTCGTGGAACTGTCACAGTCTCTGATGATATATAGGTGAAAGAGTCTCATATGTGATGGGATTTATCTGACCTCAGTGACATGAGACCGCTAGTAGATGGTCAGTTTAGCCAGTCTGTCTACTTCCTGACCTGAGCCCCAATTTATGTTTGAGTACTAAGACTATGTGCCATATTACTAGAGAGAAGAGCAGCACCATGCCAGGAGGGATGAATACCATCTCTTTTCAACAGCTCAGGTCTGTCCCAAAAACTATTCCAATTGTCTATGAACCCTATATGATTTTCCAGACACCACTTAGACAGCTAGCCATTGAGTGAGGACAGTCTACGAAGTAAGTTTGCAGCACACTTTCAGAGTTCCTCTGGAACCTTCTACCTTCCCCAGCTCCACCTGTATAGATCTGCTGTGGGATAATTTATGTATGCTATTTGTGCAGCAGCAGTATGTCTTACATACTCACAGCAGTGTATCGACGTATTGGCAGTAACAAGTTCCTGTACCTGCTTTGAAGCAGCAATTGAGCAGCAGGGTAGCAGATCTATTCCACTAAGACCAAATACACTAACATTATCATAGCCATTACTGTTGCGAATCAACGGAGTCAGAGAGATCCATTTGCAGTATATGTTTATTAATAGAGTGGTCAAACAGGCAAGGGTCAAAGTCAGCAGGCTCAGCAGTGAAGACAAGGTAAAATCGTAGTCTTAATACCAGGCAGACGATCAGGGCAGGCAGAGAGCAGGCAGAATCTGATATCCAGGCAGAGGTAATGTAGGCGGGCAGCAAACAGGGAGAAATCCGGGGCAGAAGGGGTTGAGAAACGATCAGGCAGACACAGAGAAATAACGCTCAGTAACGTTCACAATAGTAAGACAAGACTTCGCACTGAGAGCTGTCAAAAAGGCTGGTAGATGGGCTACAGCTGAATCCGTGTATCATTCGTTCAGTCGTGTTTTGATTTAATATTGAAAGTAGAAAAATGAGAAAACACTTCCTTTTTTGTTTTTTCGTTTTTTCCAAAGAAACGAAAAACAAGAATTCAGCTTGATTTTCGTTTTTCCTTCTGAGGTAGAAAAATGAATAAACAGCTTGAATATTCGATTTCTACAAGTGGGAGGGAATGAAACACCACTTTCCTCTGATTGGTCAGCCGAAGATCAAACTGTTCCGTCATCAGTCCTTCCTCGGTAGCGCACAGCAGAATAAGAGTCCTCCGCTGCTGATGATGTGCGGATTCTTAACTCGTTTATTGCAACTACATTTCATCTTTTTCTCATCAAACAACCAGACTAACGAATGGCTCGACACAACCCGTACCGGGGAAGAGCCTACAGGGCTTTCTTCTGTGTACAACAGCAGTGCTCAAGTGCCAGGGGGTCCATGAAATAACTAGCTATTACCCTATTTTCCGGACTGTAAAGTCACGTTTTTTTTTCATAAGCACGCTGTGATTTATTCCTAAGTGATTTAGGCTTATATAATGTATTTTACTTCAGATAATCTAAATGTTGACTTTCAAAAGTAGGGGCGCCAAAAAGGCTGATCGCTGTATTTTGGTTTATTTTATGGTGCACCAGAAAGATGTTCAATGAGACAGAGACACGCTTAAGCAGCGCATCGTGTTGTTTTCTTTATTTTTCAAAGGCATGACATTTTGTAGTCATTTTGAATGTACACAAATTAAAATATACATTTTACTGTTTGGAATGGCAAAGTATTAAACGACAGAGTATTAAGTTATTTCCCCAGCCGAGGAACAAATCCAGGTGATGGCGCCAGAGCATCGCGCTTACACAACATATTATCAGTTCACTTCTGGCATTTCAAACTTGACACGCAGCCTGTTCATTATTAAAATAAAACAGTCAACCAAACATATAAAAAGTTATTCTGCCTAATTGTATTTGTCTTTTGTACAGTATAAAGACTGTGCCGGTCAGTCATAACTTGCTGTTCTTCCAAACTCATTTCCCTTGAAATGCGGATTTAGCCTTCATCTATATTAGGACTCGACTGAAGTACGAAGCCTTCTTTACATTAATAGTTAGCATCCAAATGTTACATTGCAAATATGGAAACGTTGGGCTGAATGAGAGATGTGCGAACCTGGTGCGAACCCAACGTCGGTACAGCTTCAGTTTTGATTCAAATAAATTTGTTTAGGCTTCGTGTTTAAAATATAGGATAAATGCTGTTTGTAATAAAGGGCACAATAGGCTATTTTGATAGGCTACTATATATATTTTTTTATACGTGGCTACATTTTTTTTATTCTTGTTGTTTTCTTAATAGGATAGGCTACCATTCATTTAAAGATTTGACATAGGCTAGGCTAAGGGGAAGTAAAATACGCATAGCTTGTTATTCATAGTGTTTATAATGTTCATTTAGTATTTTATTTACCGTTCTTTTACACTATTTCTGAATAAGCTAATAATAAAATGCGTTATTTACAACGTGACGCGTTGATGTGCCACATCCTTTAGATTATAGGCTAATACATTTTAATGAAACAAAAGGCCTACGTCATAAAACTCAGAAGAGGATGCATTTTAATATCTATGTTGTTCTCTCTCTAGTTGTTAGATAGTCAGGCTGATGACAGTTCATGCGTGAACGACGTTAGGCCTATTATAGGCAATGAATTATTCTTTCCTTTTAATATTAGTGTTTAAAATATTTAATTTACAATTAATAATATAATTTTTTTAAACTTACTGGGCGAGGGCGACCATGCTAGCAGCCGTCGTTTACCCTGCCATACCAACGTAGGTGAATTTAGGCAATATCTACACAGAAGAAAGTCCTGTAGGCTCTTCCCCGGTACGGGTTGTGTCGAGCCATTCGTTGTCTGGTTGTTTGGTAAGAAAAAGATGAAATGTAGCTGCAATAAACGAGTTAAGAATCCGCACATCATCAGCAGCGGAGGACTCTTATTCTGCTGTGCGCTACCGAGGAAGGACTGGTGACGGAACAGTTTGATCTTCGGCTGACCAATCAGAGGAAAGGGGCGTTTCATTCCCGCCCACGTGTAGAAATCGAATATTCAAGCTGTTTATTTTTCTCTATTTTTTTACAGTCTATGATTTTTCTACATCAGAACGAAAAACGAAATTCACGCTGAATTGACCCTTCGCTAAGCCACGCCCGAAAACCGCAAACTGGCCAATCGTGTCTTAGCAACCGTAACTAGGCGCGGGAGGTCTGGCAAGCTTTCAAGCGAGTGAAACATGCCGAAGCGTTGTGCGTATGGATTGTGCTAATCTGATACCCGGTATCCTAAACGTTTGGACGGGGGAGTGGAATTGTTTTCCTTCCCGAAAATCTAAAAGCCAAGAGGAGAAATGATGTGCGTGGATCAGCAGTGTGGGAGACCACATTCACAATGTCCACAGGATTAACAAAAACAAATATTGCTTGGAAGTTGGAAATAATGACTGTTCTTTGTTCATAATGCATATATTTTAACGTAAAATAAGACGATTAAAGACAAGACGGAGGCTCACTGACATACTTTAAAATATATACCAGCATTTCGTTAATCGACGGCCTACTAACGTTACCCCTGACTGAGTAACTTTAACCCAATCTGATCGCGGCTCACCCGGTGTTAGTGTTATTCCACAAAATGTATGGATAAACTGTTTGATATATAATTATTAGATTATTTTCACATTTCACTTACCCTGCTGTGCACCAAAATAGCTGTGTGTTTCCCATTTGAATGGTCAGCGTATGAGGCGGCGGCTGCTTGCGCTGGGACTATAGGCTTTAGCTTCAATTTGAATGAAATTATTCGCTAATCGGTTGCATATTATTTCGTGGATATATCGCTCGAATGCATACTGCAGTCCCCTTTGTCTTGCTCTCTCAGATATTTCACATGTTCGCCAAAAATTACTAATTATCTCATTGGGAATGTCTGACACCGGTGCATACACACTGTAATAGACGTGCCAGACACGAAAGCTTGACAGGCGTAGCAACAGTAACTAGGGAGGGCGAGGCTTAGCGAAGGTCGTTTCTTTGGAAAAAAGGAAAGAAAAAAAAGGAACTGTTTTCTCATTTTTCTACTTTCAATATTAAATCAAAACACGACTGAACGAATGATACACGGATTCAGCTGGGCATGGTGATCAGAGTCAGAGTGGGAAATGTAGTGTGAATATGAAAGTCAATATTCGGGCGAGGGCGCCCTCTGATGGCCAGAGAGAGAGGTTATGGAATCCGGGATTGTGACAATTAACCTGCTAAAAATCTTCAGAGAGTTGTCATGGTATGTTCTTGATCAGCAAATTAGAAAGATTTCTAAAGGATCATGTTGCAAAGGCTGGAATAACGATGCTGAAAATTCAGCTTTGCCATTACATGAATAAATTACACTTTAAAAGCATTAAATAAATGCAGCCTTGCATGGTGAGCATGAGATTTCTTTCAAAAACATTTTAAAAAATCTTGCCGACCCCAGACTTTTGAATGGTAGTGTACATCCTAAGGACCAGACTAAATAATAATAATATTTTTTTCTAATTTGAAGTTATTTGCATAACGGTTATCATTACCCCCACCTCACTGCAAAATGCATGTAAACTTGTGAAGTGTAGAGAAATATAGAGAAAGAATGACATAAAGAAGTAGTTAAATTCATTCAAGGATTATATAGAAACGATTATGTGGAACAAGTATTTGTTTATTTTCTCATACAGTTCTTCATTACCGTGACGGCAAAAAGTGTAAAAAAAAAGACACACACTAGTGCACACAAACATGCTTAGAAACTCACAAATTACATAAGCCCCTTTAGGTCAAAATACAGACGCAATCTGTTCTTATTACACTCATACAGGGCTGCTAATAGTCTTGTTAGGAAAAACTAGGCCCATTTATTAATTAATTTGACTAATTAGGATACTAAGGTGAGTCAGGAATGAACTAGGAATGCTTCAGTGGCCAACGGTTTAAACAAGCTTTTTTTAATTATCACCTTGACTTTGCCATTAGTTATAGTTCAGAGCATATTATTACCTAGAAAATGTCATAACTAAAAGGACATTTGAAATTGCCATACACCCACTCACTCCGGCTCCCCTCGATTATCTAACAGGCACAATTGAGTGTGCAGATCACAGTTTCTCATTTCTCCATAGGCCTATAACAAAATGTCTTTAGGCCAGCTTGCCATTTGTGTCTAATGATGTTTGGATTGCATGTGTGCAGCAGTTGTGTACTGTAGCACGACTCGGCTTTTATCTCTCTCATGTCATTACAGCTTGTAACACTTTATTTCCCATATGTTCCTCATATCTGACCTTTGACAACTCTTTCCTAATAGGGAGAAAAAACTGTTTTGGTCTTTCACCCTTTGGTTTCTGTAAGTTGCTTATGCTCATTTAGAAGGAAGATTTCAGATTTGCTTGAATTTGCTGTATAAAAACTAAAAGTAAAACAGTCAGGCTATGAGAAGGCTATAAAAGCTTGTTAATATTTGTGTGTTCATGTTTTGATTTATTTTTAATACGATTGATGATATTATTTTTAAATAACTAGTGATTGCTTCCAAGCCAAAGCGGTGTTCAATTTGTGAGTGAATTGTTCATTTGAATCAGTTCTTTTCAATGTATCAGTCAAACACTCACAACCTGATTAATTGTTGAATCAGTCTGCATCAAAATTATTTTAAAAAAATAGTTAATCATATAGGCCTACGTGACTGGAAAGGCAAAAACATGTGATCTACTGACCGTTGTCAAACCGTTGTTTTGAATTTGAAGGTATAGGATAAATAGTGTTTCATTTCATAAATTTTTATTTAGGACATTTCTACAGTTATTGTTTTACATTTTACATTTACAAAATGTAACACAATACAGGATATGGCTATATAAAATGATGCAATATGTGTATATATACCGGTATATATATATAACTCGCACTGAAAAAAAACTATAAGTTAAATTTACTTCATTGTTCTTTTGCAAGTGTTTTGCACACGTATGTTTTAAGTAAATTTCACATATGGAATTAAGTAAATTCTACTTTAAGTTAAGTACAATAAACAATGACAATAAGTAACTTTGAGTGATTTTTACTAAGTTGAAGTTTACTTTGCAATAGTCTGTTTCAAACACATTTTACTCAAACAATATAACATTGAATTAAGCTATGCTCTTAAAGTGCATTCTTTACTCAGAACATTTAAGTAAGTAATACATGAGATATTGTGAAGACCCCACAATTACATAAGTAACGCTGTCCCATCCGAACACATAGACCTATAGGCTACTTGGTCCACAATACACAATAACACACATTCGTTGGATAATTTTTGGGTATTAATGTGATCATTTTGAGTAGAAAATAAACTCCAGATGTCACAAAACAGCAAGATACTAAACCTAACAACAAAAGCAATGATAAAAAAGTGTAAATACACCCGGAAAACAGTGAATAATTAACCTTATTAATTATTCATGCCTATGAACAACAGTATCAGAAAGTTTATATTTACGCTTTGATTTCTACAAGCTTAAATTAAGTACTGATTTTGAGTACTTGAGTACTCAGAATGAGCACTAGCCTATATAATTTAGTTTATTTTTTAAATTCTTGCCTGAACTAACTTGTTCGGGTAGAAGAAAATAAACTGTATTAAATAGCCTATATACTGCTCCACAATATCTTATCATTTGCCCCCAATTGCAGTTTTCTGATTCCTGATCATTTCTGGTCGATACCACTTTAAATGGACAGTGCTTGTTACGATTTTTTTTTTTTTTTTTTTTAGCGATGCAAATAAAATTCCACCGCGTCATTATTACATGTTCAACATATTATCCAGCACATGCACGTATATAAATATATTCCCTCTGTCAAGCTGCCCCAGTTCAGCCTGAGAGCGCCCCACTGCTGTCAGTGGTGGCACATGCGCAAGATAAATTTATCCACCACTCCGGAGTTTATTGGTATATTTAATGCGTCAAGACAGGCGGGCCATATTTTCTTTGTATGTTTTCTGCCACGGAGATTCTTGGCCTAAATGTGGCTGTACTAGTGAATTTAATAGGCAGAAGGCTGTGTAATTGGTTGTCATTCCGATTTATTAGCTATGCTGTTGAACGTCTCTGTTTGGGATTTCCTGTAAGGAAGTATGGAAATGCTGTCCCCTTGTGGCATGGTAAGATAATGCCTTGATATATGGGCCTTTTATTCGTAATTTCATTAGCCTACATTGGACATGTTCTATCGCTGAACATACAGTGGAATCCGAAAGTCTGACATTGGACATCTGGGATCCACTCAAATTGTTATGCCAATAAAACAAGCATGTTCATTTTATGATCTTGGACATTTAAAGTATTTTCATCAGTGATCCGAATTTATACCAGGATAGTGCTTAGACCTTTTTCACATCAGCGCCACCTTTGATTTTTAACGGAAATGAACGTGAGGCTGTGTGAGGGGCCTACATCTCTTAGGCCTACATCTCTTCAGTGGGTTGTACTGTTATTTAATGTGTTTTGGATCATTCTGCTAACGAAACACTGCAAAAAATATCGTTACATGAAATTTCAGTAGACGAAAAAACTCCAGACAACAGCAATAGGAGCTTTATCCAGGTTTTTTTTTAGTTTTTTTTTTTGTTTGTTTTTTTTACAGCGGATGTCATTATCCCTATCCCTCACAGCCTTGCTTTCATACCTGTCATGGCACTGCTCTAAATAAGGTCTATATGCCAAAACATAGATAGAAGAGGCTTGTTGAGCGAGAAAGCTTTTTAAGAGCACTTTGAACAGAAACAACAGATTACTATAATAAAAAGATAAATGCACCATTTGGGGTTTCTCGGATTGCTACACTGCAGGCAGAAACACCTGGAGAACCTCTAAGTACCCTTTAAAAATGGAAGTTCCTGCAAGATCTCTAAAAACACTTCAGGCACTCGAAATATATATATGAAGTTTTGTCAGTAAGGAATAGATATTAGAGATACCTTCAAAAGGATGTGTAGATGTTCTCTTTAGGGTTCTTTCAGTGTGAAGTTCCCAGGAACCCCAAATGGTGCCCCGAGTAGGCCTATCATTTAATTGTCACAGTGATTAGCGAGCTCCTGCCCTCCACCTCTCAGGATTCAAGTCGGATAATCTCACTGCGGGCATCCATTTCCTGTGATGCTGTAATCCAACTTCCACACAATAGCAGGAGCTCTATCAAGATAGGCATTTTCCTGAGTGCATTTCACCAGAGGCAGCAGTTTATCAGTGCATTTTCGTAAATCACACCGTTAAATTAATTTCAAATTAATGTTTATCATTCTATCCGACTCTCCCAACCAGTTCCTCCCCCAAATCCCAGATTTCTCTCTTTTGTCTGTATGTCTGTCCTTCTCACAATCTTTCTCAAACCCGCCTGTATGATCTTTTCATCTCTTATCGTCTTTCTCCTTGGCCTGATTTCTGCTCTACATTCTACTACACAGAAAAGGAGGTGCGAGAGAAAAATCTTTCGAAAGTCTGGAGAGATACTCGCCCCTGCACTGGCACATCATCAAATAGAATTGGTTCGGTGATAAGACATAATTGAAAGATTTGGAATCAGTGTTTGTTTGAATTACCATCTATCACAAGCATTGCAGTTCAGAGTAACGCAACAGATGCAAAGAAAGTTTGATATGAAATCAATACCAAACACTATCAGTGAATAGGACTACTCATTTATATATAATCCTGCAAGTAAGCATATATTGAACAAGCCTTTCTCTGTTTCTCCTTCCTCTTCACACCCTTCAACTGCAGCTCTGAAACGTAAAGATTGTCTTACAGCTCGCCTTTTATTTCCTCCATTAATCTCCAGTAAATGGCCCCCATCGGTTAATTATATTGGCATGGAAACAGTGTGGTTACATAAATCTTGCATTTGTAACGAATTAAAAAATGGGAAAGAGAATTCAGACTTATGATATGAGGGGGGGGGGGGGGGGGGGGGAGTCTGTTCAAAATGTTTGATAAATCCTCAATCTATTACTTCGGTAACCCGCAGTAACCTCTCATTCTCGCTTTACTTTGTGTAGTGAGTAATACTAGTTACCTTCACCTCAGTGTGAGAGGAGGAGGCAACGCTTTCTGCAAAATTGCTGTCACCTGCATTTTACATGCTTATGATTCTCGTGGGTTATACAATCTCTAATGTTCCTGCATAACAACTGCTTGTGTCCATTGTCCAATTCTTATCTCATGTTTCCAATATTTCCCACAGAATTCACTCACTCTCGCAGAGCACACATGCTGAACTCACAGCAGATGCTAGCATATTTGGAATCGAATAATAAATGGTGTGTTTATCTGGGAACCCTAAGCTGAGGATAGTGAATAGATAGTAATGCTACTGCAAAGACAACACCCGTGGACATCATGCAATTCAATATGGCCAGGGTTTTTGAGTTACAATTTTGTAGAATTTACATCCCTCTAAGTTTTTTAAAAAGTATAGCTACTGTGATGTTTGAATCCAGTTTATCCAGAGGAACCTTTCTGGAGACTTAATGGGGTTCAGTGTTTCGTTTCAGATGTTTGTCTTAAAATTTTCTTAAATAAATAAATAAATTGTAATAAAAAATGTTAGGAGATATACAGGATGTGTGTAGGCTATACTGCAATGTTATTGTTAACTTAAAACTATTAAACATTTTTGTAAACTAAAGCTTAATAAAACTGAAAATACAAAAACGAATTAAAAATATTTGTAAATATTAAACTATAGTATATCATTTTAAAATTACACAGTGTGTATATTCAGTATACCTGGCAAAAGTTTTTGAAATAATTCTCTTTAGCTTACCAATGCTGCATTTATTTAATAAAAAAAAAAAAAATTAATAATAAAAATACAGTAATTTTGTGAAATATTATTACAATTTAAAATAATTGTTTTCTATTTTAATAACTTTAAAAAATGTAATTTATTCCTGTGAGGCAAAGCTTTTCTGCATCTTTACTAAAGTCTTCAGTGTCACATGATTCTTCAGAAATCATTCTTGCTGCTCAAGAACATTTCTTTTTCTTATTTTTCTCAATGTTGAAAACGGTTTTTGCTACTTTTGTGCTTTTTTTATACAGGTCTAAGTACTTTTATTTATTTTTGCTACAAAAAGATAAATTAATACTTTTATTCATCAATGATGCATTAACTTGTTCAAAAGGGTTCAGTGAATACATTTGTAACGTTACAAAAGATTTCCATTTAATAAATGCTTTAAATATATGTAATAAATAAATTAAATAAATACGGTTCATTGAACTTTCTATTCGTCAAAGAATCCAGAAAAAGCATCACCATTCCCACAAAAATGTTAAGCAGCAGAACTGTTTTCAACATTGACAATAGCAATGTTTCCTATTATTGTTTCTTGAGCATTACATTTGCATAATTTCTTATGGATCACGTGACACTGAAGACTGAAGTAGCCCAATGATGCAGAAAATTCAGTTTTGCCAACCCAGGAATAAATAACATTTAAAATGTGTTCATATAGAAAAGTTATTTTAAATTGTAATAGCCTAATATTTCGCAATATTACTGTGTTTTTACTGTACTTTTAATAAAATAAATGCAGCCTTGGTGAGCATAAGAGACTAATGTTTCCGAACTTTTCTCCAAACTCTATTAAAACTTGCTAAAGATTCTCTGCTTTAATCACGGCAAAACATAGGTGTCCTGCACCAACGATTTCAAAAGGCTCTTCACTGTTTCTTTTTAAGTCCTCTCTCCTCAGAAATCTAGAAAACAAAGACTTAAACAATTCTTCGCCGCTTTTTGCTGTCAATCACAAACATTCTCGGTTGAACACATGCTGGAAACAACAAAGCAGACCAAACAGTGTCGTATTAAAAGTCTTTTATTCTGTTCTGCTCGTAGCACAGCATAGTATAGTCTTCCATGGTCGAGCGGCCCAGCGAGTGGCCCCCCTGTGAGGCTCCCCTACTGAGAGGAGTATGGCACAAGAACCTAACACAGTGGTACCGGGGGGCACTACCGTCCTGGCACAGAGTGGCATAAAACATAACTGTCTCTGCTCAGCTACATTATCATAAAGTATTACAGAGCAGCATCGCATGTGTTCGAATGAGTTTTCAGCATAACACACTGCAGCTTGGCAAAGACAGATCGCACACACATACCGCTTTCAAAGCCAGAACTGTGTGACACGTGGAGACTGCAATGGTTTTGACGTAGCCAGGTCAAATCTATTACTACGCCAAGATGGACGCTCATAGCGATCCCAGTGTGGAGCCTACAGCTGTTCTCAAAAGTTTCATTACCTCGTCCCAAAACTTTCACCACAGTGACACATACACGCCATTGGTTATTTGCAACATAAATTCATTGTTGTCGGCCATGTTATTCATAAAAACACAGTTGAAAACTGGTCTCTATGTCAGCTGTTATGAGATGAAAGAGGAAAAAGACACAAAAGAAGATCAATTCAAAGAGAATAAATTTAGATAAACATTATATATATATATGCATGTTATTTGTTGAAATATATAATTTATATCTATATGTATATATTTATTTGCTGCTGTTTCGATAAGAGACTTCTTAGAGTAATTAACAAACAAAACATTTACTTTCATAGACACCATCAACACAAGACGCATGTCTAGAGAAAGGCCCTTTTAAGATTCGCGGTGGCGGTGGTTCCTAATAGAACATGTGCAATATGCCTGATATTTTATCATTGGAAAATAAAATTGTTATCTTAAGGTCCTTGCTGATTCAGCCCAAATATTTGATCAAAGATTAATTTAATTTGCTCAATGGAATGGAAAGAGAATTGAAAAATATTTTTCGCAGCTAATACATGAAACACATCTTAATTATAAATTCTGCCAACAGAAGTTGTCTTCAGCTATACTGCTTAGCTGAACAGCTATTTCTCTATTGCTATCTAAACGTCACAAACACATATATGAGGTACATCTATATATAAAGTAATCCAGACACATATATTACACAACAAAGTTGGAGTCAAAAGGATATACATACATAAGCTGCCAAACATTCTAAATGTTAATACTACTCTGAAATTCATGACAGTGAGGCAGAGTGTTATGATTCTGGTCAGATTTGACAAGATTTTTTACTGCTCTCCTGGTTTCTCCAAACAAAAGTCATCTGTTTTAAAAAAAATTAAAACAATCATCACCCATTGTTTCTGGTATTTCATTGTCTCTTGACATTACGCTTAACCCCGTTGACAACCAAATACACCCCAATTAATTAGTACTACTTGTAAAAAGCTCAGCATACAACAAATAAGCTAAATATGGCTCTGATGCAGTTACAAGCACATACAAAAAAACAATTAGCTTGTTGGACTGTGCGTGGTTCTGTGTCAAATATGCAATTACATAAATGTACATACATACATATATAAATAACAACATAGTTCAAACAATGTTTCAAATCAAAATTAAAATAGTTCAACTTTGCTGCTGGCTTGACAAAGCCATGTCTGAAAGTTTAAAAATCCTTGTGTTAATCCATATCAGAATTCCAAAATTTTCCAGACAAATTTTTTTAAACCATATGTAACATAAATGATTCATACAGCATTATGTTTGGTATAGTCACCTGTAAATATTTTTCCATTGGGTTTTCTCTAAGTGATAACATATAACGTGCTTACATGATCAGAAGAAACCTAAAACATTTTATAACCTGCATATATTCATCTCTGAAACATCAGTGTGAAACTGATCAGCAAACAGCAAAGTACAGTCTGATTTAGATGATGGTTTGCTCCTTTATCTGTTGCTGGTTTGAGTGGCACACACTTATTGGATGGGGTTGATGTAGCTTGAACATCATCTGATTTGTTCAGAAAGGTGAGGGGATTTTGAAAAACAACAAATAAAATTTGTTCAATACAGTATGCTGGCTTTGCCAAGGCAATATAATTACAAAATTGACCATTAATCTTAAACAAAAGACAATGAAAACTGAAATACTGTATAAATAAAACAAAACATAGTTGACTCAGACCTGCTGCCAACACACATTACCCCTAGCATTATTCACAGTCAATTATAGCGATCACTTCAAAAATACTAGCTTTTGGCTAATGGTAAAAGCTAAATGAAACGAAAGATCTACCTGACTGGTTTGCTAATCAGTCTTTTCCTCACAGTTAACAGAATACTTGATCTGGCGTTTTTTTTTTTTTTTTTTTTTACAGAAATGTCTAGTAAAAGCAAAAAATTGCAGCTCTATTTTGCTCTCATTTGACATGTTTATCCTTGCTGCTAATTCTACAGCTTAAGCAAACTTGCTAAGCAAGTATGGATATTGTGTCCGAAGCTAATAAATGGCAGAGCAGCTTGTTAAAAAATGTGTAAAAACACAGTGTTAAACTGTAAACAGTGCTCTCCTTCGCTTATCGCTCTCTGAATGATGATGCGTCTTTCATCACTGACAGCTGAGTTAGCGAGTACAGTGCTGGAGTATGGCTAGCCCTGTCGTCCCGGCACTCAACATCAACGCTCAAAGCTACCCTAACTGGCTCAGACTAGAAGGTCTCCGCTGAGAAAGCTACGATCTTAAAAGTGTCTTGGTTGCAGCACACCGTGTTGTCATGGCAACATGTACATTCAGTCGAGATGGGAAGGGCTGTCACCGATTGTAGGTAGTTGAAACATTGCATGTGCCCTAGTGGTAATACAGCACAGTGCTTATTCTTAGTTTTAATAACTTAACACAAATGTTTTGAACCAGATCACAAAACATATATATTATATATAATAAAATAACTTTTAAATATAAAATATATGTATTGAATGCTGTTTGTAGTTAATTATGTATTGCTCAAGGGATAAGAATGAAACGTGAGGACCTGTGAAATGGTTTCAACAGAACAGGACTGTACATCAGCTCCACTTAAGTTTGGCATTCAGCTTCAGTAAAACAATACTGTATGTTATCAGTCATGGCTAACTTACCCTGTTTCTAAGAATGCAAACACTGACGACAATGCACAGAGTGCTAGATGTCAATTTGCAGAAGGTGGAGGCCAAGGAAAATGCTCCGAGAGGAGAAAAATGGATTGCTACTTTTCTTTGTGTATGCTTCCCTTGAGATATTTTGAACAAATATACACAACAACTACATCATGATCCAGAGCTCAGAGTAAGAGAGTGAAAAAAAGATGGGTGTGGGGCGTTAGGTAGGGGTGTAACGATACGCTCATGTCACGATTCGATACTCAACTCTTGATACCATTGCAATATTTTTTTTAAGCCAAAGATTTTTTTATGATTAAAAATGTATTATTATTAAAATGTATTATTATTATTTTATTATCAGGACCCACAAATATTCCCCATTGCACTATTATACATTATATTCAACATTATATAGAGTAGTTTAATGTAGTAATGTCTCTGAAACTTCATAAAAGTTAAATTTTTTCACCACGCAGTACTCATGCTTTTCAATGCAGGCATTCGTTGGATCTCTTACACAGACAAGCACACACAGACTCTCCCGGCGCTCGCTGTGTCCAACCTCTGTACTAAACATACAAGAATAATCCATCAAGCTGAATGAAAATTGTATAGGTTTGAAATGACAGGAGGGTGAGTACATGATGACAGAATTAAATTTTTTGGGTGAATTATACCATATAAATAAAGTAAGTTGAGCCTTGGATAAAACTAACTCTATATCGTGAATCATATAATTTACATCAACGATACACATCATTGCATTTTTTTATGTCGTGATATCTCGATATAACGATGCATCGTTACACCCCAAGCGTTAGTGTGTTGTATTTTGACCTCAGAATCTCCCTTTGAAAAAATCATTCCTGAGCCATCGAGGAGCAAAAAAAACTCGAACAAAAATCACATTTACCCACATGATCAAAACGCCACCTTAAAGCCCCCAAGAAGTTAAGAGAAGCAAAGCCAATTCCATATGAACAGCCTCGCTAACATCAACAAGATTTGTCAGCATGGCAGTTTTCCATTCTTACACAAGAAAAGGGAAAGGGCTACAATATATGTGACATCCCAATCCAGGTTTGTCTCTAAGGAGCATTAGAGCTTTGTGCAAGAGGAGGGTGCCAGCGAAAACAACCCAACTCAACTGCTATGAACAGTTAACAGTTTGTGGCAGGAGCAGGTGACTTGATCACCCCTGGGGCTATTTGCTGATGTTCCTCATTTAATTATGTTCCTCAAACCTCACTCTCCACACTGGAGAATTGGGCAGAGCCTCGACGGGAGCATAGGCTCTTGGTTTTGAGAGGAAGATGTGGGGATTGATACCTTTGGGGTTGGGGAACTGACCGCAGTTTCTGGTATTGGAGCTTAGCACTAGAGGAGGACAAAGAGGAGGGCTGTGGGGCACCAGGTGTAGAGGAGACAACTGAAGGGGAGGAAACTGAGGAGGAGGAGGTAGGTGGTGGTACATGTATATGGTGAGAGGAAGAGGGTGGTGCTGGGAGTGCAGGGACCATTGGAGAGGATAAAGAAGGTGGTAGACTTTGAGGAGGGGATGGCGGTTGTCGGGACCGGTCTGAGCGCTGTGGTCTTTGTGCATTGATGTTGGATTGGCTTCCAGATTTTGCCTGGCTCTGAGCCCGATCCGGTTTGGATGATTGCCGTTTGGGCCTTACGCTGCTGCTGAAACTGTGGCAGTGGGGGAGTAGTTCCTCCTGACTCCTAGAAGTCACACGATTCCATTTGGAGTGAGTGCTGGCAGAGTGATGGGGCGACTGGCAGGAACAGGATGTGTGGCCTCGACTCTTCTCTTGAGACCTGCTTTTAGATTTCTTTTCAGTCTTGACTGGTAATTTATCTACAGACCAGTATCTTCGAGGTGGTGGGGGAGTCAATGGAGTTGGAGGCCACTGGTTTGATCCTAAGCCTCCTGATCCCCATCCTGTTCCTGCACCGAACCCCAAGCTACTTTCTCTGCCACCCAATCCCAAAAAGGAGTCATCTCTACTGTTTATACTGCTTCCTCTTTCTCTGGCAGGGTAGGTGCCAAAGAACCATCCTCCTCCTCCAATGCCTCCAACTGCCCTTCCTTCGTGACCCTCCCAGTATCTCTCAAACTTACCAAACTCTCCAGAGGAACCTTCATCATCTGTGTATATCTCAACAGTTTTTTCTCTGTCCCTTTCAGACTCTGAGTTAATTCCTCTGCTTTCTCGGCGTCTCCCCTGTTCTTCTGGTCTACTTCTTTCCACTTCAGACTCTTCATCTTCTTCCTCGGATTCCCATTCGTGAAACGACAGGCCTTCTCTCGAGCAAGGCTTACCTCTACAGTGATTTTCCAAAAGGGGCCGACTCTCTACAGCTCTTCCATGCTCATCTCTCTCAGCTCCTACAGACTTTCGTCTTTTAGAGGTGATGGGAAGTAGGGGTACAAAAGGCGATGGAGACTCTGAAATTGGGTTCCCACTACCCCAAAATTTAACGGTTGAAGAAGGTTTGTTTGAGGTGGAAAAATGCTTGTTGTTGGACCTAGGCCTGGAGTGGCGAAGGGATTTTGGGCTTCTGTGATGCCTTTCCTTTCCCCTACTGCCATCTTCATTATTTCCTCCTTGATCATCCCTATCTCTTTTTACTCCATCTCTGATAATATCCCACTCATAACTCTTGGTAGAGCTTTCACTCTTTTTTCGGAAAGAGCTCCGCCTCAGTGCAGGATAGGAATAACATTCTTGTCCTATTCCTTTTTCAAAAACATCTTTCCTGTCCACATCTACTTCTTCTTGTTCAGGTTGCTTTTCCCTCTCTCTTCTTCTGGATTTCTCCTCTTTTTTCTTTTTCTTTTTCACTTTACGTCTTTTACGCTCCCTTTCTCTTTCACGCTCTTCTCTCTTCTTTTTCTTTCTACCCTTCTTCCTCCTCTTTCTCTCCCTTTCCCTTTCTTTGTGATGCCTTTTCTCCTCCTTAAATTCTCCAGCTGCTCTTCTACCTTTTTCTTTCTCCCCCCAAGACGCCCACCACTCTTGAAGCTGTGCAAGCTGACTGCCTGCTCTATCTCTCACCTGCGACCTTTGTTGGCAAGGTTTACGGGGTGGTATAGGTGGAGGCGGGGGACTGCTGGGCAGGGATCGAGAAGACATACGAGAGCGACTTTTCCTCCTCCCCAAAAGCAAGCTGGATTCCTCTGTAAGCTCATCGGTGTCATAGTCCTCATACACGTCTTGAACATCTGCCCGGTATCTGAAGCTCTGTGATGATGTGTACGATGATGAAGAGGAGGGAGAATTGGATCTGGAGACTGACTCTGAAGAAGAGGATGAACTGGAGGTGCTGGAGGTGGTGGAGGAAGTGGATGTGTAACATATAGATGGAGAAGGCGAGGGCGGAGTTTGTGTTGGGGAAGAGAGGGGCACCAGTATAGGCAGGGGAAGGGGAGGAGGACGACGACGTCCTCTTCTTCCACCACCATCCCTCATTCCACATCTGCCGCCACCTCTTCTTCCGAGTGGAAGGATGTTTTCGTAGAGTGGCGTCCCAGAGCCCTTCCTTTTTGAGAAGCTGCTTCTCCTCCAGATAGATTGATGGGGTGGAGAGGGATGTGGCAAAACAGGGTTAATTGGCAGGGGTCCAGAAGCTTGACCTTTAGGAGGTAAACGTGGATTTCCAGAGGATTTTGTCCCTCGATGCTTAGTTTTTGGAGTTTGAGTTCCCATGTTTTGAGGCTCTGCAGATACCCCTAAGCCCTCTGGATCAATTGGCCCATAGTATCTCTTGTACTCATCCAGACCACCGTCCCCTCCAGTTATTCCTACACCCCAGTGAGGGGGCATGCCTTGGAATTGTGTTAAGTCTGTAATCCCGCTGCTCACACCACCGGGCTTCTCAGGGCCCACCTTTGGACGTGTCCACCGATCTACCACGGCTAATCGGCGATCATGGCGTGGTAGGAACGTAGAGCAAGGCATAGGTGCTCCAAGAATGGGACTGTTCGATGGCCCTAGAGCCATTCCAGAATGTCCACCTGCCGGAGGAGAGCCGGGAAGAAGAGTATTGTATACTGGTGGTGGCTGCTGGTGGTGTTGCTTTTGTTGTTGCTGCTGTTGTTGTGCCTTAGCGATAGTGGGATTGGCCATGCCTGTAGAGATCACATGTGGTGGTGGAGGAGGAGGAACTGTGGAAACATGATGATATTGAGGAAGTGTGCTTTGGGAACATCCATGATCTCTTTCATCCTCAAAATTGCAGCAGCTGTACATTCCCTGTAAGAAATAACAAGCAAAAGATTTATTTAGCAAACAGTTCAGGATATCATAATATTCCCCTTGGTGACATACAAACAGATTTAGATGCTTGGAAAATGTCTCTGTAAAGACGTGAAACATTACCATAATAATGAAATTGTAAAGCTCCCAGTGCTTTGATGATGCAAGTGTACACACTGTAAGCTCAGCTAACCTTTCTCTGAGGTAATGGCAGTGCTGCCCTCACTGTTTGAGTGTCCCATCTAACCTAACTGCCTTACATTTCTCTCAAAGAAAGTCTGTTTGGGAATGTAAGATTCTTCTCATTCTTTCCATAATGTAAACAAAGGCATAGGAACAATACAGAATGAATAAATAATCCATCTTCTATCATCTTCCTCTGTTATTCATTACTATGAGAGAAGTTAGGGGCTTTCATAAAATCCCTCTCTGTGTGCAGTGAAAATGCTGGATATGCAATCACATTTCAGAAATTACAGGGATTAAATGAGTGTGCTGCAAAGTTCCCTTCTAAGAATTTAACACCAGATTACTGCGTGTCAGTCTTTGTTCTTGTTGCAAGTAACAAGAATTGCAAAAAGGGTAATCTTGACTTTTACTTGCAAATAAATTCTAATCATTTCAGTTTTGTTTAGGTTCATTTACATTTCATGGGGTACTGATTTTAGTTTGCAGAGCTGGAATGAAGTCATTATTATGGCACTATTATTGTTTCTTAATGTATTTTATTACCTTTTGTCTAATATCAACAGAGTTTCATAAGAAATATCCATTAAAACATTAATTAGTAGATCTGATTAATTAAATATGTTTAACACCATTTTAAGCACCATTAACACGTTTATTCAATTTGATATTAAAATTAATCCATTCTTTGTAATTTAAAAATAAAATAATGGGAAGAATTCAGAACTGATGAAACAGTTTGAAAAGTCCCTCTCTCTTACACGGAGACACACTCCTCTACATGAGCACCTGTTTATCAGCAGCCTAAACCATTCTCCTTCAAATTATTTATTTATAAATCAAACCAAGATGGGACGTTTAATAAAAGTAATTTGCAGCCTTTATATAATGAAATTGAATAATCATCGAAGCTCAAAAAGTGAAACATCATCCACTAGTGGAACACCATCATTCATAAAAATGTTAATGCAATCACCAGCGGAGGACTGTGGGTCAGTGTTTAAAAAAAAAAAGAAGCATATTTATTCTGAGTGTCATTAACACAAATTGAAGAACAATACGTACCCTATATTATTAATTAACTTTCCTTAAAAATGACCTGAATGCATTAATATTTTAACAAAATCAATTCAAAGACATAATATTTATATATTATTACTTCTATTATTTGGGTCACTCACCCGACTGAAAGCCAGTAGGAAGTCAAGTCCTCCTGAGCGGCCCATACAGTGGCGAAGCTTCCAATAAACAAGATGCTCCCATGCAAACACCAGCAGACTTAGGCCCATGGCTACCAGAAGCATATAGAAGACTCCTGCCATGTTGTCTATGTCTAGTTTGGAACTCATCACCTCAATCTTATCATTATGGCAGATCCCAGACAACCAGAGTCGTTCAAGCATGTCAATCTCATCTGAAATGAATGAAAAGATGTGCACAATGGCAGGAGATAAGCACGAAAGATAAGCAGTCCTTCAAACAGACAGATGGACAGAAGGTAGAGAATGAAAAAAAAAGTAAAGGAGTACTAGTATCTAACCATAATGTTGGGAAAAGTGAGTCTTTAATTCAAATCTCCTGACAGTGGAGATCTTGGTTTAGCTTCGGTTATTATTACACTGCGTTCACAAAAAGGTGAAAATGGAAAAGAAAAAAAGAGAGCAAAAGAATCATGAAAGAAGGAAAGAGAGGCAGAGAAAGAGAGACTGGAGGATAATAACAGCTTTGATGGAGGTCTGAAATGGCCTGGTTTTGAGGCTCTTGTGATAAGACAGGCCCAGAGTAGTTTGAAGATGAAAGCTTTAGACTGATGGGCCTACCTCCCAACAATAGCCATTAGTGCATTTATTAGAGTGAAAATGTCACTGTGGAAAAAATAAAGGAATGACAAGGTCATGTTTCTGAGAGAAAAAAGAAAGAAAACGACATATGCATTTAGATGTTGGATTTATATTAGGGAATATTCCTTCACTCCGAAGGAGGGAAAGAGATAAGACTATATCCTCTTTTCATATGAAACAAAAGAAAAACATAACTGCATTGACCCATGGGTTAATAATGTGTTTCAATTCATGATAATATGGCCTTGAAATATGGCTTAGGTAATGGGAAATTTAATCACAGGAACTGAAATCATAATATTTTTCATTATACAGTATGTATTTATTCAAACAAGCAAAAATCAGCCCTAATGAGAATTTCAATCAAAATTGGAACGCGTCAAAATTAAAAATCGAGGCGTTCGACTACCGCACTGTTTACTGAAGTGACCCTTTGGCTATTCATAATTGTGTTCATTTGCTGTGACACTTTTCTAATTTCATTTATAATATTTCAATGAGACTTCCAGCTCCCTTTCACATTTAGTGTTTAATCAGTATGGGGCAACTCACTAGGTTCCTCATCAAAGAGCCTCATCAAAGCAAAAAACAAGTAATGCTGGAGAACAGCATGTGAATCTATGCATATGAGAGATGGAGAGACACCCCAGAAAATCAGAATAACAAGTGTAACACCACTCAAAAAAAAAAATGTCCTGCTAAGTCACTATGTAAACAAAACAATACGGATATTTGTTTGTCAGGGGTGAAAATCAGGGGTTTGAGACTGAGTATTACAACTACAACTTCTTTTAGAAATTCTCTTACCATCTCCAACTAGCTGCAGGAGGGCAAGATCTAGCGGCCGCTTCCAGCGGGAGTTCTTGTGTAAGGCAATGCCATATCCTGTTGTAGCAAACACTTTACCAGAGCCAATGGTCATTACTTTGCAGCCCTCGTCTTTACGAGCCATGTAATTCAGGACAGCCGCATCATATATGAACGCATCCAGTTTGCTGGAGAGAGAAAAAGGAAAATCGGAAACAAAACAACAAGACAGGGAAATCACTTTAAGAAACTAATTATCCCTTTATTGATTGTTACATGTAAAGACAAAAACATTGATGATCTTTAGGGAAATCCCATTCCGAAACGAAATAGTTTGTAATGGGTAATTAGTGAAGCCAATCAAGCACCAAGCACCTACACCGTGCATTTGTTGGCTTAACAGCACTGAAATCCTATTTAGGACTTGGATTTTTTTTTTTATTCCTGTATTGCTACTGGCACCTGCCTTAAAAGACTTATAGATTTCCATTACCTTTCTATGAGTTGGAATACTTTATAATGATTTTATTTTTACTTTTTAAAATAATTTTGAGAGATTTTACTCAAAATATCTCAGAGCAGAGAATAACTATTAAAAAAATTTTTTTTTTTTTTTTGCAATGGATACTTTTATTCAGCAAGGGTGCATTAAATTGATTTATAGTGACAGTAAAGACTTTTATGTTTAGTTTTATTTTAAATAAATGCCATTCTTTTAAACTACATTTATTAAAATACTTGAAACAAAAATGTTCCACAAAAATATTGAGCAGCAAACTGGTTTCAACACTTATAATAATAATAATAATAATAAGAAGAAATGTTTCTAGAGCACCAAATTAGCATATTAGAATGATTTCTGAAGGATTGTGTGATGCTGAAGACTGGAGTAATAACTGCTAAAAATTCAGTATTGAACATTAAAAAAATTATAAGGTGAAAAAAGGAAATTATAAGCTTCTAGGGAAACATGAATAAGCCTAAAGGAAAGAGCTACTTCATGCATGCATACTCTTTTTATATACAGGCGGATAATCAAATACCTCAAGAGTTTTCTGAGACACGTCTTGTTTCTTTGCCATAAATGTGATAATATATGCGCACAAGCACTTTGCAGAATAGCACCAAAGAACCTTGTTATTGTCGGGCTGCGCGCCTCGGTGAAATGAGCAGCGCATAATAGGATGACTAATTTGTGGACACTGGTCTTCAAATAAAAAAATCCCACCTGAAATTGGGACCATATTGGCAGGCTGCAACTATCCCAAGATATCTGAACTGTGGCTGTGCTGTGTTATACAAATACATATTTCTTCCACAGTTTGTAATGTAATGCTCGGTATCAGGTGTCATTTGTGCAATTATTTTTCTAAGCAATCAAACTAAAAACGTCCACCTTGCTGCATGATAAAACAGGCAAAAAAGGGGACATCTGCATGCACAGACACACTCGAGTTCTTAAAATAATGCACAAATCCAATTTAATCTTATTACTGCATATTCACAGCGCTAAATAATTTAGCAGGTGAGTCTATTACAGTCAAAACATAAAAGAAAGTTGCAAAAGTCAAGGAAGCAGTGTGCCTTATCAGAGTCAGGTGCACAGGTTTGCCTCTTTTCTTTGATCGTATTTTCCCCACCTTGTAAAATGCCAACGTCTTTGCAGCAAAAACCCAAATTGACAGCTTATTACTGGCTACTCTTCAAACTGCTGCTAAGCACACCTTGAGGTTATTAACGAGCTCAACTTCGCCCTCTAAGACCAACGAGCGCCGCATTAGCATTCAAGGTGGAAGCTTTTGTCAGAAGTGTTGAATCCAACAAAACAGAGCCCTTGGGGGAAAATGAGTCACATTTCAGTAAGGGTGAAACCAAACGAACAGAACACACACAGACAGGTGTTTGATAGTGCAGAATACTACCCCACAGTGCAACACTGAAATAGGTAGGCTACTGAGGTAAACAAGTGCCTTTGAGAATCAGCTAGCACCTAGATGGAGGCCTGGCTGGCAGGCTTGCCTTGAATTGCGCGGCTTGGAAGTGAAAGCCTCACTCTGCAGGCTGCAACTATTATACAAACCAAGTGCTGATGAACGACAGATGAAATCTTCACGAGAAATTGCAAAGGTGGAACATAATGATTTTATATTCTAGCCTGCAAGCAAAACCATTTTTTGAAATGGGACGCATATTCACGCCCTTTGTATGCATAATGCAGGGACTTGACTTTTAAGACGCATATACACACACACTCAAGCAGACAGATCCAAGGGCAGTGAGGACGTGTTGATACTACACTACTATTTAATAATTGTGGAACAACCATGGCATCTTATGATGAGGAGCAGAAAATTAATAATGCAGAATTTCTTCTTTGAATGAATAAACACTACCAGAAGAAAATTGATTTATGTCAATTTTTCTTTGTATAACACAGTCTGGCAAAGCTTTTTAAAAAAAGTTTTGTTTCCTAAACTAGCATCATGCAGATTGGTGTCAACTGACTCGACACATCAAAGCACCATTACAGGAAAACTATAATACCACCAATGCCTCTACACTAGGGCTGCCACAAATGTGGTCACTCTCAATATGACACTAATAAAACATATTCTGCTACTATAAAGGTAGTCTCGTGTAGCCAGAACATCAGGCTGACGGCAGAAGGTCCAAACTCCAGTGCAGCTTTCATTGGTCAAGGAACGCTCAGAGGCCGGCTGATTGGCATGTAAAGCAACCGATCAGAGTTCGTTTTGTTCAAGTTTACGGACATGAAAATGTACGTTGTGGTCCCTACAATAACTGACCGGCGTGAAAAATTCTTGGACGTACAATATTTTAAAGAGTCTATGCTGCGAACTTCACATACTTTTGAAAATCCAGCATTTAGTTGACCCTGATAAGCGCTCATTGTCACACTTGTAAACACAACGGCTTAAAGCCCTGCATTTCAGCCGGACTGGCCCCGACTTATTTACGCCCCTAGGGCTGGGCTTCGGGACAATTTTCACGTCATAGTTTACACGCGGGCCGGGGCCTCGGGCCTGTTTTAGGCTTATCCTTCTTTTTATATTTTAGACATTAATTAAAAGAAAATATGAGAAGTTGACGATGGAAAAACAAACATAGAGAGACATTTTATAACCTATCACACTGACATATGTCACATCGCTGGTGGAAACAACACGAAACCCTGCTACTGCAACTGTCAAGACTGGCTCGCTCTGTGTTTAGTGTCCCAGCCAGCAGCAGTAGTCGTAGCGAGCGTGTCTTCAGCACAGCTGGAAGAGTTAGGAGGACTGGATTAAAACCTTTCACTGTGGATGCTGTGCTTTTTCTCCACGATGCTCTGTAAGAGACTGTTCTTAGCTATGTTAGGAGGCTGTCCTCTTTTTTGTTTGATTGGACTTTATTTTCATTAGTCTTACTGTTGGAAACTATTGGAAATAAGAATGGCAATATTCTGTAGTGAAGACTTGATTTTTGAGGTAAGATAACCTGCATGTTTGTTTTTAATTTCATTTATTTTATTTGTTGAGATTATATAGCTCATTTCGTTTGCGAGCGCTGTTGCGACTTCGAGCAGCAGAGCAGCCTGCCTCAGCTTTTCAAAAATCTCATTTTACTGTGGTTGTGATAATAAACGTTTAAACTAACTGTCTGTGTGATATGCTTGAAGTGTTTTGAAGATCAATATCTATGGATTTTATTGTAGCCAAGTAAAGTGTTGATTTGAGAGGCTAAATTGATCAAACATGTTTAACTCTGTCGGCTGCTTGGTCGCCATTTAAAAAAATAAATAAACTTTAACAATCGAAAACCCAAACATTTATCTAAATTAACATAATAAAGAAATGAACAGAAACATAACTACTTTGCCATTGAAAACCAAACTAAATATTGTAATGGCTGCAACAGTAGTATAGGGCAGGCTCTGTAATGGAAAACAAGCTTTGAAACTCCTGAAGTGTTTCCAATTTTGCGTGCCATGTGCTTTAGATGTTCAGCTATCAGTCCATGGGCATGGCGTCAGAGGCTGAGACTACTATAAAGCAGGTGTCATTGTTTGCCTTGTATATGAATCTAAAGGTAAATGACACTACTTGCTATATTTGCATTTCCTGAAGGAATTATCGGTGTTTTTTTTTTAATTGAAAGACATTTCTTATGCTCACTAAGGCTACATTTACGACTAAAAAAATATTTAATAGATAATAAATAAAAAGTTATTCCTGTGATTGCAAAGCATTTTTCTAATAAGGTGATTTGGGGTTTAAGAAACATTTCTTATTATTATCACTTGAAAACAATTGCACTGCTTAATATTTGTGAAAACCGTGATGCTTTTTTATGATTCTATGAAGAATATTAAGTTCAAAAGGGCAGCATTTATTTGAAAGTGAATTATTTTAAAACATTATTTTGAATGATGTAATGCATTTTTGCTGAATAAAAGGATTACTTTCTTTAAAAAAAAACCCTAACTGACTCCAAACTTTTGAACGGTAGTGTAACTATTTACTGCACCGTTATAACAAATTGCTTGTGATGTTCTTCAGTTGAAAGTCACTTTGGATAAAAGCATCTGCTACATGAATAAATTTAAAATATAAATAAATCAAATGAAAACGTAAATAAAATAAATGAAGTTTGACTGGAGTAAGCGAGAGATATCAAAACCATGCTCGCCCTGCAAGAACTGTAACAAATCAAGTTAAATAAGTAGTATCCTGTGGTGATAGTAATGCCTCCTGAATGTTTGGTCCTTCCAGTGACATAGCACCAAGGATGAAAGTCAATCTTCACACCCTCCTTGGAAATGGAGACGAAAAGCGACAGCCAACAAAATAATTAACGCCCCTGTTGTGATCCATCATGTCACCCATATCCGTCAATTACTTGTGAGCACAGCTGTTTTCCCCCACTACTTTAAAGAACATCTTGATTCTTTGTGGTCTGATTAAGGGCCAGGATTAAAGCTAGAGTTTGGAAGATTTTTTTATTTGTCAAGCTGGCCATGTAAAACGCTCATTATAGATACAGTTCATATGGATTAACCTATAGATTCTTCCGAGAGTGTGTGAACACCTTTGAACCTGGATCACCCAATCAGATTTTAGAGTAATTCGTATCATTTTTATATTGTCTTTAACACTGGTCGTCATTCACTCACCCGGTTTTAAGGTTGTCAATGGCTTCTTCCACTCCTCTCTGATTGTTCCGCACCATGTACTGATGCATGTTGGGGTAATTGCTCCGTATATTCTCTTCCGTACTCCCGTTTGGGACAGTGCCGAATCGTAAGGGAGGATACTGATCTGTGGGATGTTGAAACTGAAAATGACAGTGGGAGATACTTCATCAGGTTTCTGAAATATGAGATTACAGTTTAGGCCTCTGAGTTTCAGTTAATTAATCATTTTGCTAACTATGATGGGAAACCCAAAGGGGTGGGTGGGGGTGTTGGTGGCTCTAATGGGGGTTTAAAAGAATGAAAATTAAATCATTGCTTTATATGATTATAGGCTGATGATTTATTTACATAATATGGCCCCAACTCACATTCACATTCAAATGAGGCCCGTTTCAAAAGATTAATAGTGTGTGACCATATTACAGTGAAGTCAGTTATTGTTATAAATCACAATTTCAGCTTATATAAAAAAAAAAATTCACAGCTCAGTTTAGTACACTTTAGGTCCAGTAAATAGGGATGCACCAATATTAAAATTGTGACCAATACCAAAGTCCCTTACGCAAGTTATTTCACTCGGCGGCCATCTTTGAAATGCCTCTCGGACAGCTATTTCAGTCATGCTAGTGCAGCTCCTATCTCTTTGAAATATCTCTATCTCATAAAATTCTCCAAAGCTGTTCACCAAGCTTACGAATATATTTAAGAATTTGAAATCACCAATGAAATCTGAGAACAACGGTCTCATTTCTTTTCTCAAATAGCGTTAAAAAACCTTATTTTTCAGGCTGGACCAGCCAGTGCGCACATGCAGTCCTAAGCATGTGTCTCAGAACACTGACTGTTCTATAGCAACCGGAGCTTCTAATGGCAGCTGCAGTGACTATCAATCAGCGATCGGCTGTTTTATTTAGAAGGCGGAACTTATTCAGCCTTATTGCACGTTGCACTTTCTACCATTCATAGCAATATGGCAAGTGCACCGTCTTTCTATGTATAAAGTCTTTAACAATACCAATAATTATTTTTTTGTTTTATGGCTTAACAACAAGTGGTATTAGAAAAATGTTTGGTAACACTTTCTATGAAGTTCATGCTTATAATGAATTATAGCTCCATTTATACTTATAAGTATTACTATTTTATAAATATATTTATAAAGACTCATTAAGACCTGTAATGTATTATAAGAACAGTTAGTTATAAGTAATTATAAAAATAATATACATGTAAGTTATGCATTTGCGGTTTCAATGCGCATGCTTATAATCCATTATACACTGATTTATAAGTATTAATTAGTAGTATGTCATATGGATCCATGAATGTATTTATAAAGATGCAACCTGCATTGCTTTCATGTTATTATATTATAGATACAATGTCTTTTTAATATTATTATTTATTTATTAATTCTGTCAAATAAGTGAGATAATTTTATTAATAGCAGTGATCTTATAAACACTTATTGTGAGTGATAATACAGTTATATAACCTCTATAAAATCATGAAGATGTGCTCCTTATACATTTAAAGTTGTTTACTTGTAAATGTAACTAATGAACAATAATTCCTGTAATAAAATAATGGGGGAAAAAACAAACAAAAACACAGAAATCATTAATACAAATAGTTGAAAAAAATTATTTTTTAATGTTACATACTAGCAAAACACTGTAACAATATTTTTTAAAGTATAATTCCAAACTGCTATAAGCAATACTATGCATATGGCTGAGATATAGATTTGAACAAATCAAAATTACCATTCACGACCTCTAATGCAAACATTAGCCATTAAAGACATAATTCATAATTGAACTAATTGGTACAGCAAACAAGTGTCTCTGGAACTTTTTTATATTTGATCATTTATAAATCAGTGTATAATGGATTATGAGCATGCAAATGGAAAAAGCAAATGCATGACGTATAAGTAATTATAAAAATAATATAAATTAAACTATAACTGTTCTTATAAAGCAGTATAGGTCTTAATGAGTCTTTATAAATATAGAATAGTAATACTTAAGTATAAATGGGGTATATAAATAATTATAAGCATTGGGCTACATAGAAAGTGTTACCAACTGTTTTAACTGAAATAGAACATAAATGATAATTGACAAACTTAAAAAATAAAATAAAAAGTTAACGAAAATTAGAAAGGTTGAGTTCGCAACTAACTGAAATAAGATTAAGTACTAAAATTACTAAAACTGAAAATATACAAATAAGCTAATTCAATAGGTTAATAAATACTGTAGTATATAAATAATACTAAAATTACATAACTGATAAATATTTGATTTATATCCTACATTGTTAAAAACTATTTTTTTTTAGGCATTACAATATTAGGCATTACCATAATCTATCAATATAAGTTAGTGCTAAATGGCAATCTAAACCTTAAAAAGGGAGAAACAATTAAATATTCAATAGTGGTAGATACATTATGATGATTATAAATGATAAATACTTATACAATTATACATTGAAAACACCTCAATATAACAATTATCTTATATTATTACATCTTATTTATTATTACAAAAATATAAAACATATCTAAATCACAATTATTCCCCTGGTTTCACAGACAAGGCTTAAACCTAGTCTCAGACTAAAATGCATGTTTGAGCTGTTTTAACTGAAAGCAATTTTCTCTGGCATATCTTAATGCATTATCTTAATGTCAGTGCCATTGTTTTGTCTCAAGATACACACCAGTACTGTTTTTTTCTTCTTCTAAGGAACGCTTATAAAAGTTACTTAATTGTTCTAATTGAACTATGGTCTAATCCTGGCTTAATCAAAGTCGTCTGTGAAACCAGGCCATTGTTTTTCAACGTAATAGCTAAAAAGAGAGACATTTGTTACTAATTAAATCACTCATATTACTGTCTACCTTCTTATCACTGAGGCCCGACACAGTGTCGATGTATTCTTCTTGGATCATGAAAGCAGCCAGGTTAGCAGTGTAGCTGGCTAGGAAGATGACAGCAAAGAAAGCCCAGACCAGCACCATTATCTTACTGGTGGTGCCTCTCGGGTTTTCCACCGGAACAGAGTTATTAAACACCAGAGCCCATAGCAGCCAAATAGACTTCCCTATGGTGAACTTTGAACCTCCTAACTCTGTGAGAAGAAAAGCACAGGAAGGCCAAATCAGACATGTCTTATTATGACATGGTGATAACAGGAAGTGCAAAGAGAGACAACAGTAAGACACATGAGAGAAGAGGGAAGATAGCTCGAGGTGAATTGTGGAACATGCTTACAATGATAATAACAATCTGTAAACAAATCTTTCATTGCTGATTGTATTCAAGAAATGCCTAGAGCGAAACCTTAAAATATAGAAATAACATACTCTTCCCGCTCTGTAAGCTTCTGTTATATCCAACAGGGCTGAGGAACTCGAATATAAAAACTGTCACAGCCACCACAGACAGGCACATGACGAACATCATAACCCACACAGCTGGGCTGTACGGCTCTACAACAGTGGAAAAACAACGGATGAATAGATGACCTTCAAAACACTTCATATTTTCCTCTGAGCTCCATTTATAATGTTAGCAAAGTTTTTGTATTTTGTCTACAGCAGGGGCTGGCAACCCATGGCACACATGGATAATCACTGGCACGTTACAGTAGCTAAAGAGGTAAGCATTTAATTCAAATAAAGTGCTTGTTGAACTTTATTAAAATAAAAGTGCATGTGAATGTATATTTTGAGGTAATCATTCCTCATAGTCACACAGCCTGTTTTAAACTAGGTGCTATAATACATGCTATAAAAGTGTGACATTTTAACCTGCGCTTGCACCTGATTCGACAATTCATTCGTGTGACCGGAGGTGCGTGCTTCTGTGATTATCCCTCCGCGTGCCATAAGGTTCCCTTCATTTAATTGAAATTTAATTGAGCAGTATAAATGACTTCAAATAAAACAGCTTATTTAACAGCCTCTTTGCAAACTTAAAAAAAAAATATCTGCACAAACACAGAGCAGTAGGTGCTACGCACCTAGCCGGGAACAACACAAACTTAATGAATTTTCTCACATATCACCATTCTTCTTGTTTAGGAAGTAATAGCATATCATATTTTCTCCTTTTTTATCTCAACCTTCTAATCTCTCAATAGATGTCAGTGATATGTCATTTGTTAATGCATTTATCTGTATACAAAATTAGTTTCGGTATAGGAAAATATGATTCCTTATGTCAGCTTAACATTTTAAATGTAGCTCACATTTGCAAAGTATGAGATTATTTAAAGATTTATATAAAAATCCTCACCTGGCAGTGTGCATAAAAAAGACAATCAGCAACAAAAAAAAAATTAATAATAATTTTAAATCTTCAACATGACATAACACTAAACCTGAAGTAATATGAAGTCTGCAGCTCAATTGGTAGAGCACGGTGCTGGCAAAACCAAGGTCAAGGGTTTGAATCCCAAGGGAACAGATACTGTCTGTCAAATGCCTAAATGTAAAAATGAAGTCTGATGCTCCTTCCTACTTTCTTACCGAGGAAAGCAGATGGTGACACAGTGCCATTGCTACGAGAGACCATGACACTGATGCCAGTCTCCACAAACGGAACAGAGAACTCCACGACCTCTGACCTCTCTTCATTAATAGTCAGGGAGCCGATCGCCATGTCGGCCCGCTTGGACACCACCTGGTGGGGAAAGAGGCTAATAACATTACGAACAGAGAAAGTGGATTAAAAGTGAACAGGTTTGTCAAGATAGTAACTAACTTTTATTATTTGAATGTTTGGACATTTAAAAAAAGTGAAATCATACATTTATAATTTATATTCAAGAACATTAGCTTGCATATTTAGCCTGGTGCTCCATCTGTGTCACAAATCAAGAAAAAAAAACGGAAACAAAAACCTTTTGCACCTGAATTCAGTGGACTTTGTGATAATAAAACCAGGGTCAATAAATAGTCAAGAGATAAGATGAGGGCCTGACCTCCCCGACCATTCCATTCCACTCTCCATCTATGTTCTTTCCATGCCTGCCATTGGTCACCAGATAGAGGTCATAGGTGAAGCCCACAATTTTAGCCAGGCGCTTTAGAACATCAATACAGAAGCCTTTGCAGCAGTGCTTCATGGATTGAATGCCCTCGACAACCATGCTGTAATTGAAAAGGAGAAGAAGAGAAAGAAAAGAAACAGAAAGGGGACAGTGACAAAAGAAAGAAATAATGTAGAGAAACCAAGCCAAAGAAACTAAATGAACATCCCTGCTTAGAATTCAGTGCTGTGTCACCTAAGGCAAACACACATGATCTGAGGTCTATCAGTGTAAACCATTAAGATTCTAAAAAAGGAAATGGTTCTGCTGTTAAAAACCAGCACTACTCCATATAAACTGGAGTTGTGATCAAATAGAAATAGGTTATTTATCTAAATATTGTATTCCATATTTCAACCAAAAATATAATACAAAAAATATTGAAAAAGATTATTTGAAGACAATTTTTACGTTTTTTTTTAATGTGACTTTATCGCACATTAAAGGGGTTCTATTATGCTTTTTCCCTTTTTCAATTTTAGTTAGCGTGTAATCTTGCTGTTTGAGCAAAAAAAAGATCTGCAAGGTTACAAAGCTCAAAGACCACTGCAAAGGAAGATATTTTATATAACAAAATGAACTTTACAACAACTACAAAGAAAACGACTCATTCGGACTACAACGCGATTTTTCCGGAACTTATGAAGTCATAATGTTCCTCATTTAAATAATCTCTGCCCACGGAACACACACAAAAAGTTGATGAGGCCCGGTTGAGCTGCGCTAGGGAAGATGAAGTGTGTTGTCAATGGTTTTTTTCCATCCCGGAAAAAGTTTGTCCAAAGGCTGACGAACTTGGAGTGGTTAAAAATGTATTTTAAACAATGTTCCTGAACATTATAACCTCAATGTTTGTCTGTGTGCTGCATGTTTTACAGCTTCCAGAAGAGAGTACAATGCAGGCTACGCACAAAAGCTTCTTCTGAAAGACGTAGCAGTTCCCATTTTCCCAACTACAAATAAAAGTCATACTTATAGTTTGGGATCGATAAATAACAAATATACCCGGGATCACAACTTGTAAGTATGTGTATGTCTTTTATTTGTAGTTGTGTTTTCTATTAACAGTTCCAGTTATAGGTTTATGTAGTTGCTATGATAGCTATGATGTAAACGAAGGGCAAAGCTTTGCCTCCGCTAGCCTGCTAACTAACATTACAGTATAGATGTTTTGTTTACTGTAGCTTTTCTAAGCTCTTGCTTTTGTAAGACTGCCCGTTAGGAAAATGATCCATGATTTTGTGATTAATTACTTTATATTACCATCGTTTTCCAACAAATATGATTAAATGGTGGAAAACATCTTATCTATAAGAAAAAACAAAACAAAAACATGAAACTCTGAAACTCCCTGTGAAATCCTTGGTTGCAAAGTCCATGCTTGAAATCTGTTCTGCACGTTCCTCTTGTTCGTTAACATTGTCAGAGTCTGAATCGTGCTCGAATCGCCAATAAACATTGGCACTGCTTTCCATCGCTGGAGACAACTAATGGACATGAAAGAAATGAGGTTCGACTCCGAACTTGCAACATTTTTGTAAGTTGGAGCCTACTGTATCTTTCAACAGTGTTCGTTTTTTTTTACTATTAAGTAGTAGAGATGATCGGTTCACTTGCGCTAGGGATTTGTCGTGTAACATTTACAAGCGCAAAAACGGTATTTATTGTTTGAATTGCGTAATAAAATTGACAGAATCTGAGAGCTGAGATTTTTTTATATCATAACTAACCTGCTCTGTCTAGTATGTCGGTCTCCGTGTCCTCTTTGCTTTGCGATTTTTCTGTGCGTGGGAAAATTGATGTGTGGCGTAACTGAGAGCGTGTGAAAAGTGTCAATTGCATGTGTCTCACGGTGAATTCTTGAGAGCTGGCAGCTCTGAATGGCGCTAGATTGGTCAACATCAGTGAATGCTGTCTGTCAAATTAATGTAATTCAAACTAACAATAAAAATGTAATATGAACATATTCACTGGTAAAGGTGAAGGGCAGTAGCTTAAAGATGTCATTTAGAAATCACTTGACATCAACCAACGTTCCTCTGGAGTCAATTAGGAGTTGGCTCGGCTTCGGCTATGGCTCTAGGGTCGTTGTGAAGGTAGGGCGGAGCATAGAGACTATGCCGTTTCTCGTTTGTTACTCTAAAGTAGACCAACTCACTTTCTGGATGTATACTGCCCCCATCTGGTATGGAATGTGGAGTATGAATTGATTTTTTTGCCGGACATGACACATGGCACATTTAATATTTACATCTGAGCAGAGCTCGCGGTTATGGAGGGGTGGGACATTTCCCGAACACGCGCTAAACTGTGCCAATCACAACACACACTGGGCCAGCTAACCAATCACAGCACATTTCGTATTTCGGAAGGAGGGGCTTCATCGAAAATGACGCGTTCAACCAGACTGGGGAAAGAGAAGCTGTAATAATGTAAAATATGTGAAAAAATAAGACGTTTTTTGAACAATCAAGCATTAAAACATTCTAGTACACCCCCAAAAACAAAATCAATACTTCGTAAAAGGGCATAATAGGACCCCTTTAAGTACATTTCCCCCTTACTGTCATTACCGTAACTACTTTTGAGTATTTAGTAAATGTCATTGAGTCAAAAAAGATTCGCCACTGCAATAACTACAAACATATATCTTTCCAAAAATGAGAACGAGAATCTGTGGGATAAATTATTAAGAAAGATAATGGAAATTAGATTTTAATTCATTAGATTATGATTTTCTTTAACCAACTAAATTTTTCATTTTTTTCATGACATTTTCATTATAATTAAGCATATTTAGGGTAAATATGCTTAATTATAATGAAAATGTAATGAAAAAAAATAAAATAAATGTAGTTGGTTAAACAAAATCATAATCTAATTAATTAAAATCTAATTTCCATTATCTTTCTTAATTTTGAGGTGAAATATCACCTGGGCATGTTATTCTTACAGTTTTTCTGCTATTCACCTAGGCGTTGTGCTAGAGCAGGAAGAGTTTTGAGAAATTCTCCATTTAAATAAGGTAAATGAAGTAAAGTGCTCTAACACAGAACAATCATTGATCAACCTCTTCTATTTCTACGTGAATTTCTAATTTATTTAAATTCCATCAGTGCTAGCGACAGGAAGGGGAATTAATGCCCCTGGGGTAATGTGAATGTAATTTGCAACATCTGCATATTCACTGCCACATTTGCTAAAGTGATAACCTCAAATGTTGAACATTTCTAGTCTAAAAATCCACAGACTGAACCTTGACCTGTTGTTGAATGGCAGACGGCACGGAACAGAGTCTCTGATGCAGGAGCCTGTTCCAGGATCAGCAGGCTCTACGATGACGAAGGGCCTCTCCTCCAAAGTAACAACACGCAAGTGCTGGGAATCATCCAGAGGTTTGAGGAAGGGGCCGTACCGGGACCAGGGCGGGTAACGCAGTCGCAGCACTCCATTCTCCCACCAACCCACCTACAACAATAGCAAGACACCATTAAAATGGTACAAACAAGTTTTTGAGACCTAAGACAGATGCAAAATGTTTCATAATGGTGCTTTGATGAAGTTAAATACGATTGATGTTGGCAGGTCTGTTTCCTTTCTGACATTCTTTACATCGTAAGTGGATGTAGTCCCGACTTTATTAAGTTAGATAGTTGAAGCTAAAAAACATATAAAATGCCTGTCTTCCCAGTGACAGCTATTTTACTTTTCAACAAGACCCGTAAAACCCAAACCTTTCAAAGCTACTGCAGCATGACACCTTTGTAAGTTCACATGATTCCCAATCTCAAGTGTTAACCATCTGTCAGTGAACATACCAATTAAATGTAAAAAAAAAGGAAAGGAAAGACTTTTGTACTAGCTCAACAATGAATGATTTACGGTTTTGTTTCTGCAGCTCCTTTGGCAGTTCTCAAACCAGTCATTTCAAACTGTCAAAAAGTGCATGAATAACTAATACCAATAACCGTCCTGCAAAACTAAAATTTTCCCATGGCTTATTGACATTTGCCAGGAAAAGCTGTATGTGCAATCATTTGCAATTGCCACTCAACTGCATTCAAGTGCACTGTCCTGTTAACAATTTCCCTTTATTGAAAAACATGAACATTGCGAATTATACAGTAAAACACCAGCAGGTATGAACTGCAGTGCAGACTACTTATTTTTATAAATCTTTTTTTTTTTATCCTGAATTTAAAGTTTGTAATAAGGGAGAGAGAGATTACAAACTAACTGTCCAGAACGTTGACCATTTTGCTGCATGATATGTAGAAATTTATTTACAAAAAATACTGAATATGAAAATTAAAAGTACAAAAGAACAGAATAAAATGATAATGTTTATAAACAAATTTCAATGCAGTAAAAATTACAATTCAAATGAAAAAGCACCATATAACCTTGACTTCCTTGATTTGATTAGCTTTGCACAAAATATATTGTAATAAAATGTGAATGTGCATATATTTATTATTGGATGTACTTCAGTCCCTTCTGTATGCGACACACGGTTCATTTCAAATGCATTCTTCACATTTCAATTATATTGCATTTAAATGGCAAGGCAAAATGTGAACTCAATTGGAAGCTGCATTTAAAATAGTTCAGTGATAACCATGAATATCTAAACACATTTAAGCATACTAATGGCTCCACCCCTACCTCCTCCCAGCTTCTTCCTGCAGTGTAGGAGATAACATCCAGAAGCGGATTTGCCAGATAACCGTCATTATTAAAGGAATAGTCCCGTCCAGATAGAGTTATGTTACTGAAGAACCTGCAGGAGGAAAAGGGGGAAAAAGAGAAGGGTGATAAAGGAGGAGTCTGACTGAAAGTGATAAAGAGAAGGAGAGCGAGCAGCGAGAGATAAAGAGTGATAGATGGGAGTTCCATTAGTCACCTCTCCACTTGGGGTGGTGTGTGTGATTTGTGCTGAATGCTTAAGGGACTTAAGTAAACCTTCTCTTCTGAACATTTAACAGAAATGACAACACTCAATCTCAAAGAACATATACAAGAAATTCATTTACAGAATGACAGAAAACTAAAGTATATATGCTCAACCGAATGAATGAATCAATTAATTAATACAGAGTAATATATATATATAGAAAGTGTGTGTTTGTGTGTGTGTGTGTGTGCGCGAGCGTGTGTGTGCGCGAGCGTGTGTGCGCGCGAGTGTGTTACATACATACATGCATACATACATACATACATACATACATACATACAAGAAAAGGAATAGACTAAAATATGAAAATATAAACAATTTCATGTTTAAAGGGTAAAAATAATGAATGAAACAGTGAACGAGTAGCCAAATAGAGAGGAAAGATTGGATGAGTGACTAAGAATGGATTCATGGAATAAAATTATGGAACAAAAAGATAAATGAAAACAAGAATAAATGCATGAAAATTGTATTTATGGAGACAAAATTGTAATGGATAGATGGACGAATGAAAAAATAAAACATGGGTAACAAAGGATAAACTTCACAGAGGGAATGAATCGATGAATCTTAAAAAGAGGAACTCTTGGATGGAGGATGAATGACATGCCCTAAAGCACTGCAGCCACGGCTCCGGCTGCACTTTTATCACACTTCCAGATCGGCGGCAGGACACGGCAGTCATCTCGCCAGTGGCTTGTTTTCAATATTCAGTGTTTGGAGCACTTAGGATGCTGCAGAGATGCTCTTGTTAGTCGCCATGACAACTAGAAGCATGAGAGTAGCATTGAAACTCCGGAACAGAGGGACGCGAAACGTGAACATCACAACAGTGTCTTTCTCCCCTCCGCATGTGTAAGGTGCATTTCTCATCAGGCATTTGTCAGCAGTTTCCTTTTCACTGGTGATGTGGTAATGCCCAGAGAAAACGACTCTTTCAACCAGCTCGTTTTTCTTTTTTTATTTTATTTTAGCCTGTCATTGCACGGGACGCTCGGCTCGTTTTCATGAGACAGGTCTCATAAGTCTTTCCACTTCTGTCTTTGGGAGAAATTGCATTTGATATCAAATCCATAATTTATGACAGGCTTTATATAAGAGATTATGTTCATTTCAAAGCGTTGGTCGGAATGACGGCTACGGGCCCGCTCCTGGTTTAATGCTCCATTTAATAGAATGTGAGCGGCATTGCTTAGCCAAACTTTATTCCTCCATCTTGAAATGCCACACTAAACACTTTTAGGAATACGGAATAAAGATTATGAATGACACTGCTCATTTTTCATGCACACTTAGATCTAGCACAAAGGAATCATAATCGAGTCTACAAGTCACTCTCAAACTTCTTCGATCCGTCACACACGATGTCTGATCCGGATCGGCAATTAAAAAAAAAGTCCGATCCGGTGTAATTCATTTATCTCTCACTCATTACGAGAGTGCAATGGAGAGCGTGACAATCTTAACAACCTCAAGTCTGCGATGCCAGCACTCACACTTTCCTCGTTCCCTCGCTCTAGACCCCTGCATGGTTGTCATAGCGACGCAGCCATTGACATTACATGTGTTCCGCTAATGCCTTACATTGTGGGGTGAACAAACAACCTAAAGCACAGCAGCACGTAGCGGAATACAGATGTCACTTGTGTCATCACAATGAAGACGAGAAAGAGAGAGGAAGGAAAAGAGAGCGTGAGGCTGACACAAAATGGAAACGTAGCAGTGATGTACTGTCACACAGAATGTGAAATGAAAAGGCCTGGAGACACAAGGAAGAGGAAGCAGGGAGGGGGAAGTGTGAGGCGCACACACACTAGGACAGGATAAGGAGAAATGTTGAATGTTTAAACATCACAGGGGTGTTTAAACATCAGAAACATTCCAGGGGTTTTAATGCGTCCATTAAAGCGGCATTAGTATGGTGATGAGCAGAGGCACTGCCCTCTGCAGCTGTGTCTGTGTGTATGTGTCAGACAGAGTTTCTCAAAGCAGTTTCAATATGACTTTATACACTGGCAATATGGTTAGCCTATAAGTGAAAGTCATAAAAGAGGAGAGGGTGTTCCACAGCCTGAGAAAGCTGCATTTCCATTACAGTTTTTTGCAAAACTTTTGCGATATTGTAGATAAAAAACTATTGTGAAATTACGGTGTTTCCATTAACCGATGTTATGCGAATAAAATGTATTTTTTTCCTCTCACGGTAAGTCATTCCAAAAAATCATGGCAACGGATTTTGGTAGGTTTACGCATATCTCAGCCACCGCACTAGCCATTATTTTTAATATACTTGTGAGCGGCACATATCTGCTTCAAGGTCTTGGTAAATAGTAGCCTGAGAAAACCCAGACAACTTCCAGCAAATTTAGATTTGCTCTGAAAGTTAGTCTGGCAAAGAGCTCATTGAAGTCCATTTCCAATCCGTCGAAATCACGGCACCAATCAGAAACGTTGGGGCGGGCTTTACACGATGACGACAGCACAGCGACGGTGAAACAGATTTTGTACATTTACAAAGATGGATGCCGCCATGGAACTATGTGTGACGGTTATAGTTGAACACCGTCATTACAACTCTATAACCGCCAAAACCATGTAATAAATTTTTTTTTTCACAAACATTTATCATAGAGAATGTTTAAATACTAAGATCAGCTTACGAGGGAAACGGAGGCGGAGTTAGTGGTGTGATCAGAGGTTGCTATTGCTGGAGATGATTCGGGAGAGGTCTGTGCCCCTTTACCGATCAGAGCGCTCGCTGACACGGAGTAAAGCCTTGTTTATACTCGACGCGTCCGCACGAGCGCAAAGGTGCGCAAAAATGACGCGTTCGGTGCGCAAGACCGGCAAGACCCCATTTCGCTTGCCTGTGTGCACAGGTTTTTTGTAACAGCGAGCGCGGCGCAGCATCCGAGGATGAACGAATTCAAGCCTAATCTGCCAGAGCATGTACGTCTCACCACATCGGCACCCAGTTTGCGCGTCTAAATTGCAAAGTTCATTGCAAAGTTTTTTTTTGTTAAGTTTTTGTTTACTGTGAGTGATTTATTTAATGGAAAGCACATTCACTTCCAGTTGTCTTGCTGTTAATTTTAAATAAATGTAGAGCAAGTAGTGTCTGCTCGTATTCAAACGTTGTTCTATAACGTCGCCCTGCATACGTCATCTCCTTCATCGCTCTGATTGGTTTTAGGTCTATCCAATTGCGCCCAGAGGCATTTGAGCTACGTCCGTTGGTGACGCCCCTTTGGAAATGATTTGTCTATGAAGCTTTGCCAGACCCTAACTCAGTTACAACTGAGAATGGTCTGGTTTTGACCAGGCTAGGTAAATAGTGGCATTTCTTTGTTGTTTAGAAGCCAGTATTCCCGTAATACTTTTGTCTTTTATGAGTTTAATGAAGAACTCTGTCTCGTCTTCTGTCCAGACATACAGCGCCATCTACGTCAGGTGACCTGTAAATGCGCGAAAACTGTTTCCATTGCAATTTTGCAAAATATTCCTTTTTTTCTAATTGCCTGAAAAACCACCTCATGCGAGGTTAAAAACTTGTTTGTGATATATGAGAGTTTTAGCTAAATTTACGTGTTTCCTTTGGGCGTACTTTCAATTCGCAAATTCAATTTGCGCAATTTGAAGGGTCATGGAAACGCGGCTATAGACAGCATTTTTTGAGGGGAAGTCATGGGCAGGTTTAAAAGGTCATTTTGAAAAGACCACATGAAGAAATATGCAAGCTCACCTATGATGCCTAAAAATTATTATATGCACATTTAACATCCCTATGATCCCCAAAAAGGCTTTTAGGGTTATATAGTTATCTACAGAATGTTCTAAGGGGCCATTCACACAAAACGTGTTTTAAAAATCAGATGCAAGGCAGTGGAATAAAAAAGGCAAGGTCTATAGAACATCTTTTAACTTCTTTCCTTAATAAAATATGCTGCAAAATATGCAAGACCTGAGTGCACGTCCAAAATCAACCTCAGTCTACACTGTAAAAAATGTCCAGGAATTTCCAGGATTAGAGAGTAATTTTACAATAAATTACTGTAATCCAGAATTTACAGTGAAATGAATGCATACTGGCCTAGGTCATTTTCTTATGAATTATTGTTAATCAACAGCAAATTGATAATGACATCACACTCACAGTAATTTACTGCTCTTGTTTTACTCTGAATTCACATTATAAAGTTGTCTTTAACCATGCCACCGTACGATTATATTGTTTATTACTGTAATCACCATTATAGTGACTTCAAAACAATTAATGTTCCATTTGCTTGGGATCTTGGACCTTGTATATTCATATTCAAATTTCTGATCTAGCCAAGTAAGATGTGTGACAAATGAAAACATTTGTTAAAACAAGCTAATATAAAATAAGTGAATTGGCTGATTTTAAGTTGGTCAAACTATACTATTATTAGCATACTATAATTATACTATAACTATACTATAATTATTTCAGCATCAAGATTTTAATTCTAATTCATAATTGTTTGTAGATGGATATTTTACAATAAAGCAGCTGCTGAGATTTATCTTTGAAATGTCAAATTATCTTGCAACACAAGATTTTTTTTTTCATCAATACCCAACATACAAAAACACCACAGTGAGAACAAATAATAATAATAATAAAAGATCAATATGAACATTACAAAATAAACAACACAAACTGCTAAAAAGTGAACCAAAAATAAGTTCAGCCGCACGGATAAAACCAAAAAGAATAAAGAAACTCCAAAGCATAATTTATTAATGCCGCACTGCATGCTGGGTACATTCAAAGTACATATGTGATTACATTTTGATCCCCCAAAATGTTGCCTAGACAAATGCAGTTTGGAGTATCTTGTCTATGTAGGACCTGTAGGAATCCGGTTTCCCCACTCTTTTCAGCAATAACTTTCCAGCACGTTTCCAGGACATTTTCAATTTTACTACGACAGGAATAAAGGACAAAGATCATGCCCTGAAGTATATATTGCTCTCACCATAAGTCTTATTTAATATCGACTTGGTACCAAAGTATCAGTACTTTTGACATCAATCAGAACTAAATAAAACAGACTGTGTGACAGTAAAAGTTACTGAATTAGGTGCTTACCAGTCGACATTTGCTGCATATTTGAGCAGTTACTAACATTAGCTAACGGCTGCAAGTGGCAACACATGACTAAACATCATCATTCAAAATACATCTCTTACATGTCAAAACTCAGCGTCCCTGAACATAGCACTTTCTGCAACAAACGTTAATTGTTTTGGGCCAGAAATATACTCTTTTGTTAAAAGAAATTCCATAACAACAAGATTTTCCAGAACATTTTACATTTTCTCAAATTTCCCATGTGTTTTCCAGGACTGGATACCATGATTTTCAAGGTTTTCCAGAATGCAAGGGTATAATGTCCAAACCCAAAAACAGTCAAGGTAGAGCCGCTCAAATGTGCATGATGCCCAAAAAAGGCCAATAGGATTATCTAGGGCTGTCTAGGCTTGAATGTTCTAATGACGCCCAAAACTGCTGTCTATGAATGTTTGACACACATATGCTGCCCAAAAATCCTGCTCGTTGAAATGAGAAGATCGGAACCTTCAAACATATCTATGATACTCAACAATTGTCAATGTAGAATGTTTGAAAGCATTTGCATGTACCTAATGGCCAAAAATGCTGTTTAGGAATGTTTTAATGTGCCTTTGATGCCCAAAAATGCAGTAAAATTGCAGTAGCTGTAGAATCCTTCAAACGCATCCACAGTATGATCCTTCAAATGAATTTATGATCCTCAAAAATGTTCTACATATGTTTGTTAAAACCCACCCATATTGCAGTCAGGATGCCCAAACAAATGTCTGTAAAATTGTTGAATGCAACTAGTACTGTATGATGGCCAAATATTAAGCCTATGCAGGAAAATTCCCACACATCAATAATGCACAAAAATGCAATGTCTAAAAAAATTGCGAGAGAGAGAGAGAGAGAGAGAGAGAGAGAGAGAGAGAGAGAGAGAGAGAGAGAGAGAGAGAGAGAGAGAGAGAGAGAGAGGGAAGTTGGCAAAGTTGTCTGAAGACGTCAATACTGCAGTGACATCCTGCACAGACAGCATGAGTTAATAAGAGGAAGTGGGTGTAAGAGTGAGCGAATGAAGGATGGAGCAGACCTTGAGTGAATGAATGAGTGAGAGTAAGATTGAGTTTGAGTGTGTGTGGGTGAAGCCGTGTGGCTGCGAGATCAGTTCCATTGGTGACAGTCTGTGATATTTCCTCCACTCAGCGCACCATAACCAATTATCCTATTTACATGCAAAACGACACTGCATGTATGCCTCTTTATAGCCGCCCGCAGGGGCAAGACGAGAGCGGAGAGGAAAAATGAAGGGATGAGACAGTGGGGGCCAACAAAAGGGTGGGAGAAAAGGAGGGGGGACAGGAGAGAATGAGTGCGAGAAAGAGCGAAGGAGTATGAGATAAAGAGATGGAATTAGAGTGGGGAGAAGTAATGTCGACATGATGAGAGAGGAGAGTTATTATGAAAATGTGCAGGGACTGAAAAATGCATGGGCACGAAAGAGTGGGAGGACGTGAAAAAGAGGGGAAAAGAATGACAGAACAAGAATGAGAAGAGAAAAAAACAACCCAAAAAGAGGGTGAAAAAGTTGAAAGGAGATGAAGTGTGAATAACAGTGGGCAGGAGTGCAGGTGAGCATTCATCACACTCTATTAGCTAGGACAGTAACAAAAAATTTGCAGTAGGGGGCAACAGGTCTGTTGCAATATGCTTACTCATAGTACTGCCAGCGCTCTTGTCTCCTGCACCAGCCTCTAATGACTGATTTAGGAACAGCTCGCGGCACATCTGCTTCCATATTTAAACTCGAGTAACTGGAATATACTGTTCCCAGAGTAGATGGCCGTACGCGCGATGGTCAGAGACAAGATACCAATATAAATCCAGTAACCATGCCTGTAAATCTGTGAACTTGTGCCGTTGATTGGACCGCAGATCATGCTGGAATATATTGAGGTCAAAGAATCAAAGCAATTTCATTATTTCGTCAACTCAAAAGTGGACTTTAGATGAATCATATTAATACTAGATTCTATATTATCCAACTTACCACTATCATACTAATCAATGTAACTCCACTAAAATGACCACAAGCTGAAATATCAAACATGGGTGCCTCATAGGTCAGAAAGCTTGGTCAATAACATGATCATAATTACATGAATTTCACCATACCTATCATGAAACATTTTCAGGTCATATTTCATTTGAAAAATCAAAAGAAATAGAAACAATATTTTTCTTACAGAAAATGCAGCCTATTTGTTCAAAAAGTCTGTAAATTACCCTAATGTCATTCTAAACCAGTATTTCCTTACCACAAATGGAAATACCATTTTTGTCCATACAATTAAAACTAATGGTGTCCAAGGGAACATTGTCTTTGCATTGTGACCAGGGCCTTCGCTAGTGGGGTGAAAGGTGGTAACAATTATAGTGGCACCACTAAATCCAGTAGTAATGCTATATATTGCCCTACTCATGAATCATTATAGTATATTGATTTGCATGCCTGAGAGTTCAATGAAAACTAACATTTTCCAAATTGGTTCCTTCCTAAAAATGGTTTAGTCCGATGGTTATTTATTATTTTAGCTCAGTCAGCAACAAACAACGGAGGGACCCAATAAAATCACAAGACCCACCCCAGCTAGTGAACAGAACCAATCGCAGTTTAGGCTGCTCTGAGAACGGTTGAAGTTAGAAGTAAAGTTTCATTGTAAGTGAGACTGACTGAAACTGTCAGGGTTGGGGGGGAATCTGGGTACCAATAACATCATGAAAAGGAGAAGAAGGCCAGGAGAACTGCTTAATCAGCCTATCAAAACGTTCTTTAACAAGACAGGTTAGTGCAGTCAGTGTAGCGATGTCAATGTGATGGGATGCCGTGCCCTGATCACTTTGCCGGAATAGGATACCTAATAAGAGCTGCTGCCTGCGCCCTCCTGCCGGAACATCTCATTACTGTATACCGGCGTGATTAGTTTTAGTCTATTGCGCTATTATGTAGTTTGTTGGTTTGTATAACACGTAGAAAAATGGATATGCGTGTCACATTGATCACAGACCTGGCGGCTGCTGATGAGAAATGTTTAAGTTTTGTAAATATTTATAATACTGTCAAGGAAACGCGAATACAACTCACTGCTCTTGATGGATAAATTTTTTTATAGCTTTATTTAATCAAATAGCAGTACATTATCTTCATCAAAAATGAAGACAATGAGAAACTTAAGTGGTTTTATTTTATATTTGACTGCATTCTTTTTCATTTCTGAATATTTATCTGAGCTGTTAGAATGAGACTGCCTGGAAAGACATTTTGGTAACACTTTACAATAAGGTTCATTAATAAACTTGAACTAAGAATGAACAATACTTCTACAGCATTTATTAATCTTAGTTAATATTCATTTCAACATTTACTAATACATTATTAAAATCAAAGGTTGTATTTGTTAACATTAATGTACTGTGAACTAACATGAACAAACAATGAACAGCGGTATATTAACATAAAGATTAACAGGCACTATAATAAATGTATTTCTCGTTTTTAGTTAATAATACATTAACTAATGAACCTAATTGTAAAGTGTTACCGACATTTTATAGGCCTATTATATTGCTGGTATACCTACTTTAAAAAAAAGGTTTTTTTTTATTTATTATTTTATTAATTTCTTGTCTTTTGTTGTTATTTTATTATTTTGTGTTGCATAATTGCTTGATGACTTAAAAACAATAAGTAGTTATTAATCACTAAATGCCATCGTTTTGATATTTTTATAATCAACTTTGTATATACATTTATATAAAAGAAGTAAAAGCAAAAACCTGTGTTTGCATTTATTTATTTGTCTATTTTGTTATTTTGTAAGAAATCCTTATTAGTTGCATGGCACCAGATGTGAGTCTCCATGCCCATATATTATAGGCCTGTATACCGTTATGGTACATGACATGAGTGGAGGACGTTGAGGGCCCACATCAATGTTTTTTTTTTTTTTTATGGGGGCCAAGGATTCAGTAGCTACGGCCCTGATTGTGACATTTTTATTGTGACATTGTTTTTATGATACCACCCCCCCCACCAACCCCCCACCCCCCCAAAAAAAAGTCTCGCTCATTACCATAGAATAAACAAATAATGTTATATTATTTAAATGATGAGTCATTTAATAAGAACCTAATGAGCATCACGTTTCAAAATAATGAGAGTAACAAATAAACTTGAAAGTAAAATATCCTGATTTTTGCCGTAATGAAATGTGGAAGGAAAATGTTGCAGTGTCACAATCTTAATTGTCCTAAAAATAGGCAATAGGCAAAGTATAACTTCTATTTTTATTTGTTTTATTTTAGAACTGAAATGTGACACGGATATGTGCTTTGGAGACTCATCCATCCGTTTTAGAAAATTAATTAGAGAACAAAAAATTCACCACGCGACTCCACTGCTTAAACCCACGTGAAGATGGGATAACAGTTAATTCAAATGCAGGTTGCAATGATTTCAAAATAAGGAAGAAAATAATTAAATGAAAGAGAAATTATGGGGGGGCTGCATGAAAACACTTGCAAAGGATCTATAGACGTGATTCCGTGCTCAGCGCTAATGAACAGAGATCAATGGGAAAACCTTGAGTACAAAATAGCTGCAAATTCTAAAGTGTACAGATAGTCCATTGGCTCCCCTAAAGGAATAGATGTTGCAACACTTTGAGGTAGAGAAGCAAATCCCTTTTCAGGCAAAAACATTAACTTTAAAACATGGTTACACCTAATATGCAGATGCCACATTACATTTACATTTACATTTATTCATTTAGCTGACGCTTTTATCCAAAGCGACTTACAATTGATATATATGTCAGAGGTCGCACGCCTCTGGAGCAACTAGGGGTTAAGTGTCTTGCTCAGGGACACATTGGTGTCTCACAGTGGATTCGAACCCAGGTCTCTCACGCCACAGGCATGTGTCTTATCCACTGATTAATAACCGTGCTGGTAAAGTGGGCTTGAGAGAAGGCTGGCCAGGTCAGCTAACCTAAACTGATGGCATGTTTAAGTGATTGACTTTTGAAGGTACTTAAAAGATTTATGATTCCCTCACTTCATGCTTGAGTGACACAAACACTTCCAAGAGAGCTCCCCCCCACCATAAAATACAAGTCGACGGAGCTGTTTGAGGCCAGAAATGTTTTTTTTTTTTTTTTTGAGTGATTTGTGAGAAGCATGACTGACAGGCAGCAAATCCCTGCAGTATGGGCTGTCAAACACAAATCAAATGCAGGTTAAGGGCTCGTGTGTGTGACTGAACACATGTGGCCTCACTGGGGTTATGGGTGAAAAGAGACCCAGGTAACAGACAACACAGAGTTTTGATTCAGTCATCACAGTTGCACTAGTCTTTGAATTTTGCACGGAGATGAAACAGGAACTCGTTAGATTATTTTTTGTTTTGCTTTGCCGCTCATGATGTACCCGGTTTAGGGCCATTTCCTCTAACAGTGCAAAGTCAATGTAGTGTTCATACATAATTAAAACCAGTTATGCATAGATTGAAAGAGTTTCAGTTTGTGTTAGGAGACTGTGGGGAGATATATTACAACAAAAATGTAATACATATTTATCAAATGAAAGCTTTAACAATTTTAAATGGAACGGTCTGGAATGCATTATGGTCAGTATTATTTTATTATTTTAAATGCAGCTGAATCATGTGCAGATCATGGTTAAAAAATAAAAGGCTTGTTCATGATTATCTACCTCATGATTAAAAGACCTCATACATGTTTTGTAGATTCAAGTTTTAGCTTACATGTCATTGATATGCTAGTGTACTCTTAAACATTGACAAAATCTGCCTTTAGTGAATATTTTCATTTATTTACAGTCTTTCTCTACAAAAAAAGGGGATCAAAAGTTGATGACTCACCCTGCACTTCACATATTTTCAACCAATGAAATTCAAATCAGAATGAGAAAATGCCTCCAAATCTACACTCGTCAAGTTATTTTATGAGATCTTTAAAAGATTCAGTTAAAAAGTAAACTTTATTTGTTTATTTTAATAAATATTAAGATAAATTAATGTTTATTCAGCAAGAACATATCACTTTTGATCAATTTAATAAGACTTGTCTATTTACAAACTTCAGTTCATTAAAGAATCCGTAGTTTCCACAAATAAATTAAGCAGCATAACTGTTTTCAACATTCATAATAATAAGAAATGTTTCTTTAAAACCAAATCTGCATAATATAATGATTTCTGAAGGATAATGTGACACTGAAGACTGGCTGCTGAAAATTCAGCTTTGCTATCACAGGAATACATTATATTTTAAACAATATTGGAATGTAAAAGATTGGTTTTCTGTTTTAGTAATTTCACAATATTACTGTTTTACTGAATTTTGTCACAAATAAATACAGCCTTGTTGAGCATCAGAGACTTTTTTCAAAAACATAAAACAACTGTACTGACCCAAAACTTTTGAACGGTACAGTATATTGTTTTTCTATCTTCTTGTTTTTATACGAGACATGGATGTACATCAAACGAAGCCGTGAACCTATCAGCAATCAAGTAGATTTTCTTACCTGATCCTATCTGGCACCCTCTGGGTTTGATTTCCATCACTTATGCAGTTCCCAGCGAAGCTCGTCCCTCGAGCCCCAGCATACTCCCTACGCAAAGCCATAGCACCGTGCGTCAGTATGGACACACCCTTTGCGATTCGCCGTCGTGGCTCGTCCCTCCATCCCTGTGGCCTCACAGCAAATACAGCCTTGGGTAGACCCTCAAGACCAAGTCCTGCCAGACCCGGGCCCACAGCAAACCACATGTGTGAGGGAGTAGCCTGCCCTGATGCCCATGCAGCCTTAAAAATGTGCCCTGCCTCTTCCTGTGAGCAATACAGGAGTCGCACCTGTAAAGAGTGGAGCGAGAATAGAATAAGTATTCAAATGGACCCCTTTTAAAGTCAGGATAAAATCAAAATGCATTTACTTAAAGAGAAAGTTCACTTACTCACCCTCATGTTGTTCCAAACCTGTATGAGCATCTTTCTTCTGCTCAACACAAAAGTAGATATTTTGAAGAATGTTGGTAACCAGACGGTTTGACTTCTATTTTTTTTTTTTTTTCTGTTATGGAAGTCAATGGCTAACGTCAAACGTTGCTTACCAACATTCTTTAAAATATCTTTTGTGTTCATCAACAGAAGAAAGAAACTCAAAGTTTTGGAAACAATTTGAGGGCGAGTAAGTGATGACAAAATTTTCATTTTTGGGTAAACAATCCCTTCGATGCTCATTCCTGGTTTTATTGTGCATGACAATCATTGATGTAAATAATTGCAAAGAAAAAAAGTCTTTGTAATGTTTAATGAATGAACTTGATCCACCTAAAAAAAAAAAAATCTCATTCAATACTCGGATTTATTCTGTAGCATGTCACATTATGGAAGAAAAAGAAAGTTTGGAGTTAATAAAAACATCATAGGTCCTGCTAAGGATACCAAAGAACATGAATATCATGTCGACTTTAACTTAAAGAGTCTCCAGCGGAAAAAATAAACATATTACAGTCATCAAGCTCAATAAGCTCATTCTGGCTGCTCGTGATACTTCTATGATTTCAGAAAATGTCCTATCGGAATAGAGTGATCCAGTCACCTTGTTATCCAGGCATGCGCTTACACGTGTTCTTAAATATCTTTAACACGACCCAAGCTGTTTTTATAAAACTCAAACCCGGGAAGTGATGTACGAGGGCCGGGAAGTTATGTACGAGGGCTTTTTACACACACACATTTAAAAAAAGGTCAGAGATGTCAGACATCTTAAAATTACTTTGATACGGGTCTGGTTTTATCTTGCTGGAGATGTATTGCTTATACCACTTGTCGACATGTAGCCACAGGCTTCTCACAGGGAGATAAAACTACTCTTGAGGGTTGTTGACTGGTGACCTGCAATCCTCCAAAAATTCAACCAGTATAACAATTGTAGCGAAAGTAGTGTGGAATCAATAGACCTTCCAGCAGGGGCAAGACTAGGCCCTGGCTATTGGACTACACCCTTAAATGTTTTTCGTATTTTCCGTATATATATATAAAAAATTGGGCAGTTAAAATAAACTGGCAGTTGATGACAATTCTGTCACATGGCACTGGTTCCATTCATTCTGTCCATTTTAACCTCAGATACCCAAGCATTGATATTCATGATGTGTTGTTATTTCACCTTTAAGTATGTCTTTAGACAGGGCTCGACATTAACCCTTGTTTTGTGCTTGTCCAAGTAAAATATATATATATATATATATTCTCATCAGTGTTCTATCTGTGCTTACATGCTTAAATGAGCAGATTTGTTTTGTGATATTAGTCCCCTTGATTTCCAGGGAATTTATACCTTTATAAATATCTTGTGTCAAATTCTTACATTTTATCAATATATTCAATTATAATAATAAGACTCTGTTACCAATTAGATGAAATAAGTATGAACAAAATCCATATTTTCACTGCAGAGGAAAGCTGCATTTAAAGTGGTATTTAGATATGTGTACACACAGACTGTTTAATGAAGATTAAAGGTGGCATGGATGCATTTAAACTGCATAAATAATGTTATGAGATTAATTTTTTAAATAACATTTTCTAAATATCCTAAAATAAAATATTGGAAAAAAAATTAAAAGGTACTTTTAAACATAAAAATGAACTAAACCACCAGTAGGTGGCTTAATGGATTCTTTCAAAAGGCTGATTCATTCAAGAATAAAATAAGTGACCGTCTGTCATTGAATCACAGACTCACCCGATTCATTCAAAAACGAATCACCGCAGTGCGTTGTTTGGACACACACAACAGTTCTGCTTTGGCTTTGTTTGGAACTATTTTGGTTGACGAAAACAAAAAATCAATATTGTGTCTAAATCGTAACTCATGTACTGTTAACTACTTGTTTCTTGAACTGTTCTATAAAATCAACATCACATTTGCAATCATGCGGATATTCGTGAAAATGGCACTCTTGTGAATGGTAATTATTTTTTTTTTAATTAACATCAAAAAGCTACTTCTTTATTGTTTTTATTTTTGTTTGTTTTTTTGTGCTTTTTGATTTTTCCAACTCAAATTTTTCACAGACAGGCTGTGCGAGCCTCAACTAGTGCAACCCTGTTAAAGGGGTGGTATAATACCCCTTTTTACAATATGTAAAATATGTATAATAAGTGTCAGAGTGTGTGTGAAGTTTTAGCTCAAAATACCCCACTGATAATTTTTTAAAGCATGTTAAAATAATCCCTTTTTGAGGGTCAGTAAAAGTGTGTGTGTGTGTGTGTGTGTGTGTCTGTGTCTGTGTCTGTGTGTGTGTGTGTGTGTGTGTGTGTGTGTGTGTGTGTGTGTGTGTGTGTGTGTGTGTGTGTGTGTGTGTGTGTGTGTGTGTGTGTGTGTGTGTGTGTGTGTGTTAGTAGCTCCAATTACCTCAAGCACTGAAACGTCAGAAACTGTTCTGCCTTTTGTTGTTTAAACTGGAGTCGGACAATGATGGAGAGACTCAAGAAGAAGTGACAACATGTAAAATGCCACAGAACGTTTCTGAATGGTTAGATGATGAATTTATTCTGCTGATGTGGAGTTCTTCAAGTCTTTGAATGGAATATTCTGTCATGATAATCTATAAATCGCTTGTTTGGGAACTGTTGTAAGATGTCTACAGAGTGGCATGGTATTGCATTTGAGTCACGTACTGTATTGCATGCGAAAAGACAGATGCGACAGTTTGAGCAGACTCACAAATGTGCTCAAACACAACAACTCTTCCACTTCTAAACATGGACTGCGTGTTCCCGGGGGCAGAGTTTATGTCAATTTTAGGGTAAGTAATGTCACTAACCTGGAAGGAATGTCAAGTCGTCCCTACCAGCCGTTTGTTGTAGTCCTTAAAAAACGATTTATTTAAAAGCAAATATCTTCCTTTGCTTTAAACTTGAGCGTTGTAACTTTGCAGATGTTGTTTATGCTCAAACAGCAACATCACACACTAACTAAAGTTAGAAAAGTGAAATCATAATCAACCACCCCTTTAATGTCAATTCATTATCCATTATCTATCGCAATTTACACTGAATGTACTAAAATCTGAATCCTTTTTGCACCCAAATTATGGTGGCCGAATTTTCAGTGCTTCCCTAGTGATGTTTTATTAATAACATTTTAACCAGGCTACTTTTACTTGCCCCTTCAAAAAAAGCATTAATGTCGAGCACTGCTCTAGGAAGCCATTAGTTGTACCAGGGTATAATTTGGAAAAGCATTGCAACACTGGACATTTAAGGCCCCGATATACTTCTTGTGAAATCGAAGAACGGACTGATGCGACATAATTTTAAACAAAATCAGGGCAAAATGAAGTACGTTTGGAGTTCGAAACAGCTTGCCAAAGCAAACTTTTTGGAAAACACCTTCATACTTTCATTTGCACTTGGTGATGATGTAATAGGTAGGTGCGCTCTGAGGCTCCGCCGCCTTTAACATGGAGTCCTTTTCTATGGTTTATTTCCTCTGTTTAGTTTGTCGAGGTCAGACATTCTTGAGTAAAAACATGAACACACTGAAGATCCACTTTAGTGGAAAATGAGGCAGTAAATTTAATCGAAAGCGAAACTATTATTATTATTTAATTATGTAAAGCTGCTTGATTTAAAGCAATCTATTGTATAAAGTGCTATAAATAAACATGACATGACTTATCAGGAGAGCCAAATTGCAGAGCTCGTGAAATCATATCCACATTGCTATGATAATATAAAATGCTTCTCACCAGCAAAATATCCAGCGTTGTTTAGAGTTGTTTTATGGTGTTAATTTACCAGAGTTAAAAAAGTGTTGATTTAAATAACATCAACACTTGCAGTGTAAATCAGTGGTCAAAGTTAGTGTAATTACAGTGAGTTTACATAATTGACACTGGTGATGAGTGGATCTTATTTCCTTATTTCAAATTACTTCCTCTTTGATTAATGGGAGACGACAATGAGAGTACAGATATAATTCCAACAGATACAATATATTTTTTAAATGCTGGCAATAAAATGCATTTTATGTCTCATACTGTATAATAGCCGTGCATTATGTTCCACAAATAATAGTGAGCACCAATCAGTAATGTGCAAATGTTTTTTTTGTTTGTTTTTTTATCATATGAGAAGTGTTTGACATGCACACTTCATCTGCAATCATTTGTTTACATCCAAGTAAATGCAAATGAACTTGCTGCAATTTCATTTTAATGTAACATTTGTGAGATGACAAATGGAGCTTCTGAATGCAGCGGCTCGATGGACTTCATTTATAATTAACGACATTATAATTTGCGTTTTTCTTGACCAACAGCTTTCATCGTGATGGTGAAAGTTCAATATCAAGGTGCGAAGATGTGTGAAACTGCTTAACGATTGTACATTCCAAGATTTTCTCAATTTAGGTAAGTTAATGTGCTACTGCTTAGAAATGTACTAAATAAAGCAAAGCAACCATGCTTAAAGCATAAGCTGAAATTAGAAAGTCCACAGGGCTTGTTTCCAGGTTTCAAAGCTTTGCTGTTTGCTGTCAATTAGGTTTTACTTAAATATGAAAACCCCCGAAATGTCTAGATTCATGCTATTGTTAAAATTACTTTTTTAAGTTTTCAGTGAAAAGCAAATTAGGGTAGCAAGAACTGCAGCCCTTCAAGTCTTTGACAAAGACACCAATGTGAAAGAGGACATCTTCCATGAATTAAAGGCAGTCTATATTTTAACAACTCAGACATTCTTTCAAGGGCTCCATACTTCTGATATGGTAGAGTAAAGGGTTTATTTGTGCCCTGTTTGAAATCATGTTTTGCTTTTCAACAGCTTTAGCATAGATGCTGATAAGGCAGAACATCTATGTAGGCATGTGTTTTTCTTCCTGATTAATTTTTCCATGTAATAATTCCCTTCCATTATTTTACTAGCCTTAAGTTGTCACCGGTATTACCCACTTTTCCACTGTTGGGCCGGTGCAAACCAGGGCTAACAACGTGCTGGGGGGGGGGGGGATGGGGGGGGACAATAGCCTGCCACGGACCTCGAGCAAGTTTAATCAGATTGTCCTGGAAAAACAATCCAGTGGTGAGGAAGTGCTTCAGTGAAGGAAACTAAGATCAGTCCAACAGAGGCTGTTGACAGACTTGTACAATTCAATAAAGGTAAAACTCACAATTCTGTTTGAATTTTTAAATTAGAATCATGGCTGTAAATACCATAATGCAGTGGTTTTCAATCCTGGTCCTAGTGACCCACCACTCTGCAAATTTTGTTTGTCTTTCTTGCCCTACACACTCAGTTCAGTCCATGAAGCTCTCTCCAAACAAGCTGATGATCTGTGTCAGATGTGTTCAATAAGGACACCCAAAATGCGCAGAGCAGTGGGTCCCCAGGACCAGAGTTGAAAACCACTGCCATAACGTGACACTGTCTAAGGCTAGGTTCACATTGTCAGTCCAAATACGATTATTTGTGTATCCAATTGGAATCTGATCTAAAATTATTCACTGTCTACATTGGGCATTGCAACTGTTCAGATCTGATTTGTGTGTCCCTTGCTGCTCTTATCTTTTCTGGAATGACTGCATGAGTTTCTATGGCAATGACGTTGTGATGGTAGGTATAAGCCAAAAAAAAACAAAAAAACAACCGCAACATGGAGTGACTTGCAATACAGATGTTTACAGATGTTGTCTTATTTACAACATGGAAAAGTATAGCCGCCATGCTGAACTACTGCATCTTCTGAGGCAGCAAAAATGAGCAAAATTCTGCGTGTCTCCATTATATTGTAAATTTCTGCCTGACTGGCACTTTGCATAAACACAATCTTGTTTCTGCAGTGACTTTCATAATGTTTCCTATAACAACGTTGGACAGGTTTACGTTTTATTTGGTGTGAGAAAGTGGCATAAACAATGTGAAATCCAAATAGAGAGGTCAGACTGAAACAGATTTCCAGACATGCAATTTAAATAGGATTTCAAACCACATTTCATCGCATTTCTTGTGATTTTATTTTGCCATTCACACTTGCTAAATAGGATGGGATTCCAATCAGATATGCACAAAAACTCGATTTGGAGTGAGTCTGACCATAAATGTACCTTTTGGACTCTCAGAGTGATTTCACACGTTCACTTGCGTTCTATTGACCTACAGCGCTCAGATTTCCTTGAACAATTCTTCACTGTGTTTTAATGAAGACGGTAAGTTGCTAATTTTTGGGTAAAATATTCCTTTAATGAAGTTGTCCTGTTACAGTAATAAGCAAAGCATACCAACTGGTTTTATTTTGCACATATTGTTTTTTGGGTTTTTTTGCTGTTTATTTCATGATTAAAGGGTTAGTTCACCCAAAAAATAAAATTGTCTCGTGTCGTTCTAAACCTGTAACACTTTTGTTCTCCTTCAAAACACAAATGAAGATACTTTAATTCATTCTGAGAGCTTTCTTTCTGCTTTCAGTTTTTACCGTTTTGTGTGTTCATTGTATTTTGGATTGGAAAGCACGCAGCATATATTTACATATTCTCCTAAACTCTCTCAGCAGTGTTGGCAGCGTCGGGATGTTCGCTAACGATACACCACTGGTCACGCATTTCAAACTTCTTTTTACCCCCTAAGCGAAGAACGAGAAAATAAATTCACATCTGTATTTTTTTGATACACTAAGTGAAAGTTTTGAATTCAATTTCAATTGAGATGGTGATGAATTATTTCATTGCTTTATACAAACTTTGCATTTCTGCAACACTGGGTCTCTGCGGGTTAAACACACATGTGAAGAGGGAATGGATTATTTAGTCTTATAGCAGCTTTGACAATGGACAATTTATCATCATGCTGCTCTTTCTTGTCAAGCTTATTAAAATAAATAGCGAGTAAGCTAATGCTTTAAAGCGAATCACTGGAGGCAGAGTTTTTTACATTTATAACAAAGCTTGCTGATAAAATCTGCACTTTGATGTAATGTGTGTCTGTTGAGCCCTTACAAAAACCGAACAGATGTTTAATAATTTTGAGGAGAAAAAAAAGGGAAAAGTTTCTATCGCATAGCATCAGGCTGACCCCAATTTTTTCCTCATTCTTTTCCATGCGGGAAATGTGACAGGCACTTTGAATGCGCTCCTGTATCAGTCACTGATTAGGGGCTGAAAGTCTGGGTACTTGGACACTGTGGAGAATTAATCAGTCAAGTTGTTGAACGTAGAGGATGTCTGCTGGCGTGGCCAGTCCTGTGGGGAATTGAGTTGGCCACCTTTGGGTCAGATGGAAACTGTCATTTAATGTCACGCTGCTCTATAACATTACAGATGCCATCTCCCCTTTCGTAGGTCACACGACCTCCTTCTCTTTTGGAGCCTTCACGTAAAGGCCAAAGTATGCAAGAGAGAGAGAGAGAGAAGAAAAAGAAAGAGTGGAACGAATACTCGAGCGATGAGAGGGAAGGTTAATCGAGAAATCAAGTTGGGAATATGGAGGAAGCGACTTACAGAATTCATGAGGAGTTTTACCATATTTTTCTTATTTTGAATTTCTGTAGGATAATTGCTCTGGGGCATTAGAGCTGGCTTCTCTCTTTTCTTTGTCATATTCATACTTCTATAATTAACCAAGACTGATTTTGTAATACAATTGTTAATTGTGCTGCCAGTGAAGCCACTTTGAATTAAAATGGGTGAGCTGGTGGAGTGGGAACGCTAGTTCAATGAAAGGAAAAGAAACCGGGGAATAGTATGAACCGTACAGTCGCAATTGAGAAAAAGAGCTGCAGTGCAGTCCACAAAAGGGATTGATTTACATGAAGATAAATGAAAAGAAAAATGAACCGATTAAACAAAAACGTTGATTGTGAACCCTTTGAAAATACCAAGATTTGGGATATTTAATGTGAACTGTCATAATCATTTATTTATTTATTAATCTGTGCTTTAACCCTGGAATAAATCATTTTAGAATTCATATATTTTAAATTACCTAATAAATGATAATGAATAAAAAGATCACATAAAACATCTGGTCTATGAACCTTAAATTTTAGTAAATTGATATACAAGAAAATTAAATTAAATTAAAAATAAATTAATAAATTAAAAAAATTACAAATAAATTAAAAAAATTAAAATAAATAAATAAAATCTGGATATTAACCATTTCAACTGTTTTTAATAATATGTAAAAATACATAAATATTGTATGGAAGCTTGTTTCTGCCACTGGATAAAAATGAAAAAGGTAATTGAGACTTTTTATCTTACAATTCTGATTTTTTTTTTCCTCAGAATTGCGTGATATAAACTTGCAATTGCGAATTATAAAGACTGAATTGCGAGTTATAATGTCCGAATTGCGAAATATAAACATGCAATTGCGAGTTATAGGTAGGGATGCAGCGATTACCGGATTTCACAATTAACCGCGCTTTAAAACGTCACCGTTAATTAATCGTAAAGACTATGCTACACTGATGGCTCGTTTCCACTGAGCAGTACGGTACGGTACAGTACGGGTCGGGTCGGGTCGGGTCAGTAAACCATGATCCAGCTAGCGTTTCCACCGCCAACAGTACCCTACTTGATAGGCGTGGTGTTTGCCGGAAAGAAGCGATCAACGTCATTTTCGCGCGAAGAAGAAAGCGACAAAGTAAACACCAATGGATGGCATACAGCAGATCTTGTCCTTGCTTCTCGGCATGTTTGTCACAAGAAGACAAGCGCCGACATTAGGCATTTCTCAATACCAAGTATGTAAAGTTCTCAGCAGAAGGACTCCCGAGGACGCGAGTCCGGTAATTCTCCAAATGGAACAGCGCGTTCTTGAAAGCGTCACTCAGCTTGCTCTGCATGTACATTTTAGGCAACAATAAAACGAAATATGTTATAAAACACCACTCTGCCTCTTTTTGTTTTCATTTAAATAAATTGTAAACATTATAGGCACACAAATGTGGTTCAGGCAATGTATAGACCTGATTATATACATGTTTAACGTTAGCCTATTTATAACAAAACGACATATAAAACACAACCCTGCATCTTTTCGTTTAAATTTAAAAAAATATTAAACATATTCCAGGCAATATGTGCATTTGTACAAATGTTGCAATAAACAACATTACAGTGATAATCTTGTAATAAAAAATGACAAAACTCAACCCTATCTCTTTTTGTTAAATTTCAGTTCTATCAATAATAGCCATTATACAAATATAAGTAAAAGGTAACGTTACAAGAAGCTATACATTAAGAAATAAAGCAAACAATTCAGTCAAATATACAAATTCAGCGCTAGTCTAACGTTAACTTTACAACGGAAAAGTTATAGCCTAAATATATGAAACTTCACTTAGCCCTCAGCCAAAACGATTGGCCAGGGAATGAATTATCGATTCACGAGACCAAAGATCACCCGTTAGATATACACAAGACGAATTACCACTACAGAGTCAGCGGCAAACGTCAGAACGACTAGCCGAGGAAAGGCGGTTCCAGGTGGGGAACATGAGCGCCGAGCGCCCGGTGATCGCCTGGAATGGATCAAATGATCATAAATCATTATAAATAAACCGCAGATTTGAGCTTTAAACAACTACATTCTCGCCTCAAAAACTCTTAAAACTACATTTCGTGAAAGAATAACCGTAGTATTATATTCCAACTGTATATTAAAAAATGGCGCTTCTTATGTTGCCATTCCCCTTGTAGCTCGCGCAAGTGACGATACTCTGTCAACCAATCAGCGTTCTGCAGTGAGTCTAGCTCCTCCCTTTAGTACCGTACCACTGTGCTAGGTACCCCAACGGAAGGGTACCCAAAAAGTGGTACGGTACGGTTCGGCTTTTTGGTACCATTCACAACTTTTGACAGTGGAAACGCAAATAATTGCGTACCGTACCGCTCAGTGGAAACGAGCCATGAGTGTTCTGCACGGAACGGAACTTTTGTACCAAACGAAAACAAGGTTACACCAGCGGTGCACCAGCTTAATGCCGTGCTCGTCAACCACTATGGCAGAGGTACTAGCAGCGACGCTCTATTTCCACCGAAAAAACGCCTTAAGGGCCTGTTCACAGATCGCGTCTTTTGCACGCTCAAGTTCGTTATTTCAAATGTAGGCGCGCGGAATGCGCGCTCATAAGGGAAGCGACGCGCTCGTTTTTTCCAAGCGCATGCGCGCCGCATCGAGATAAAAACATCTCTACTTTTCATAATGCCGAAAGCGCACAGGTCAAGTGAAAAGAACCAACACAGCAAAGACAGACGCCTCCGGAGCGCAACCGCCCTAGCGCTTTGGAAAAAGGAGAACGCAGCGTGCAACTTTCAGCTTTCAGTGCAACGTAAAAACCAACAAAAAACAGCGGAATGTTTTGGTCACGCAAGTCTGTGGAAAACGTGTCCGGTTACTTATGTAACCTCGGTTCCCTGAAAGGCAAGGAACGAGACACTTGGCCTGTAGCACCTGAAGAACAGCCATGGCGTGTAGTGCAGAAACCACCTCCCCCGTGGCGCCGTAGGCCTTGTTAGCCTGGTGAGCCGTAAACCTGCAAGCTCGGGACGGCAGGCTGCGGTCCGAGCCCAGGGCGGGAGCCGACTGGCAGAGATGTGCGGCGACGGTCTCCTCGACAGGGGGGATGCGGAGGAAGCCATGGTCCCCCGCCTCGTCCACGGGTGCAAACATGGCCTGGGTTGAAGTGAGGGTGCGCGCCGATTGCGGGGCCGCCCACGACTTCACCACGTGCTCATGCACGTCAGGAAAGAACGGTGTTCCCCTTTTCGAAGCGGCCTGACGGCGGCTCGATTGGAGGAACCACGTATCCAGTTTGCTCTGAGGTGGTTCATCGGGAGCTTTCCACGATAAATCCAGTTCCTCAACGGCCTTCGAGAGGATACGGAAGAGCTCTTCCTGCAGGTCCGCCGGGGTCTCTTGCTCCGTGGTTGCCAGTGGAGCGGCCTGGTCCGCACCCCAGTCGTTCTCGGAGGCCGACAAGGACATAGAGTCTTCCTCCTCACTCGCCCCGAAGGAAACGAAGTCAGCGACCTCGGGAGGGGGTTGAAAGGAGGGCTCGGGGAAACTCACCGGGGGTCGAACCTCGACTCCGCGGTTGGGGGGGCCTGCCAGCGGCTCGGTGGCGGCAGCAGACCCAATCCCCGCAGCAGCACGAGCTTCGTCCCGCCTGGCCTTGAGGGCTCGGAGGGACATGTCCGCACAGAAGTCGCAGGACCCTCCATCCCTGAGGGCTGACTCAGCATGGGCCCGCCCCATGCACGCAACACAAAACAGGTGCATGTCGGGGGGCACTATGGGGCCCGAGCACAGGTTGCAAGCGGTCGCCATCGGATGCTGGAGACAGTTCAGGTATCTCCGGCGCACCTTCAACGACAGCGAATAATCCAATTTTGTAGAGTAGTATCAGCTTTCTAGCACACGATTTGAGCGTGAAGAGAGAGATTCTGAAGGGAAATGACGCTACACTTGCTTTATACTGCTACAAGGTGTCAGTATTTGCATATTCGCGTCAATTTGCCAGCACTGCTGGCGTCAGCCTATAAGATTTCAGCGGAAGTGAAAGATGAGAGGAGTTCCCATATACGACATTCGTAATGTCGAAGTTCCGTAGCCTTCATAGGGAACAGAATGTGACGTGCTCTCAAGAGTTTCAGTCAGTGAACATTTAAATTAATATCCTATTGCTTTCTCCTGTAAATGTTAGGCTTTGTAGTTTTAATATGCCCGGTGTAAAACACTAACATAAGATCAGGGCCGTGTAGACTTCTAGGACTACCAATTAACTGCATTTCAGTTATTAATAACACTGCATGAGAGATGTTCTCAGTTTCTTTCTATAATTTTTACTTAAACTTCAAACAAACAAACCAAAATAATGAGATTATAATAGATGATTTTCTAAAGGCACATGTAAAATTTGGATTAATAATTAAAAAAAGAGTATTAAAATAAGTACAATAATATTGGAATGGATAACATTTGGACTATATTGGTTTCTTTTCAAAGAAATACATAGTTAATATTTAGCTTACATTTAATTCAATAGAGCCAAATACTTTGTTTATTCTTATTTTCATTGGGATTTGTTTTTAATTTTTTTTTTTTTTTTTTTTAAGTCAAATACCAACAAGATATTGTTTTCATGTTATCAAGTTTTCTACCTCAGGTTGAAAATAAATTTAGAACAAACTAAACACTTAATCATTGTGTGATCTATTTCAATCAAAGAGCCCTGCAGCCATTGACTTAATTTGTTATTTTTAAAAGAAAAATGCTGGATGTTTACAAAGCACTTCTCTTTAATTCCAAAGGAAGAGATTGATTATCGTTTGTCATTTTATAATTTTGTACTGTGTTGTAGCAAATAACACATTAAAATCTAGTTTTGAGGGTTCATGTGATATTATACATATAGTGTTGTGAAATTAATTGATGCATAATAAGCGTGATAATCGTTAAATCGTGATTATTTCTCAGACTATAATCGTACTTACAAAATCTGTAATCGTTGCATCCCTAGTTATAGTCAGAATTGCATGTTATAAAGTTGCGTTTATTATAAAAAGTTATAAAGAGAGAATTGTGAGATATAAACATGAAATTCTGAGAAAAAAAGTTTTCCCTCAGAATTGGACTTTATAACTCGCAATTGAGAGTTTATATCTCACAATTCTGAGAAGTCAGAACTCGCAATAAAAAAAAAAAAATCTGAATTGTGAGATAAAACATTGCAATTATTCTTTTAAATTGTTTTATTCCATTGCAGAAACAAGCTTCCATAATAGTGATATAGGAAGAAGGAAAAATAACTACCCTGCACTAATTCTATATCACTAATCAAATGTAAATAAATTTGTCGCATTGATCATGTGACTTCTTTGTACAGGCCGTCAGATGTTCTTGCTTCCATTGAAGCTCAAGATGCTCTTTGATCACGCTGGAGAACATGATCATCAGGTTTTACACAAACTTGTTGAGTTCAAGCAGCTGCTTGAGTGCTGCTGTCATTAAAGCAGAAGAGAGACAAACCAAATACTAAGACATTCTGAAATTCAGGGTAGTTTTTAAATGATACTTTCACTACAAATTTTATGCGGATAATATAATGTGTTAAATTACAAATGGATTCAAAAGAGAAGCATTTTTTCCATTCGCACTCCTGACCTGTGCTTCATTCTCCTTCAGTAGCCTTCGGGTACGAGCCCCTCCCGGGTCATCGGTCAGGTTGAGCATCACCACACTCTTTCTCTCCCAACCGATGAAGGAGCCATCTATCATTCCTTCTACCATGGCCAGGAAATCCTCATAGCCGTGGTGGCGTGTGGTAACCACAGAGAACGCCGTCCAATCGAACTCCTCTAGGACTTCAAAAATGACATCCAGCTGCAGGCTAGTGGAGCACAAGAATTGCAAGTAGACGGAGCCGCTCTCCTGTAAGAATAAGAACATTTAGGACATAGTAAAACTTTCCAACATAATATTTTTCATAAAGAGGGGCACTTCTGAAAGGTCTAGGGCATCATGGCCAGATTCCACTTCACTGTAAAAAAAAAAAAGTCATGGTTCTTGTAATTTTCATTAAAAAAAATTTAAGGTGATAATTAAAAATATTGTGTATATTTTATTAGGATTATAAATTGTGGTTCAGTGTGGTATAGAAAATATTGAGAACATTTCACTAATAAAACCAAAAGATACATTTTCCTATTTTTTTCTTTTTTAAGGAAACGCACAGTTTTGAGTCTTGAATTGGAGAACCGATTAAGCTAATAAAATGAAAAGAAAAAGGCTTCCTGTTTATTTTAAGAGAATTTGTTCAATTATGTGGTTTTAATTAGAGAAACCATTGTTAGTTCCCAGCATGCTTTGCTCGTGGCTGGAAATGGAGAGTAAATATTGAAATTAAGAGTTATTTTTAGTATTTTTGAGTACAGGGAAACATCTTTTAATGTTTAAAGTTCAACTATGTTTGACATTTGAACGAGTTTCTATTATGTTGAAGTTTTGATCGTTATCATTGTGCAGAAGAGTAGGGCTTATGGTTAGGTTGTGAATAACTGAATGTATTGATACTCTGAACCATGTTGCTTTGTTCATTGAGAAATAACTTTGCTATAATGCTAGTGCAGTAACAAGTTTGTTTCTGTGCTAGCAGCATACAGTCTTTTAAATTATACAATATAACTCAGTCAAATATAAACAGGTTATTTCCATTCACTCTAATTCACAAACTTTTGAGCGTCAACTTAAAATTATTTAGTCTATGACACATTTAATTTAATATATTTTTTTGTGTGAAATATGCTTTTTTATTTTGTGTAATATTGTTACCATCATTTTTTTTAAAGTAAAAAGCAACAATATTTTTTACAGTGTTCCCTTCCCAGCCTACATTTCTGTTTGTAGTTCTAGATTTCACCATTTCTCATTCATCAGGTATTTTTCCCTTCCCTCCATTTACTCTCCGTTTCTTACTAATTCAGATCAATACAGTTGTTCTTAATACCCACACAGCATGACGTAAAAGGATCCATTGCTATTCATAAGCATATGTTACAGGCGACATTATTGTCCTTGGCTGCTTTAGGATTCTAAACAGTCTGTTCGGCTTCAGCTCACCTCACTGTCTTTTTTTCTATACCCGGGAAGGTGACCATTCCACTGTACAATCGGGGAGATTTATGACCCTGACATAAAGCCGTATTTCTGATAGTGAAAAATAGCAAAACGCTTAGTGTGACACTTGCTAATGCATCATAATCATGATCAAATATATCATGAATGTGGCATGACACCTGTTTTGTGCCTGCTGGTGACACTGGCCATCAAATGAGAAGTGTGCTGCCTTTATAATTGTCTATTTTTTAAGGCAAGCTGAGCAAGACCTCTGTAAATCTTTGAAGAATTATTTGTGCCTACGAAGTGATGTCATACCTGCACCACTCTATAGAGGTGATCTCCAATGTCTGATATTACACAAGGAAAACTTATTTTTTATTTTACTTTTTCCATTGGCATTCCTTTGTAAAAATGAATATTAGCTATGGATTTCATACACTGAATTGTATTTAATCACATCTTTGCAGATCTATAATATATTGAGTCCATAGTTGCATTTCCACAGTTGTACTGGCTCAGCTCCTTAAATCCCTACATTTAAAAAAGGGTATTATTATTTATGGGTATTAATAAATTATATGATGTTTAAATAAAAAGCTGACAATTCTATTTAAATTGAATGCGTCATCTATTCATGATTGCATAATTCTGTGTCAGCCAAAATTTCCTATTCAAGTTTATTGGTGACCAATTTCTTTATAGATTTATATAAATATTAAAATAACCATTTTTTTCACAGAATTGGTCTCAAAATAAGCTACCATCTGTGCTAAATTTGTAACCTAGCATGCTGGGTTAAATGAGCACCCCAACTTGTCAGATAAGATTAACACAGCATGTCTTCTGACTATTATTTACCCAACAGTGTGTTTAAAGACTACTAATTTTGGTTTGTTTTAACCCAGCATTTTTTTTTATAGACCCCTGATATAATGATCATAACAAAATAGCGATCATGACAACTTCTAACAACTTGAACTCACAGATAAGTTTTTCTTCATCTAGAATAGCTTTTCCATGTTACAAACACTTCTTATGCAAATAAAGTCTCAATTAGCTCCACAGTACTTTCCCCGTATGAATAATTTCCCCCTAGGCGTTACCTTGGCAATCTGGCAGGTTTTTGTGTGTGTGTGTGTCATAATTACACTTTGACTGTTAGTATAGTCATAATGCATACCTGTAAAATGTAAGCAGAGGAATTTGTAGCATGATCTTTTTAGCAAAATTCAAGGCAATCAGCACGTAGTTCAACAGGCTCATTAGAATACAACCGCCTCAAACATGCAAAACAAGTGTTCATACTGTGTGACCAAAGGATAAAGCCAGGCTATTACACTGAGTCTTTCAAATAATAACCAGACAGAGGAGCCGCAAACCTGATGAGCACAAAAATGTCACGACTGCAGAGAAGCATTAACCAAGCATAAAGGCTCATCCCTGCTCTATATTTCAATGAAGACGAGCTTGTAAAAGCTGAAAGAGCTTACAGTTGTACAGTAACTTGCAGCAGTGAAGCACTTAAATGGGTCAGGTTACATTTTCCAGGACTTAATTTCTACATTTCCTTCCTCCATTTGGAATCAAATACCTTGATAAATTTGATGCACTAAAATTGGAGCAGGTATATATATATATATATATATATATATATATATATATATATATATATATTTTACTGAGAGCAAGACGAAGGGAGAGTCAGATTATGAAAAATGGAAAACGCACATAAAAAAATTATTGTAATTATACATTATGATGATTCTATTTGTTTTAAATGATTTATAAGAATCTGTAATAATAATACTAATAATAACCATATTTAATATCTTGATACTATTCTGACCAATAACATTGCCATAAATGGTAAATTTAATTAATATTATGCTTTCCTGCTTTTAAACTCAAATGCATGTGCTTAAAACTTGGGAAATATGAAATTCTGCATTTCTTTTTTGTTCTTTTATAGAAGGAGAATGAGTGCCCAAGGTGTTTGTGTTTTCAAAAGAATCCCAGTACTAACAGGCTTCAGTTTCTTCTGATGCTGCAGCTTTGATTCGGCAACTAGATTTGCTGCATGCATCAAATCCATTGCAAGTGGGAAGGTTTAGATTAAATTGCAAAACAATATACAGAACATTAAACACTACTAAATCAATCTCTGCTCTAAATGACCTCAGATGTAAATCTGTATAGCTAATGAAGTACCTTCTGTTTGCGATTACATTCTGTACATAGAGAAATGGAACAGCCTGCTCTGTATCCTCTCAGCAACCAAACACATCACATTTTTGGAAACGCATAGATCAAGTGGCTGTTGGTAAAACTAAAAAAAATCTAAATCAATTTGAATTTTTTCTTCCTTAAAAATGACCCTTTTAAAAGAGACCGGAAACATTTTTTATTTGAACTCTATTGTTTTAGGAGTAGAAGTTTAGATGCAGGTGTCCCAATTTCTCACACATATCATATAGATAATTGAAGAGTCCAGCGATCTAAGTGGCCTGCCTTCCTTTAGGAACACTTCGACAGCTATTAATATAATCTTTTTAACATTTGCCCACTTATAATCAGAGGTCACAGCCTTTGAAATGACTGGAATCCACAATGACACATTTTGTGCTGTTGCTGGGGAGATTTGAAAGACTTCAGGATGTATTGAAGTGTTGCATGAATGTCATACATTTTATAGCATTGCATAGCTCTGCATCAATTGCATAGCGTCCATATTCTGCTGGTTTCATATGCGTCACACTAGAGTTGAACCAGAAGTTGTGCATGTGCTAGCCTGTGCCCCTGAGACGCCAATAATCATATGTACTGCATTATGTGCCATATTGAGGTCCAGATGGACTAAGTGATGCATTTTATTTTATTTTATTCAAAAGCTTTCAGAGAATAAAATGGACCCTGGAAGGCTATGTTTACCAAAATCTGAAGAAATATGCAATTCCACGTCTCTTTTTCATTGTTTTGGGGGGAGCGAGTGCCTGAAGTGTTTGTTTTTCAAAAGAATCCCAGTATTAATAGACTTCAGTCTCTTCTGATTCCACAGCTTTGATTCGGCTGAAATCAATCTACATTGAACACTTGAAAATGGATTTTCAGCATCAGATTTCGAAGCTCATGCAGAGGGTGCAAAATAGTGGCTGAAACATCTACGTTCTTCTCACATCAGAATATTTAACCACATAATGTAATTAATTACTGTCCTAATTAAACCAGTTGTGACTCCTTAGTGCCGTGCTCTGGTTAGCGGTTTGTGAAGAGGTAAAGGAAGTCTCTGGAGATGTGCTCTGCGAGACACAGTTAACTCCATGACTCCAAACCCACGCTCGCACCAATCCACAACACATGAGCCTTTCTAAATGTAGTTAATTAAAGCATAAGCAAGCAAATGAAAAAGTAATGTAATTTTTTTCCACAGGAGAGAAATATGCTGGCGGAGAGGATGTCTCCTGAGAGTGAGTAAAACAACACAGGTAGCCTGAAACTTATTCGAGTTTAATTGGTCACCTTAATTATGCTGAAATCTTATTAAGTGTTACGACACGGTGAATTTTTAGTCCACCGTCACATGCGAGAGGCAGATACTGGTTGCTGCAAAATGAATCATTTAAGTAGGGATTTTTCCAAACAAGCCTTAGACATTGTTTGTTCAAAAGATGGGAAAAAAGTACGAAACAGACAGAGATTTTAAATATTGTAAATCCAGGGCATGTGTAGACAGCATGAGGCTTACGTGACAAAAGAGACCTTCAAAAGGCCTCTGACTGAATCATTTCTGAACATAATAGTTGTACCGGATGTGTTTGTGTATCACAGAGTGGGTACAAAACACTACATGCATCACACGATTTTCAGTTGCTGATGGCACCTTACTATAAAAACACAATGTCATTTTACTAGTTTACATTTAGATTAAAGGGGCTTTAAACTGTTTTCTTTGGAATCCATTGAATCAAATCTTGACAATCATTTAAATGTGTCCAGAAATATCCCACCTGTCTCTGTGACAGCCCTAGGGCTCTATAAACATCTGGGAGTGGCCCACACTTTTTCAGTCAATCAGAAATGCTTTCATGCATCTGACATTCTGACATGTCTTTAGAGGGAAGACAACTTTGGAGGGCAATTTTCTCAACTTATGGTCAAATGATGGAGGCATTACTTTTGCAAACCCTTGTATTTTTTCCTCTTACATTCTAGTGTGTATGGCCACCGTAACTCAAAAAGTAATTACCATAATTTTGGTCAAATATTTTTACTACACAGGCCTCTTACACAACATTTTACCCTGTTTACTGCCCATTCAAACCCCGGCTGACCTGTATTGTTGACTAATGCGTAATACTTTGAATAATTATTTTATTCACTGTTTTGCTAAAATTAGAAGAGGCATTTCTAGGAGACAGCTCAGTGCTTTTCCAGGCCGCTGAGAGCAGTGTACACAGGGAGGACTACTGAGGTCATGGCATGAAAAATGCCCAAATACCATTACATCTCTGGGGAAAGTGTTATTGCGCATTCCAGAAAAAATAAAAGAATTAGGTCTAAAGAAAATGATAATGAGCTTTAGTTTATTAAAATTAGACTAGGTCAGGGTTTGTCTGGCTAGTCTAGTCCAGTTAGTAGCTGCTGCTGGATACAAGAAGCATCTGTTTATTCATGCCAATTTTTTGCAAGCAACATATAAACAAATAAATCATATTATATTATAGAAATTTTACCCATGACCAATATGTTTTCAAGGGCTCTTTGAAATCCCTAAAAAGCATCAAATTAACTTTTATTTTCCATGTAAGAGCTCAGAATATAACACTAGCTAACGAATAGCGTGTGACTGTGCATGCTCGTTTACTGTGATCAGCCAATCAGTTGTCATATACAGTATAGTGTCATATTCACGGCTCTAACATACTGGCAGTAGAACTGACAGCCACACCAATGGACTCTTTTCACAGATTGTGATCATGCGTTTCCACAATGATTAACATTGTAAATCTATCAAGTTTTTTTTATATTTTCATCTTTAAAAAAAATGTAACGTTAAAGGCCAATTTCTCAAGAAACGGAAATTACATCACTGCGGTGTAAAATTAGTTCTACTACATGTCTGCGACTATTACATTAGTACGCTCTATTCTTAAATATCACATCTTAACTTTTCTGTTTTGCCTGTTTTCCAAGTTGCTGTTATAAAATGTATAAAGAAATTAATTTGTACTTGTTTGTAGCTAAACAGCCACTCTCTGTTTTTTAATTCACCGTCTGTCATGTCACCGAAATATGTATTCATTCAGTAATATCCCTGCTCGTATCACCATATGATGAGCATTTATTTATAAAATATATATCTTATGTCTTGGTTTCACCATTCTGTCGGATGTCACAACATAATATCCCGCATTCAAGCATATGTTATTACTAATCCTGACAGATTAAAATGATGAAATTGAAACATAATTTATTTTCATGAACGCATTGTATTCAAGCAGAGCAACTATACAATGTGCAACAGCAACAATACCGCTTCTAATGGGTTTGTTAAGTCTGTGCAGAATTACAGATTTTAAGATGATGACGACTGGAGCATATGTGAGTGAAGGAGATGAAATATAATTTAAAGATGACAGAAGTGTTGCAGTTTATGATAGATATGTCCAGAAATGTATGCTTTAATGTATGCTCGATATGTCCTGGGTGCAAGCAGCCCTGCTCTTATTATGAATCAGCAGATCAGGTCTGTGCGAGAAGGGAGCTGCCAGCCGATGATTTCCCCAGCACATCGCGAAAAACAGTGTGATCATGTACAAACAGACACAGAGAATGATATAACCAATTAGAGCCTTCATTTCAAATTAGTTCTTAAATTTAGCTCATAATTAGAGCTTTGTAGTCTCACCAAAAAAAAAATCAAGACAGTTCAAACATTTTCATGGTATTTAATTTGTACAATTCATGATATAGTTCTATTTCGGCTCAGTCAACGCTGTTACCCTATAAAAATTAAAAAAAAGTTACCCAGCGTGGGCCAATCTGGAAGCCAAAATCCCTGAAGTATGAAATTGGCCTATTGTGGATTTTTTCATTTGCAATTGGTGCAAATCGGAACTCAAAATTATATTTGTTTCGTTTCACCACTATAGAAGTTTACCTAAATATGACAACTTCTGCTTCTGAGACCCTGGAAATGTCAGTTTTGCATAATTTGTTTTCCTTAAACAGTTAAGTGCAAACACCACAGCCGATTCCATTTTCTCAAATTCATAACGAACCATTATATCTAAGAATCTTATGAATGAATCTTAACTCTTACCTGTGGCTCCCTCCCCAAACCAGCCCCTCCTCCCACAGCAATGATAGGCACTCCTGTTTGGGCGGAGACAAATTCCAGCATAGGTGCTAACGGTGCCCGGTTGGGCGGTGGTGGCTTCTCTTCCTCAAACACAAGGCCTTGTAGTGGAGTGGTAGCCAGTAACTCGCATAACTGTAGCAAGAGGCTCCCAGGACTGCTCTCGTTCACGGCCAGCCAGATCACGTTCGCGGGACCCCATGGTGTCATCACACTTTCACCCACCTGTCCTGACCAGGCCCGACTTAGAAAACCCGTCCCCGAGTTGCTGCTGCTGCTGCTTGGCCCGGCACCAGAGCCGGAGCCCGCTGAAGAGGCCCCGCCCACGCCCCCCACCCCAGCGCTCGTTTCCGGGAGGTGGGAGGAGCCGGAGTGAACCACAGCGATGTTGACTCCGCCCGAAGCCCCTCCTGAGTCCCTCTCTCTCTCCCGGGGGCGGAGCAGCAGTGGGGGGGAGGGCTGGGCCGGCCCAGTGCACGCCAGGACAGCCAATAGAAACGAAAGGGCGGGCCTCGCCGCCATAACACAGGCAGAGGGTCACTTGGGTGAGTAGAGCTTTATGCTGGAACGAGACCTTGAGGGAGAAAAGAAAGGACTTTTAGAAACAACGTAACTGAACCGAGGGAAAACATGAAAGGCAAGTCATCAGCGTACAGTCCATCAACATCAATTAGGACGCCTACAGACACCAGATACATTAACCTGGCAGAGGTAGTTAAGTCCCCGCATGGGAATAGGAGAAGAAAGCTGACAAATCTCACCTCCCTGAACCTCACCATTCCCCAGGGAACGTGGGAAATCATTACCTCCTCTGCATTGATTCATGCATTAGATCCTTTAACGCAGGACAGCGTCTCCAATCTCTGCTATAAATCTGCCTGGTCGTAAAGCGCCCATCTCTGCCTGGGTGGATCCAGAGCAGACGGAGTAAATAAAAGTGAAAATAAAGAAGAACAGAGGGGATGAGGCCGCCCTCTGTGCCTTTTGTTTGTGTTCCTCATACAATGAGAGAAAAAAGCGAGAGCGCACGAGAACGAGAGAGGGAGGGAGAGACGGCGTGCTTGTGCTGATACAAATGGCAGGCCATGTAAGCGCCAGCAACACCATGAATCATTTTCAAGTCACTTTGTACGCCAGCCATCAAAACCTACCCACCCATCCCTCCGCCTTTGCAGTAGTCGTGCACATACACACTCTCTTTAATTAACCTCCCACTAAACACACTTATTTATACACAAACAAAGTGTATGCGAGTGCACAGACAAGCAATAGTGCGAAATACAGTGTGATGTATAGCACAAATGTACATATAGTTGCACTAACGTGTATATTAAGTAGCCTAACGCACTGACTCAGGGTCTGGCAGCACATTCACACACCCACATATGAACGTCTATCTCTCCGTCATACTGGCTATGTTTCAGAGCTGGAGCTGCTAATGCCATAGCTTTGAACCAGAAGGCACGGTGATGTCATAATTTCTCCTCATTTTCCTCCTTCTCTCTCCCCCATTAATTCTCCTTGCAGTTCTTTTGACACTCGGAAAAAGACACAGAATGGAGGATTAAGACTTGGGAAAGCAAGACCCGTTTGGGAAAGACCAATAGGCAGAGGAGAGGGGGTGAAAAAATATTGAAAGAGAAAAGTGGACGTTTGAATGGAAGTGGGAAGAAAGAGGGGTGGGTGGAAATGATGGGAGCAAAGGAGGTAAAAAGAGAAATATTTAAGAGTGAGTTCAATAACGTAAAGGACAGATGCCTATAAGGGATTGAGTGAAGGAAAAAGGGACTAAAGAGGGTCTGCTGCATAATTCAGGACATCATTACTATGGGCCTATGGGCAAAAACTGCAGTGGCGAGTAGGGCAAAAATACTGCAGACTAAACGGAAGAACAAACAAAATGTATTTGACTGCGTTATGTATAGCGCACAGTACTTCAAGTGGACAGCAGGCTTTTAAAAAGGGCTATACGTTGAAATCCAAAGGTTTGAAGACAAGAGAAGGTGACTTATTTGTGCATCAAGCATAAAAATCCATTCAAATAATAATTCCGCTTCAAAGAAATACAAAGTAACGGATGAAGAAGAAAACAATAACCCGTACAGTGGACCGAGTCTAGATAGGAACATCTGTTCTGGATAGTTAAGTATGATTATAAGTGAAACTGTGGAGGTATAAAGCCCTTTATGTTTGATCCAAATGGGTTATTGGAAAGAAAGTGCAGAAAAAAAAGGTTCTTTAAAACACAGTAGAGTAGGAAGTCCAGCACACACCTCATTAGACTTGTATCTAAACATGCAGTGAATTGCAAATGAAGTTAAATTTTTGAGAGGTGAAAACATCTATGGTCACTATATTTCCTAAAATAATGATGGGCCCCACTAAAACCCAATGGGGCAGGCATCGCAATTTTTCAGACTTTTGAAGCCCGGTTTGGTAGTTTGTGTTGAAAGGTGTGTTTTAAAAAAAAACAATTATGAAGAAATACAAGGAACTGCATGCTTTCTTGTGACAATGAGGTCGAGGGTTCTTGTCATTAAGGCCAGTGGTTAAGTTGCTAATAGGTGTATATACCACAATTTAAAGTGCAAAAACTGAGGTGATTGACAAAACGGCTAGACATTGTTTTTGCTCTTAAATTCTGTGAGCTTGACTTTCTGAAGGCGAGCTTAAACAGTGAGCTGCTTTTGACACTGGAACACTGAATTCAGCAACAATATCGACATAAAACCAGACAGAGAAGTTCAAGCACTTCTAAACAGAAAGGAAAACCTTTAAGACACACCACATTGCTCCAAATTTATAATTGCTCCGAATTATGATTTTCTAAAATAATGTGCCTGAAATAAATGTGCAAAACCGAAAAGGTGAAGCAAACATTAATGAGCATTTAAAAGCTTGTTGCCACATGTTGATGACAGAAGCGGTTCGGCACATCAGGAAAAAAGTGTGAAAGCAGAACAGAGGGGAACAACTGAAATTGGGTATGGACTGAAGCAATCGGATAAAGTGTGAAAACACTCTAAGTCAGGCAATCAGGCCAGTCATTGCCTCTGTGAGAAGCCGTCTGGTGATTAAGACTGGGCTGATAACACAGACGTCACAAATGTGATCCTAGGCAGGGCTGACACATAAACTGGGGAGTTTCTAAGTGAAGCCTAACACAATCAAGTCTTTCATCAAGGCACTTAATACCGTGTTGCTCTAGGGGAAACAGCTCCTGCCATTTGTGTACTAGTAGAAAGCGTCTGTTAAATGACAAGTAACCTTAATGAAACCACACTTCTGAATGAACTTGCCCACAGAAATAAAAACGGTAAATTATTACATATGCTTGATCTTGTGACAAAGCAGCTGCTGAAAAACAAAAAATAACTTAATGCTGCCATTACAGGGTTTAAACGAGTTATACTCCAGCCTCGGAATACTCCAGCCTCGGAATAACCCACAGGTCTAAAATATAACGACTACCACCCCACAACTTAACTCGTCTTATTCAAATTAGAATAGTAAATTCTATAGTACATAGAAGTATATTATAAGAATAGTATATTAGTAAATATTGTTGTGTGAGTTCATGCTGTTTCCCCAAGAGTCTGATGGCAATAAATATTTAAGTTTCCGTTCAGGTCTGATAAGCAGAATCGACTCATTCTGGGACCCCAGTGAGTGACCCAATGATGAAATGAGTCAAAGAGAAAATGTCTTGAGATTTCTGTGGTGCACTGTAAAGGCAAAATACTTTTTATACTTTGTGACCCCATCTTAGCACATCATTGCTCTCCAATATGTACTGTACAGACTTCTTAATTTTAAGCAAAAAGGGCCAAACTAGCATTTTAACAAAAAGTGTTCAATGCATTTTAGTAATATAGACATTCATGAAAGTAGCAGCAATATGAATGGGCATCAACAGGTCATCAATTTATCTCTCTGTAAATGTCTATTTTGTTTGTATATGAAAAATCATTTCGCCACTGACAACATTGGGAATAAATTTAATTTAATCAAATATTGATATTTACTTTAAGAACAGAATTTCAGCTAATTGTTTGATCCAGTTAAGAAAGAAAAAAAACACATGTCTAAAAAAAACGTGTTTAAACGTTATCTTGTGACTTCAGAAGACCAGAAAATACAAGTTGTTTGAACCATCTTGATAATACCTTTATGGTGGTGCTTTTATCATTTTAGAGCTTGACAGCTCCAGTCCAAATTCACTTTCAATATATAAAAAAAAGAGTGGCAGGATATTCTTTAAAACTCTTTTTGTGTTCCACTTGAAAAAGGAAAAATCACACGGATTTGGAACAAGATGAGGGTTGGTAAATAACAACAAAATTTGAGTGAACTGTTCTTTTAGTCTTTCAGAACTACAAACAAGATAAACTGTAGAAATTGTCAAGGTAACTGAAGGGCGAAAATCAAATAAGTGCTGCTCAACGACCAAGTTCTTTTCAGCGTGGTTCAGCTTGAGGTACTAGCATACGCGGCAGTACATTTGTGGAGCTCTGTATCCGACTGAGTGACTCTGAGAAATTGACTGGCTTGGAATCTGTTCTCCTAGTCCTCATGACTTTCCAGCATGCGTATGACTTGGCATATCCTGGCAAACAGGATCTATTCACAAAGCTAACAAGAATGTACTGCTCTTATAGTCAAAGGTATTCTATATCTGAAATTGCCCCATTTTCAAAACAGAAATTTGCGCTTCTACGGATGTTCGAAAGCTAAGTACAGTGCTTTGACAAGTACTGGTTGTGCTTTTGTAATCTGTAAAGCAATAGCCGTTTTCTCCCCCTCAAAAGACTCTACTCCAAACCTTTGGAAAATGCTGGCTCTTCAGGATATTTTCATGTTAATAATGCACATTTAAATAACATTGTCTCTAAATGACATCTCTGGGATCATTCACTTTTCAGCTTCTCCCCATCCCTCCATCTCACGAGGATTTTGCTGCAGGTACATTTACAGCAGCGCACTTTCATCAGACTTGAATGACTGCAAAAATCTTTCAGTGTTCCTCAATGAAACCCTTTAAATATTCCGGTTTGGCACTGTAATATCTGTGTGGGGAGTTTTGAGTAGCTTGCAGATTTCTTCTAACAAGTTCAAGTTGCTTTTTGGGAGAACAATGGAGGGCTGAACAGATGGTCACTTGTTTAGATCATAGGTCTGCAGTGCAGTGCTGTGCTTCCCAGAGAGAAGCACTTATCCAAAATGACTCTCTCTTGCGGGGAAGAAAAAAAGAAAGAAAGGAGATTCTAATGTGGGAGTTTCATGCATCAGCATCTGAAAAAGCCCACCATGGACCTCTTCCTTGCCGTTTCCTATGTCTGGGTAGTATTGACTTCAACATCACCATCAAAGCCTCTTTTTTGTGAAAGACCTGGATGCTGAGTAAGCCGCCAGCCCTGCAGGTCTTTTTTTGTTGTTTTTGCTGCAAGGGATGTGGGTAGATCACTTTCTCTGCGTTTTGCAGTGCTGTCTTACATGCGGTCATCTTTGATTCTTGCATGGAGATGAGCTATAGTGGAGTCTGCAGTGTATCATATAACAACATGAGCCCTTCTTCATTCACAACTCATGGTGCAGGTTTTACAAAGACTTCTGTGGATTCAACATTCCTATTGCTTAAAAAAAAAGTCAAAATTTACAGTAAACATCAAAAAGATTGTCATAACCTATTTATTTTATGGAGAAATGGGATATTCAACAAGAGAAAAAGTACATTTTTAGAAACAAATGTGGTGCCAGGAAAAATCAAAATAGATTTTAGACAAGGCCATAGAGCAGGGATGGGCAACTCCGGTCCTCGAGGGCCACTGTCCTGCAGAGTTTAGCTCCAACCCTGACAAAAATTATTTTTTAGTAATCCTGAAAACATTGATTAGCTTGTTCAGGTGTGTTTGTGTTTAATTAGGGTTGGAGCTAAACTCTGCAGGACAGTGGCCCTCGAGGACAAGAGTTGCCCATCCCTGCCATAGAGGAACCACTTTTAGTACCCCAAAGTAGAGGTCTGCGCGGGACACAATTTTCAGACCCGCTCCCGCCCGCTCCCGCAGTGTTCAGTCCCGCTCCCGCAAAGATTTGTCATTTTTAGTACCGCTCCCGCCCGCATCTGTGATATAATGTCCCGCTCCCGCCCGCACTTTCTGTCTGACGAAAGGTCTTGGGGAAAAAATGCGTGCACACAAAATTCCTTACCAATACTTGGTAACATATTTATTGGTCCCATATTACAAACAGCATAATATTCACAACAGTACTTTATCTGAAGCACTAGAGGCGCTCTGTTCCTCGTCCATGCTGTCTATTTTGAACTTGAACTACCTTTCGAATTCGAACTCGGAGCAGCGGGAAAGGAATTGTCTCTAAACAAGTGTGCGTGAGATTAGGCCCCGCCCTACCCGACAACATTCACAAGTTTAGGCTGCTTAAAACGTTTTTATTGCTGCCAATCAGAATCTCCCTCACAACTACAAATTATGTACGCTACTTTAATCATTTATATATTTTACTTTATACTCATATTTAATTTGCGGGAGTGCAGCGTATCATCCCTCCCGCCCGCACCCGCAAGTGCACCTCATCATCCCGCCCGCTCCCGCAGTGACCTTTAAAAATTTGTCCCGCGCCGCACTGTTTTGCGTCGGGACCCGCGGGACCCGCGGGACTCCCGCGGGAGTGCAGACCTCTACCCCAAAGAAACTTTTAGTGAGGAAGAACTATTTTCTTTCACTTTGTCACTCTTAAAAATAAAGGCTCTTTATTGGCATTATGGTTCCATGAAGAACCTTAACATCAGTGACTATGTTTACATGTAGCCAATAACCCGTTCAAAACCGGGATATTAGCAATAACCCGGTCACACACGGCCATGTAAACACCGGCAAAAACCTGAATATGCTCATATCCCGGATTTTAAAAACCCGGATATGATACCTGGGGTACCCCTTTTCTAACCCGAATTTTTGATCATGTAAACGCGTATCAACGCAAACAAAGGCGTTCGCTATCTGCCCCGAACTATTCATTATCCGCGTGCTGCTGCTGTTGTTGTTGTCTTTGGATACAGGAAGAAGAATCGGAAATGACACGTATTGCGTCTTAAGGTTGACGCTAACCGTGCGTCGCCGTTTACATCAGGATATTGCAATTCCATGTATATAGGAGTAACTCTCTCTGCTCACGGATGTAAATGGGTTATTCCAAATGTTTCAGAAACCCGAATAGTGACCTTAACCCCACCATAACCCAAATATTGGCTGCATGTAAACGTAGTCAATGAAGTAGAAAAAAAGTTCTTCACAATAAGAAAAAAAATTGGTTCTTATAAGAATATTTTACTGACAGGTTCATTGGGGAATCATAAATTGTTCTTTTATGGTATTGCTACAGTATGAAACCCCTTCATGAAGGAATACTTTCCAACAAAGAAAGTTAAGTGTTTTAGTTAGTCAAGGGCAGGACTTATTTAATCCATTGGAATTGATTGGGTTGTGAAAGTGGTTGTTGCATATCAGAACGGGTCCAGGTGGAAGCAATTGAAAAGAGCAATTGTCTTGTTTCAGAGGAGGGCAAATTACAACATTATGATGAAAGATTACAAAGACTTTTTGTTGTTGTTTGTTTCAGCGGTGGAGCAATTTAATACATTGATGAAAGAATATAAATACAAAAAATATAGAAAATATGAATACAAAAACAATCTTTTGAATAATGTCCATCAATTTAAAATATGAGCAGGTGTGTGTACATCAAGCAAGTAAATAAGGCCAATTTTGATTTCATGTTGACTTTAACAAAGACGGATCCCACTGCCCTTTGCAACCCTTTTCACAGCATATAAGCCTATGTGTGGTTACAACACAGAGTTCAGAGTGATATTATTGTACAATGCAATGCAAGAGAAAATATCCACCCACGCCCCAGTCACTTCAGAGTTCATGCAGTCCACCACTGACTCCCACACTCCTCCACAAAGGACAGTTTTAATGACATAATGATATGCAATACCTTGAAAACCAGCTGTTAATTACTTTGGATAATTAGCAGAGCAGAGACCCCATTCATTGAATACATTACAGCGAGGAACCTTGACGTGAGCCACCGTCCCCTCGGTCTTGCTAGTGCAAAAGAACACACACAAGTGCTCTCCGCGCAGTGCAATAACCTTCTCTGTGGAAAAGGATTCTATAGTGAGGTGTTAACTCTGGATTCACAATCAAACTGAAGATTCCCTCCAAACAAAAAACATCCTCTTAGCAACATATTGCACAGCCTCAACCCAAAAGAAAGGCGGAGAAAAGTGAAGAAAAACAAATTAAATTCCGCCAAGATCGAACTGCTTTTCACGCCACTGCAGGGCCCCGGCTCTGACAGAGATGGAACTTCATGCAGCTAAAGATGGCTTCCTTTCACTCAGACCCAGCCTTGTCCCTTGCAACAGGGGTGATGCTCCGTGTGCTACACGCACCTAAAAAAAAAAAATAAAGTTTTGCGTACGATAATGCCATCATTAGTCCCTGGGTGCAAATTGCCATTTCCATTTCACAGACCCACCTGGCAAAATCCGTTCTGTCATTTTATGAAACATCATATTCATTCGGTCAAATGCAGTTTGGCGCGTCCACCAGCATGAGGAGCACGGAATTGCAATTTATTGCACCATAGATGCTTTACTTCATGCATATTCTTCAAAAGTGTGTCGCTGCGAGAGAGCAGATTATACCTGAGAACTATAGCAAGCCCCGAAGCACAACAAGGTTAAAGGAGGGTAAAAAGAAGGTAAAAGAACATCTCAGTTGATTGGGCACTGGTGCAATCTTTTGTGTCCACAAAAGGACGACATGATGAAAATATTGTTGTTGTAAATGAGGTGTTAAACTGAAAAAAAAAGAAAAAAAAGGGTGTTACGGTATCTGTGAGGCTCCAAGCATCCAAGTAGGCAATATGAATCAACACATGCCGTCCGGCTCTGCTGTATTCTGCAACAAGGGGAAAGTAATCAACAGGCATCGCTGTGACCTTGTTTCCAGTGTTCTTAACAATAATTTAATTAATTAGATTTGAAAGAGGCTTGGGAACATGAGGGCGAAATTCAGCATGGCTGAATATTCCAGGAAATTACAGACCACAAAAGGTGAAAGAGGTTGCGAGCAGATAGAAGAAGTGTGAGCAAAAGATATAGGCCACAGACAGGGAGGAACAGACATGCCAAAAAAAGAAAAATCAGGGAGCGAGAGAGGGGAACTGAAACAGAGAGGGGAGGAACAAGAAATATGAGGACAGACCAAGGACGGTAGCAAAAAGGTCTGAAACGGGGGGAAAACAAGCACAAAAATATGGGAAGAATGCTAACGAAACTCATTTCTACCCTTTCCCTCTCATGCGTTTCCTGTGCTTCTCACCAGGGCTTAAATGGATTCAGTATTCTTTCTTTTCCCTTTCCGTTTTTTATTTATTTATATATTGCAGTCCCATTTGCCTGAGCTAATGAGTTGATATTTAGCTGGCTCAGACACAGGCCCTTTTAAATAGAGCTGCTGGGAATTGCAGGCCAGCCGGGGGCCTCAGGGCCCACTCCACCATGCAGACAGAACTCACACTTAAATAGGGTCAGTCATAGGTTTACAAACACAAGGCCATTTCACATGTAACAAACAGCAAGTGTTGAGTTTCCTTGCACAGCTGACGTTATATCTAAAAGACAAAAACAATGTGATACAAACTCACTAATAACAATTAGGCCTACCTTTTTTTCTTTTTCTCAATTTGCAACCTTTAATTAAAACTGGGTGAATCTCACAAAATCTAAACCATGTTCTGTTATAAAAACAATCCACTCCCTAATTGTTCATCAAAAGAAAAAAATAAATATATATATATATATATATATATAATATATTCATTATTTTTAAAAAAACTATTAATAATTGTTACTAATAGTTTGTATATTTAATGATAAATTAATAGACAATTATTAAATATACACTATATAATAATTACCACAATAAATTATATAATTGAATAGAGTATATAATCTACTAATATATTGTGGCATTTATAAAGAAATCAATATAGGATAAGAAAATTCCAACACTGATGAAAAGGAAATCGTTGAGTAAGTACTCACAATTTTGGCCATAAATTGTAGACTTTCAGATAATAGATGCAAGCATAGTAGCAACAAATGCGGCAATACTCTGTTGTTAATGAAGGATTCAACAAAGAAAGCTATAAAATTACATGCACAAGACATGCAGTCTGATGCTGATGTAACAGATTTCAGACTGCATTTACCACATCAGGACACATCACTGCAATCTCCAAGGCTGCAGTCGATCATGGAGCTGTCGAAGTGTTTCTAACAGAACTGTCCCTGATGACATCTACTAGTTATCTGCGTGTGGGTCATACTGTGCAATTCATTTTTCAAATATGGGAAAAAAAAATACACATATAGCGTGTGTGTGTGTGTGTGTGTGTGTGTGTGTGTGTGTGTGTGTTTGTGAGTGTGTGAGAGAGAGAGAGAGACAGAGAGAGAGAGAGAGAGAGAGAGACTCAATACATTTTCAGGTTAAACTGTACAATATACATGTTAGTCTCCTTGTTTTTGGATTATGGATTGACAATACCAACATTTCAGTAGTTAAAGCAACACTATGTAACATTTTTTACCTTAAAATAATGTTTCCAAAATCTTATCAGTGGTTCATCAAGTCGTAACAGGGTGAAAGTCACTTCTACCATAGCCTGACGGGGTCTGTATCGCTTTTACTGGCACTACAGAACTTCGGGGTTCGGGTAGTAACCCGACCACAAAAAGAATTACAAAATTCGACTGCTTTACGTCAGGCACTACAATATGCATTATTTCGTTTTTCTTCGTTTCTGATGAGAATATATCATCCAATACATCATCCTTTCATGAACTCATGTAACATACTCTACCTTGTCTGTTGACATCGTTCATTCTAAAGGCGGTGCTGGATAAACAGCGTGCGTGCGTGCGACGGTAGGCTAAATTATTTACGACAGCGGTAATCGACAATTTCGTTTCCAACCAGTAGGGCGACCGAAGAGGAAAAGTTCCATGGTGTTGCTTTAAGTACCACACTGAAGTTACATAATTCTATAACCAGTTTTCACAGCAATATATGATTTCATATTTGAGCAATTCATATTTAACATGATTTAATAAATGAATATTTAAATCAAGTTAGTGGAAAATTGGGCCTTTAAGCATTTCTAATACTTGAACGAGAGAAATAAACGAATAACAGTAATTGGTTTCCTCATCAATATTGTTGTTTAACAACATTCATTAACGCTATACGTTGCATTCACAAAACAGTCTGTGTTCACATTAATATCTTGTCAAGACTGCATCGCTCACATTGCAGCAGTATTAACACGAGATGTAAGCACTCTTCACAGATCATACGCACATGATGAGGTTGAACTTGGTCAAACTGTTGACGTCTCTAATCCCTACTGTAATATGATCTATTAAATCTGTTGTCTTCATTTGGATGCCTAATGAGTCTTGTGTTGAATAATATCACTATTTTAAAACTATGCCTCATGAGCAATCTGCACCGTTGCTTTTATTGCCTTATTCTTCATCCATCCGCTAATAAATACTAAATGTATGTATGCTTTATAGATAACTATGACTGCATCATTAATAAAATAACCATACCCAGTTATGGGATTTGCAGCTAGATTAGAGATGCCACTGAATCTGGATCAGTGCCATCAATGAGTGTTATATCTGTTATATTTGGCTGTAACATTAAATTTACTGAAGGCCTGCCAGTAGCCAACCATCGCGGTTCGGCGACCTGAAGCGATAACTTTCCCGGCATCAGCAGAGCGGGTCGTCTTGTTCACTGGTGTATGAAACTGGCAGCTGCTCAGCTAGAATTCCTACAAATTGAGATTCGGACAAATTCAACATTGTAGTGAGTGTTAGCTCTGTGAATTTAAAAAAAAAAAGACAAAATGGTCAGATTCACCACAAATATTTGCTTGCAAACTAAAGAGCTTTTATACATAAGTAGACACACATTATCCAAATCTAAAAACCTAAATCACAAAAGCATTTGCTACATGGACATAAAAATCAAGACGACAGGATTTGGCACAATCAGTATGCACCCCAGTGTCTTTAAAAAGAGAATCTGCTTTGGACTTTAGTGATTGATGTCCTCTCCACTTTAAGCCTTGATTGACTGATGGTATTAGAGCGAGTAATGCATATTAAGTTAAAGCCAACGTGGTTCAATCAATAAAATTCCAGCGGATGTCTCGGAGTTTCTTGCAACTTTACTTTTGCTGTTGATCTAATATACATAGCAGGGCTTGACATTAACTTTTTGAGGCACTTGTCCTTCGGACAAGTAAATTTATGTTTCACTTGTCCATGCACAAAAGTCACTTGTCCGGGTAAAGATTTATAATTTTATCTAGGGCTGCACAATTTGGGGAAAATGTCATATTCCTATTATTGAGATCAATATTGCGGTTGTGATATGCGATTGCGATATAATAAACAAATGGTTTCATGAGTCAACTTGTTTGGTTCTAAACCAAATGCACACACAGATTAGTGATAATTCTGAAATTAGCAATAACAACTAAATGATTGATAACACCTATAATGATCAATAAGCCAGTGATGTTTGGATAAAAATGAACTGTCTAACAGGTAGGACATATACAGAAATTGAATAAAGTTATCAAACAGTCTGCGCAGCATAAATTATAAATTATATATAGACTACTCCTTATTAAAGCTACACAAGTTCTTTAGTCAAGAGCAGTGAGTAATTTTCTCTGTTCCCTTTGTTCTTTCATTAACTTTACTGACAGAACACTTTATTGGTAGCTGGCCCTTTAAGAGCAGCCGCTGTGGACAGAGACGCGGATCTCACACGCGCCTCATTCTCTCATGAGTCACAACTCTTTATGTCCATCATAAGACTGCTCTTGTGTTATGAAGATACTCAACAAATGACATTTTGGCTTAATTGTGTGTGTTGATGTTCGTTCAAGCGCGAAAGAGAACTGTATTCTGGCGCGCGGTCTGTGCATGCGCATCATACTGGTGCGCGTCTTTCTGCGAGTCACATTCAGGACATTCACAGGCCATTCACATTCAGGACATGTCTTCGTTTCAAATCTGTAAAATTAAATCTGTAAAATAGACGTAACGAGTGGCACATAACGTGAAGTAACATGGCATTTTATTTTGTTTGAAATTTAACTTGTCCGGTCGGACAACTAATTTTCTCTTCTACTTGTCCTACAAAAAATCCACTTGTCCCGGACAAGCGGACAAGCCTTAATGTCGAGCCCTGCATAGCCCTAAATTTTACTTTCAAAGTTCATCCTAATCTCTATTTTCATCCCACAATCACATACTGCATATTATGCTCCAAAATGCAGCAGCTAGAGTTCTTATAGAACCAAGTAAGACCATATTAGCTTCTGTCTAAATGGTTTAGCTCCTCACAGGGCTTGACGCTTACTGTTTTCCCCAAGCAGCACATGTGCTCGTGACTTGAAATATTTAAGAGTGCATTTAAAAACGTTGATAAATGCAAGTTTATAAAATGATGTGTTTTACCTTAATAAATAGATAAAAGGAGATAATTACAAGAATATATATATAAATTAGACATGTCACAATAATTGCTGAAGCTTTCAATCACAGTATATGGTATTATCACAGTACTGAATTAAGTTACCAAAAAAAAAACTTTGAACGTTTAAATTCCATAAAACAAAGCAAAAAAAGTGTATAAAGTAAATAAATGTTTCAAATAGATTAAAGTGCAAAAAAATTAACTTAAATGATTTACAATAAGGTCTCGTTAGTCAATGTTAATGCATTAACGAACAATGAGAAATAGTATTTGTTACAGTAGTTATTTATTCTTTGTTAATGTTAATTTAATAGAAATACAACGGTTCATTGTTAGTTCATGTTAGCTCAAGTGCATTAAATAATATTAACAGATACAACTTTTGATTTAAATAATGTAGTAAATGTCAAAGTTAACAATAACTTAGATTAATAAAATTATTTGATTCATTGTTTAACATGAACTAACAATGTCAAATAAAGTGTTACCAAACAGTAATAAGGAATCAGAACGTTTTCGATCAATATCTATAGGCATGTTTTAGTCCAGATTAAAATGTAAATAATTACCTATTAAGTCTTTAAGTATTAAGTAATTGGTACTGAGATTCTCTTGGTCGGCGTTACGTCACAAATCATGTGACCTGCATAGCAACAAGCCGCCGCCGTGTTTGAAGGGTAAAACAAACCGAAGGCAAAGCCTGAGGAAAATCAAAAAGGTATATATTCACAGAAGTTTTGCTGTGGATTATGTCAGTTATGGATACTAACGGACTACTTTGTATTAATGATGAATGATATCTGTGTATTCGAATGTATGTCGGTGGTGAGAAGTGAATGTAATAAAACACTAATGTAAAGCGCTTTGTGACTAGCTAACGTTACATGTCTGTGAAAGGCGCTAGCAGCTATATGAATACAGATCTTCTTCTTCTATTACAGAATGTCTTATCAATATATAGACAGTCTCCTAGCGCCTGCATGTAGGTTTAGCATTACAATATTGTCCCTATCGGCATCCAGCTGAGTCCTGGGAGAACAACCCAAAAGCATGGCCCAGGCTCGAGTATCCAGACATATACATTTACCTCATCAAATCCCCTGGTATGAACACCATGTGTACATACCATGTGTCCTACACTTGCAGTCATGTTTAAATACCCATCAAGCATCGATTACATTAACTATGTAATCGATTTTTTATTCATTAAAAAAACAAAAAACTGTTCATTCAAAAGCACTGTGTTACAAAGTGGCTGTAATGAACAGTCTGTCAGTGGCACAGCTTGTACAATGTCAGTGAGGGACACAGTTTTTTCAAAAAAGCCAATAAAGGCTAACTGCATAAATGTATAGTTTTTAGGCATGATTCTCGGCGCTTGTTTATCTTCCGCTTTCGTGTTGCTTAATGGCGGGCACTTGTTTGTTTTACCCTTCGCCGCGTTGCTATGCGCGCGCAGTGCATTATAGGAGTAAAAGTCCCAGATGTCCGACCTTGAGAATGAACACCATAGTGAATTTATAAATCTGACTGGCTGTTTGAAACATTTAAATACTGTTCAGAAACAGAAAGAAGCAGCTGCTTTGTTTACAGGGTTACCAGGGTAACGGCTGAATTTCTGCTGTTCCATAAGTGCCATCTACTGTCAGAGAATGAATATTCAGTGCATCTTCACTTATTCTGCCTTGTTTCTCATCCGTGTTATTTTTTTTAAGTGTAATATTTACATTAGGATGTATCGCTGTTTTCCATTCAAAAAATGTAAGACCTCTTAAAATGATAATGAAGATGTTTGTTTAACCAATTAAGATATTTAAGACATTTTATTTGCACTCATGCTCCTATACATTTTACAGTTTGCACACATTTATTTTTAGTCGCAAATGCGAGTGAAACTCTTGCATAGTCAAGCCTTGCCTCAGTACTTGAGCGAGCTATTGACAGACACATTATAGTCCTTCACGTCTATTGCGGTCTAAAAATTCTAGTCAGTTGATAATACCTAGAATAGACCACGGGCGGAAGATTCTTTTCCTATTTAGCACCTAAACTCTGGAATAGTCTTCCTAGCCTTGTTCGGGAAGCAGACACACTCTGTCAGTTTAAATCTAGTCTAAAAACATCTCTTTAACCTGACATACACCTAACACATAATCAATTTAAATTATTCAAATCAGTTAAATAATTGTTGGGCTGCATAAATTAGGTCAACCAGAACCAGGATCACTTCCTATAACACCCTTTACTTGTTACATCGTCAGAGGAAAGGCTCTCTCATCCTTATCCAGAGGTTAATGTAGTCAACCGGATCCAGTCAGTATCCATATCAGATTGTGAACCTGCACCGACATGACCACAATGTATCCCTGAATGTCAGCAGAGACCATGTCAACTAGATGAGCCCTAGAAACGGATCCCCGTCGACACGACAGTCATCAGAACAGCAAAGACCACAAGAACCAGATCCTTTGGAGTCCTCTGCACAGACCCCTTATGCCAGCTTCGTCTCAATACTGGTGTGATGAATCCCGATCTTCAAGCAAAAGGAACTGGATGAATTTAATATTCTAAATTATGTCATGAAATCATAATTACAACATGTTCATTTGTTGGCCGGCCAGAGGAGAACTGCTCCTCAGACTGAGCCTGGATTCTCCCAAGGTTCATTCTCCATTTTGCTCACCTGATGGAGTTTGGGTTCCTTGACACTGTTGCGTTTGGCTGCTTAGTTGGGGACACTCAATATTCAACAATATTCATTGGGACTCTATCGGATGAAAACTGAACTGAGATAGATGATGACATCACTGTTTTCTGCAAAGCTGCTTTATAGCTGAATAGGACTCATTTTATAGTTGATGGCCTTTACAGTTTTTGAACGAAACTGAATTAACACAGAACTGACTTCAGCTGAACAATGACACTATCTGAAGAGAATTGGACTGAGCTAGACGATGACATCACCGTTTTCTGCAGAGCTGCTTTACAGGCGAACTGAACTCATTTAAAAATTGACGATCCGTACAACGGAACTGAACTGACTTCAGCTTAACAATGACACTATTTTTCTTTTTAATTGATCAACAGGAAAATAATGATTCAATGATGCAAACTAGGTTCACTCTAAAGCTGCTTTGAAGCAATCTGTTTTGTATAAAGGCCTACTTAATGTTTTTTTAAGTCTCCTATGTTGTTTTCTCTTTCTGAAAAATGCATATGGCCAATATTTCTTGGAGATGCATCTACTAAAAACAGCGTTGCCCAGGCTTATGCCATTTGGCATGGTATGGAGATAACATTGAGGCGTTGAACTAAAAAATTGCACACAAAGGACAGATTCTGGCCATGTCCAGAACGACAACGCAGTTGGCCTGCTTGCCAATGCACTTAAATAAAGATGATGAGTAATGGAGTGGGCAGAAACATCTGGCTGTGATGCTCTACTCCGTAAGCATCGTTACGACTGGGGGCATTGTTAGTGTGAAGAGGACTAAAGTAATAAAATGGGGGATGATAAATAATAAACAGAAAAGCATTGACAACACACCTGAAGGCTTATTTCATTACACAAGAACCCTGCACTTTATTAGAGATAATGAGAAACAATCCCAGGGTGAGTGTTACAGTTGAATGCTTCATAGTCACTCTTCTCATCCTTTGATACTGATGTCATTGGATTTATCCGTCAAATGGGCTTCTTCATCTTCAATACAATCTCTTAAACTGTGGCTGTGATGAGTAAACCGTGTGGCTTTTGAATGCTAGCCTGACATACGTTTCAAGCTATAACAGGTTTAGAGAAATAGCCAGTAAGAAATAAAAATAAAAAGAGACCTCTCAATTGTTTAATACTATATTTCTCCAGCAGTGTGTGAATAAATCCACAAGCTATCCACGTGAATTTTATAGATGTATACGTTTTCGGTTTGCCAACAATCATCTCATTTTATTTCATTTTTATACACCCTAAGGAACTGAAACATCTGAGGGAAAATGAGCAAAAATCTGGGTTACAGTTAGGGTTACACTGAAAATGATGAATGGGAGGAATCCATAAATGTTAAAATTCTCTGTGTTAGTTTTATAGCTACAAGATGTAAACTGTTAACCTGATTTTAGTACGAGAAAAGAAAAAAAAATACTTCGTAAAGTTATTCAACTTTTACGACTTTGTGACCATGACAACAATCACATAAATGACAGTAAAAATTACTTTGAAAGCTTAACAACTTTAATAATACACAAACAGATAAAACGAGTTAATGTAAGCTTCACATTTCTAAACATTGGCGTCATTCACTTATTGTACATTCCTCACTGCAACCTTGATTGTTGCTTTTTTGTTTTAAATAGAAACAAGGGACAAGCCTAAATATTTTTATGGTTATCAACATTATACAACAAACACTTTCGTTTGAGCTTAACTTGTACTGAACCAGGAATATTCCTTTAAAAGTATATGAGACTTCCCTGAGTTCCCTGAGCTGTGACCGAGCAACCTCCAAGTAGGCTTGCTGCAAGCCGCACACAGATTAGGCCTACATCACTTGTCCACAGCAGCAATTTTTTGTAATAAAAAAGCATTTAGTTCAGTTAGAGAACAGACACTGCAATTAAAAACTGAACACGTCTGCTTAATTCAGTGTGAGCAAACCGAGAGTCGTAGCACAGATCAGCAACAGGAATTTCATTTTTCATGTGACGAGAGTTAGGCGAGATGATGATTTGGTTTCAAGATTTCGGAGGTAACACTCATTTACATACACACACAAGAATGAGGCTGCCGTGTTATTCGTTTTGTTAATAAAAGTTATACGTTTTAAGTTTGTCACTAGCACTACAGGGTTCTCAAGTTTTGAAGACAGGTAAGAGTGACGCTGCGGCATATTAAATATATTATAAATAGTTTTTCTGCGTGAGAAATACAATGTGTGGCGGGAGTGCGTGACAAAAGACCGAAATTAGTGACTGTCACGCTCGATGCGTGACACTTGAGAGCCTGTACTGTTTTGTTGTTGTGTTTTTCATTAATAATAATAATAATAATAATAATAATGAACCTACCATTCAAGAAATTGCCACCCCCGAATTGCCGCGAAAGTAAAATGTGCACGGCCGCACAGGCTTTCACAAGAGATTTAAAAGCGAGGTGGAAAAGAGGGAAAAACTCCAACATCCACCCCAGTTATACCGGTATTAACGGTTATACATTCTTTACAGTACTTGAGTAAATTTTTCTAATTTTTCTAATTTCTTGAATATAATTAAATTGTGGTACTTGAGTTGAAACAAAATAAATTATTCAACTTCGCTACATTTATTTTCCCGCCAAAAGTACAAAGTACTTTAACGAAGGTGCCAACGAAGCAACAGGCATTTGGCAGGGCATTCAAAACGCGCTTTGACATTCAATCACTGGCGCACACGTTTTGAATCAGTATTGCTAACGTTTTAATATTTTGGTTAATGCAAATAAGCTATGATCATACTCTGATTTATAATTTTAATTATGGCAGCTCATGAAATGGGTCAAAGCCTACCGTTGATATTACCAGAGCACTGAGCAGTTGAAGTAAATAGAAAACTCAGCTCAAAGGAGGACGCAGAATGGAGCAAGAACAATGTAATGCATGCGCACAGTTGAGTTTAATGGTAAAGTTTGCCATCTTTAACAATACAGTTAAACTAAATGTATGAAGCAAACTTTGTATGAAGCTGAAATAGGGGTGTGCGATATTGACGAAAAATTATATCTCGATATTATATATCTCGAGTGTTTATTTTGTTGGTACTTTGGCAGGTTTAGGACTGTCGTGGACAGCCGAGTCCTAAAGTTTTTTTTATATTCTTCATACTCTGTGTGGTGGTCAGTTCACAGCAGTGACAGAAATTATTTTTTCCAATGTTTCAATTGATTTTTACCTAATATGGGTATTTTTACCTTTATAAAGTCATTTTTAAACCTAGCTATATGCATGCATCATCATTTGTGTCAATTTCATAAATTTAATCAAATTAAATTATAAAATAAGACAATACGGCTGTTTCCAATCAAAAGAAATCAGTATCAACAAAATTCATCTTTGCAATATTGAATATTGATATTTAAAATAATTTTAAAACAAGAAAAGATACTTTAAATGTGAAATTGAAACCGCCAGTAGTTGGCAGCGAGTCAATGTTAATGAGCGAATCATTGAGATTCAACCGATTCATTCAAATGGCTGATTCGTTCAAGGAAAGAAGCATTTGACTATCTTCTATCCTAGTCAACTGATTTGGCGAAATAGAGCAAAAACAGGCAATATGGTGTCTAAAATGTAAGTCACTTAATATTAACTTCTTGTTTATTAAACTTGTATAAAATCAATATCACATTTGTTATCATGCTGATATTTGTAGAAAAACTGCACTCGTGTGATATATATTACTAAATGAGGATAAAGACTAAATCATCCAGTGAAAGCGTGCACTCTAAATGCGCACCCGCACTAGTCTAATCTACAAGACTACATAACAGAGCATACATGCACTCATGCAAGATCGCATGATTTATCAGATGCACATAAAAGTGTAGTTCGTTTCTATAGCAACAGTGGGCTCCCAGCAGATTTTCGGTAGAATGAAAAAAAGAGAATTTTATTAAACATGTTAACCCATGCCCAACTTTATTTTATACGGGCACTTTTCTATTCATACTGTTTTAATCCCTCATTACTTTGATCCGACCGCTCACTCGCCCTTCTTTGCTTTTGCCCTAAAAAACATTAAAATGATCTTACGTGGAATTACTTTTCAAAATTAGTAATAAATCAATCGCTCTTGGCAACAGGGATAGCTAGTATGTTTGCTTAGCATACCGTCAAAGATGACAATTTATGAGATTAATGTGTAAAAAGTTTTGCACCAAAATCACAATACACATCAGTCTTGTTGGAAATAACTGTTCCGTGTTGCTTCTTAAAAACAGAGTGAGGCAGATTTTTATAAAATTCTATGATACAGGCTATGTCGATTAGCGTTGCATTATAGATATAGCCTACATTATTCTTATGAAAATGCCTGAGATGGCTTGAAGAACACAGATATATCATCGTAATTGTGTTTGTCTTCATGTTTCATCAGTCAAAATGCGTCTATTTGCATATTATATCCATATAAGAGATTTCCTGAAATGTCATAAGTTTAATACTTCTATGAATCTCACTTTTGGACTTTCTGCGTGAGGGTGCTCTCTGGCTTCCAGTAAATTAAACAGAAATTACATGAGTGTTTAACGCTCCATACTGCTGTCATCACCTCATTTAGGGTAAAAATAGAAAAATAATACTTTGTACTAGGTACTTTGCAATGTAGTAACTTGAGTAGTTTTTAAGCAAACTACTTATTTACTCTAACTTCAGTCAAATTATTATTTAGTACTTCTAATTGTACTCAAGTAAATTTGTCACACGTCGATTAACCAGCGGGAAAATACCCTCACCGTCACATCCCTACCTCCACGCAAGAATAATTTGTCCTTTGGAAGTCTTTCTTTGGATGGGTATCAAACAACATATTTTTTATCAATTGGTGAACATCAGAAAGCAACACTGTCCAAAACAATGATGCCTATTGCCAAAAATCCATGATAAATTAATATCTCCTCCTTGAGATACAAAATGAAGAAAAAGCTGGAAAACTCATTCACCTCAAACACAGCGACGCATCCCACTCAGGAGACAAAAAAAAACTTGCAATGGTGAGGAGCTTAATTTGAATCCTATCCCAAAGCCCAGTGGGAGGCAGGAGAGAGTGGAGCACCAAAGAGTAAAAGTGACAGTGGCAGCAGCAAGCCATATTGCCCTGCATTGAAAATCACATCTGTGGAGGCCCCTGAGATTTAATTTCGGATGCTCGCGGGGAGCCAGTTTCTGTCTCTCTCACTCAGGGGAAAGAGAAGGAGGGAATCCCTGCAAACTCCACCCTACCAACTGCCCGCCCCCACAAGACATCATGTCAGATTAAGTCGAACCCAGGATGAGCTTGGCTAGCTTTAGTATCAGAGGCTCTGGATTCCACAGCTCAGACTTCAAGTGCACAAATAAAATGACAGTTTACATTGGAACAAAGAGGGATTTACAATCAATGGCGAGAGAGAGAGAGAGAGAGAGAGAGAGAGAGAGAGAGAGAGAGAGAGAGAAAGAGAGAGAGAGAGAGAGAGAGAGAGAGAGAGAGAAACATTCACGCCTGCCCGATAAGCAAGGGTAATTTACGGCTGATTTCAAGCCCCGATGTTAACAGAGTGCGAAATAGCGGTTCACCCTTGTTCCCTTTTCACTAAGGTACTTATTTAGATGAGCAATCAAGCAGTCGAAAGACAAAGACATCATTCCACCACATATCACTTGAGAAAGGGGGGGGGGGCAACTTGACCAAAAGGCTACAAATTAAGGACAAAACTCAACGGCATCAAGTTCATACTAAGCCAGCACATGAGGGTAGTGCGCTTGCTGCAATCGAACTGAAAATCAGATGAATAAATACATATGGGGAGTCTCTGCTGGTATCAAGAAGAAAGTGTGGTGTTATTAATTCACAGTGATCAGAGCGCATCTGGGTTTGGGTGAGATTCTTCAGGAGGTGGAGAAAAGACCGGCGAGAGAGAGCATGTGGAACGATGCTGGCTGCCAGGCAGCCTAGTGCAGGACCATTAGACAGAAAATGTCTGTTGCGCATTGGGAGAGATTGTGTTTAAATATCATGATGTCACTCTGCCACGGTATAAGCAGGGGTCTGAGTGATTTCACAGCCAAATAAAGCAAAGGGAGGAGATCGAATAGCTAGAAGGAAAGCAGAAATAGTAGTCATAATTGATGATAAATTGAACAGAGGTTAGATCATATGCTCACTTCCACATAAAATGTTTAATTTCCTATTTTCAGTTCAATAATCATGGGTTGGATTAAATGTTATTCAATATGGTGATATATGCACTTTCTGTGGCAATCAGAAGATTGTCACTGAGAGTATAACGTAAAAATGATGGAAGGCTTAAGCTATTTGGAATTGTGGCTTCATTGCATCATTGACTTCCTGTCACATGCCTTTGAGGTCGACCTTGCGGAAGAGCCGAAACCCTGTTTTGACATGAAGTTGGATCGAAAGTCGAATCTATTGTTATCTGAGAGTATCCTGGGAGTTTGAGCCGCACTACAATTGTCTGGGGACGACAGGAGTTTATAAACAAAGGTACAAATAAAAGAGAAGGTGAAACCGTGTCTAGAATTGTCATTGAAACAGTGGCTTCCATTATTTAAACGCTACACATGCAAAATGAGGGCTCCCAAAAGAGTTTGGTTCATCACACTGAACAGAATATCACTGACTTAACTACATTTATTCTCATTAGCCGCAAATGGTCAATGTCTGCTTTCCTTGGTGCCTCATAATGCTGAAATCATATGAAAGAAATATAAATCTCCTCAATTTCACAATGGGCCTAGGCATCAATATCTAGGTAAAAATATATCACAGACATAAATAAATGTCTCGCGCACAAAGCATATGCCTTTATGTGCTTCAAAGCTAGCAGTTTTGCTGCTTCAGCGTCTTCCCCGGTAGCATACATAGAGTTTTTTTTAAAAGTAAAATGCCTGCTATTTCTAGATGCAGCCAGCGTCTGAGTTGTTCCTCCCAGTGATTCCACTGCCGAGCAGTGAGAAGACAACATCAACAAAGAACCAGCAGGGTGAAGAACAGGAAAAGCAGGATGCGGAGCTGCTGAAAATCATTAGCACTCTAGATCTCAGAGAAGCTACACTGTCAAGATTTTAAGTCTCACTTCACATAGTGATGTTGACAAATCCTATGGTACCATGGGAAAGCAACGTGAGCTGCTACAATCCTCTTCGTTTAGATTCAGTTCCATCCCTATGAGCTTCAGACAGCAGGAACAGAAGACATAGGGTTATTTAAACTGTACCATGGTAAAAGGGTTTGATGAGCCTTTAACGGCTCTGGTTATAATAGTCATTTGCCCGTCTCATCCCACTGGTTAAATTATATAGAAATATTCAGTGTCTGTCGATTTTAGGAGCCCATTTTTGGACACCTGTTGAGAAATGTTTTGGAATATAGAGAGGCTAATTGCTTCTATATCTCTTTTTTGACATTTAATTAAGTTTAAAGGGCAAGGAAAGTCCTTCTGGAGGGTTTTCAGGTATTACAATCTAGGCAAATACAGGTGCGTTCTGTCTAAACGGCCTTGAAAGGCGTATCCACACCCTAGCCTAATCCAGCACAACACTTCATCACAAAATCAAATCATCACACAATGAATTAATTTTTTTTCTAATATGTAAAAATATGTTATCCTCATTCAGTACAGACTGTACTTCAGATTTGGATATCGCCCAACCGCAAACAATAAAGCAATCATTATATGACATTAGATAAATGTAGTAAAATTTCAACTTCTCTGAAGTCTTGTGAAAAATATCAGTCAGTCTCAGTCTTGTACATGGGGTGATGTAACACAGCTCTGATGCATAGACATGACAGGGTTGGACGTAGGAGGTGGCTCCTCAGAACAGCTGGGGTCTGGCAAGCACTGAATCCCGTAGGGAGGGGGCTTGAAAAGGCGAGGGGAAACAGGACGCAATTTGGCTCCTCTCTCACTTTCTCCCTGGGATGTGCCTTTTCAAGACCTCTAGGCTGGCTTCCTGTTGGGCAGTCATCCCAAAATGCCCTCAAGCTGTGCTCCTTCAACTGAAACAAGTGAGGTTTTTTGTTTTTGTGTGTGTATGTGTGTGTTTATATGGTGGGTGGTTCTTGGAGTCAACAACTGTAACCTGGGGAGGACTTTGAAGCAGCAGCAATCTCTGAGACAGCCCAAACTGTGCACCATCACCAGCTCCTTTCTGCCACCTTCAGACCTGTCAGATGAGCCTTTAGGTGGCTCCAGCAAAAACCTGGCTTTCTCATAGGAAATCATCTAAGACTGTCAAACTAACTCGAATGTCTCAGGCAGGTCACCTGCACAACTTCAACATTTAGCTAGGAGATGGCTGAAGGCTTAGTGAAGCGCTGTCAAATACACTGAGCAGCCTACCCTATATAAAACCTTTCCATTGAGAGCTGGCCGAACACGGTAAGATAAATAAGTAGAACGACAGCCACACCAAAAGTAATTGAATCTACAACCCAAATATGTCATTCACAGCATTCTGACATTTGCAGCAACGTTAAAGCCCAAGGAACAATAAAAAATCAGCTCATTCCTCCTAATAGCCGGAGACGTGCAGATTCCGTGGATCTTGATTGCCCAGTAACAAGTGGTACACAAAAGGAGGCAATCTGAGCTAAGAGAGAAGGCACCTCAATTACTAAACTCAGCACACTGGCTCTGATATTTCAGACCTAATGAAATGTATTTGATTCTGGCATTCTAAAAGCATTATATTTATTAAACAGTAGCCTAAACTGTTACCTTTTTTAATAAGCTACAATTCTATAAACAAACTATTATTCTGAGTTACAGAAATTACATAATTTGTGTGTATTATATTATGAAAACCACGTGAAATCTTTGAAATGTCGGCATATTTGTGCACTTGCGGCTAAAAACAACATGACGAAAACTGATTTATTGTTTGATCACAACTAAAAAAAGAAAAAAGGAGCAAGGAATGACTCCATTAAAACGGCAGTTCACATGTAAGGTAAAAAAAAAACAATAACAAGAAAAATATAGGACTATTTCGCGCGACCACTTGTCAAACACACAACACTGTAATACGGAATGGCTTTACATACGTGCTCTCCTGCTGCTCTCCCTAAGGAAGCATACTAGGCTCTACCCTTGTCAGTGAGGTAAAGTTGAGACCCTATTCACGAGCCCATAGAGTAAAAGTCACTACTATCCTACATGGCTTTAGGATGTCTAGTTGATAGTCGGCTTAGAAGAGAGAGAGAGAGACCTTGCGTTATGTGCACGCGCATCAATGACAGAGGGGTCAAACCCCTCGCGCACCGGCCGGTTGTCTCCTATCCATCAAAGGGGATATGCGCGCGAGATGCAGGAGCGTTCAGGCGCTGCCGCATAAGCGTGTCTCGTGCTTGTCATCTTTTGTCGATTTGAAGGGCAAAAATCCGTTAAGGACTTCACCAAACACCCCACAAGAAAGAAAAACAGCATACTCACTGTTTTTCAGGATCCAGACACTCTGTTCTCCCTGCGGCACTTCGTCACTTGTATATCCATTCCAGAGCTGCCCATTTTCACGACGTTTCAACCCGGTATGTTTCTCTGAGGTAAAACGAAAAAAAAAAAAAAGAAATTGTACGTACAGACAGTCTCGACCTCTCTTTACTCAGCCTGCCTACATGTTGCTGACTAGCTCTCTCCCACCCTCCTTACCTCCCCCCTCCCGTATCTTTCTCACTCACTCAGTCTCTCTCTCCAGTTATTTTGTTAAAATTCAGTATATACGCCCCGTCACCTAGCAACCTCTCTCTCTCTCTTCATCACTCACGCGACACGTGTTGAATGCTAAACTTGCCGTTGTGGAAAGATGCAGGACTGTGCGCCTGTGCACGCACCGGTGGCGTATCACTATGCAATCAACATACTTATTATAGTAGGCTTTCTCACGCCTCCTCGTCCTTTAACCCCAACCTGTAACGTTCCACTTATTGCCCCTTAAATACCCCAGAGACGCAACTAGCGCAGCCGCCCCTAAAATGAAAAGCAAAAGAGATATAAACATAATTACTCGAATAATTAAAACAGTGCTCATTAATAATTAAGACTAAATTATTCTCTAACCTGGTCATACCCATTATTTTCTGTCATTGTGGTATTTATTTTACAAAATAGTTTTTTTTTTATCAATCCCAATGGGGTTTGACTTGCGCAAGGTGAAAAGGTGAGATGTGAGAGCGTTTCAATTCAAACTCTGAGGATTTTTGTCTGTTTTGTCGGAGGCTACTCCTCCCCCGAACCGGTCATTTTGTTGTCCTCTGCTGGACGTCAGGGTGTTGTATGCTGCAGTGAACGTGAGTGCTCAGCATTCTGCTGTCCTATCCTATCCGAAGGTAATCACTTCTGCTGTGTATTTGGAAGGACTGAGAGATACAGACCGTGTTTGCGTGGATGGAGATGTTGTGGGTGATTGAGTATAGAAGTGTGCGTTTGCAAAATTGAATTGAATTTTACCACGCCCCACAGGAAGTTGAATTGAATTGACAGGAAGATAAATTTATTGAATTGGAATTAGTAATAGTTGATGGTATCAAACTATTTTCCCATTCCTGTAATAAGAAAAATATCAGATTAATTTTTCAATCCAATCATAAAATCTCTCCTTGGGAATGTTTTTGGAGTGCACAAATTGCTGATATTCATTGGAAAGAGGCATTGTTAAATCCATATCAATTTTGTATGCTGAATAAAGTTAAAGAGGTACATTTTAAAATACTTCACAAAATCTGCCAACGCTTTGTTATCCAAGTTCATTGACATTGACAACAAATGTTCTTTTTGTACTGTACCACGAGGAAGACTTGGCTCATTTGTTTGACAACTGTGATTTATCTTTAAAATTTTGGTCTTATATTAGTCATTTTCTTTTTGCCCCAAGAAAGGTGAATTATAAATTATCTCTAAAAGATGTTATATGTTCTTACACACACAGAAGCAAATTGTGTGAATATGTGGTGAATTTCTACATTTTTGCATGGTAAATATTACATCCATAAACAAAAATGTGCAAAATGCATACCTAAATGTAATTTATTCTTAACAGAGATGGAATCGTTGAAGAAGTCATTAAAGTTAATTAAAAATAAAAAGAATGCAATTTTGGCAAACTTTATGGAGGAATTCTTTATATTGTTATGTCCCCACTATGTTTACCAAATTCTATGAACCTTGAATGCGTCAATAGGAAAAGGGAAGAAATATTTAGCTTGTTTTTTTGTTGTTGTTTTTTTTCTCTCTCTTTGACCATTCCAGATTTTTTTCTATCTCTTGTTGCTCCTTTTTGTTTTGTTTAACTTGTTAAACTTGCTTGAGGATATGTGATATCTGTCCTGTGAAGCATTCTTGTTGTATGCTTAAATCAGTGATTTGAATTATTTGTTTAAATAAAAAAATAAAAAAAGATTGTATTGGAATTAGTCAATAAAATGAAAAGTTAATTTATGTGATTAAATACAGAAATAAAATACAAATTTCAGTTGTTTCAGATCTTTTAATTAAAAAGTATAGCCTATATAAAAACATAAAGAAAAATGTAAAAGATCCCCGGTTAATTGGTTAGCCTAACTGTCAACCTTACCGTATAAGTACCGTACCACATTAAAAATTATAAATTGTTTGTCATTAGCCTGTATTTAAATATAATTTAAAAATTACAGTTTGTCTGTAGCCTATATATTGATCTATCCATCGGTCTATCTATCAGTCTAGGTAAATTGTATTTTTTTTACATTTTAATATCTATCTATCTATCTATCTATCTATCTATCTATCTATCTATCTATCTATCTGTATAGGTCTAGAAATATTTCAGTCTATATCTGTGAGTCTATCTGTTAGACGTACACTATAAAACGGCCAGATTGTTTTTAAAAAATAACCTTTAAAAAATGTTTTGTCAAGCCAAAGTTCATCATGAACTTTCACTTTTAGATAATTATATGAATTTTATATTACTCCAATTGTATCAATTATTTTTTCTTGTAATTCTACTTCCTTAAATTCAGCTTGTGTTTTGAATCTTCTTTGTGACTTTAAAATTTAAAAGCCAATTCACTACTGAATGGCCAACCACCCTGCTGTGTGTGAGTAAGAGAGAGACACAAGAGGTGTGTACGTGTCTTTGTGGAATATTCTTGTGACAGATTGACAGTGAGTATGTGTGCGAAAGTGTGATTGAATGGAGGACCGCAGGTGTTTGTTATGTGTACTCTGAAAAACTGCACACGATTATATACCCACCTGCCTGTATTTGTCCAGAAATACTCCGTAGCATTCAGTTTCCTTCAAATCTAAAAAAAATAGCACTAATTAATTTAAAAGCACAGGACTCTCATCCCATTTTGTATGGTCTAGCAAGTAATGGAGGACAGGGCAGTGACCTCTGTTGGCTGTAGTGGTATGATGAACATTGAAAATATTTTACACTGGAGAGACTGAGCTCAATACATCACCACCTGGATACATAAATCAGCGAACACTGGTACAGTCAGCCCAGTATACAGTTCTGAGATAAAGTCCCTTGTGCAAGTTGTGCAGCACCATGAAAAGGAATTATGCAGGATGAATTGTGTAGAACTTGAGTGAATATTATACAATTTGCACACTACTTCCATTAATTTGGATGTAAAACTAACACTAACATCGCTGCTATATTCTTTTGACTTGTACCAGAGGCAAGTGAATATTTTAGCAATTCAATCCAGTATCAGGTCTCTGGGGTCATTATAGATCATTTGTGTCATTGTGTCATCTTTATACTCATTGAAATATCAGTGGCATAAATGGCTCTTCCCTTATTTTCTGCTGCACTGGCTATTGAATTTGTCCATCCATATGTATATATGGCTTGTTCATCTCTGAGGCTTTAAGTCATTACTTCAAGCCAACAGCAAAATAAGCATCTTTCCATGATTATAGTGGAGAACCACCTTATCAGCAGTCTTACCTTAAAGCAAAGAACGAGAGTGCTGTTTCTGTATGAGTTTTCCCCCTTAAAGGATTAGTTCACTTTTTAAAAAAACTTTTGCTGATAATTTACTCACCCCCATGTCATCCAAGATGTCCATGTCTTTCTTTCTTCAGTCGAAAAGAAATTAAGGTTTTTGATGAAAACATTCTAGGATTTTTCTCCATATAATGGACTTCACTGGGTACCAAACGGTTCGAGGTCCAAATGACAATTTCAGTGCAGCTTCAAATGGCTTTTAACGACACCAGACGATGGATAAGGGTCTTATCTTGCGAAACGATCGGTCATTTCAAAAATAAATAAAAAAGTTTAAGTTTTATAAGCACAAATGCTCGCCTTGCTCTGTTCTGTGATGCACGTTCGTGACTCTCCTGTTCGAACTCGTTCATCAAAAAATTAACAAATCTTTTTCCGAGTGACTCGAAATGACTCGAAAAAAGATTTTTTCATTTTGAAGCTGCACTGAAACTGTCATTTGGACCTTGGACCGTTTGGTACCCAGTGAAGTCCATTATATGGAGAAAAATCCTAGAATGTTTTCATCAAAAACCTTAATTTCTTTTCGACTGAATAAAGAAAGACATGGACATCTTGGATGACATGGGGGTGAGTAAATTATCAGCAAAAGTTTTTTTTAAAGTGAACTAATCCTTTTAATAAGTCACTACTTTGGGGGTTGGGGTATTGGAGGGGGGAATTTAATCCAATATTGTTCCTTTAAGGTAAAGAAGTGGAGGAACTATGTTGAAAAGAAATATGCTGATGCCTAAAAGGTTCATGTTAATACTCAAATATGTATTGACATTCTTTCAGATCACCTGTACCTTGCAATTTAGCTTTATTATTTGACATGGACTCAGATAGGAATTATGTGATTTGAGTTACAGCCTCACAGCCTATTTATTAGTTTTGTCAAATTTTATCAGAAACCGCTGAAATATCTTTTTAAGGTTACTGATTTACACAAATACAAACAGCTGGGGGCTTTAGGGCTTTCCACGAATCTTGTGCATATTATTTTGTTTATAGTGAGTATATTATTTATGAACCTTGGGACTGCAGTTACAGACAGAATCCCCAAAAGTGGATTTGATTTGGATATTAAGGCAGCAGTTGACAAGCGTGCCTTGTTCATATCAGAGATAAAACTTTTAATTGAGTTTTCAAACAGGTTTCTTCTTCTGTTTCAAACACTTCCCACATCTTCCATTGAGTAAAATGGTGCTTATCTGCAATCCTCCACTGGTGTTTGCGTTGCTATGATTGACAACATTTCACTTGTTGAGCTTTGATAATTAAATGTCACCATACAAAGAGTGTAAATTACTTTTACTTTTGTTAAATGTTTGATTTACAAATAGATCACCCATGAAGATGGTCTTTTTTCCACCATTTGCTAATAAAGGGGTGCACCGCTAGTGAGTGTGTGTGTGTGCGTGCATGCGTGCGCGTGTGTGTGAGTGAGAAATCACAGGGAAGAAAACAATAAGCTATAATTAAATAAATGTAAACTAATAAAAACAAATATCAGTGAATAATTGCAGGCGTTGATAGTCCTGAACTCTAAGAGGAGTCTGTAAAAATACGACCCAATGTACTAATATGAAGAGTGTTAATATGTGTTAATATATATTAACCCCATGTGTTAATATGAAGAAAATGTTACTTTTTTTTTTTACCCATATTTTCATTCAGTCCCCCAAGCCCATCTCAGTACCAGTAGGCTACCTTTTCTGTTTTTCTACAGATTTTCTACAGTGTTGTATATTCACATTCTTGGGCTTTTCTAAATATCTTAGTACCTTTAATGTCATAGATAAATCAAATTATTTCACTCTTTCTGACCCATCCTCTGGCATAATTTCTCAATAGCTCTTCTTATTCTCTGTAGATTATTTCTTAGAGGACCACCAGAGAGTCAGTTTTATGCTCAAGCACCTCTATTAAGGAGAGTCAACCAAAACTAGCTCTCCTTTTCCAAACACTATAACTGCATCTTATTCATTAAATGAACATAGGATTCTGATTTAGTGCATAAAAGTGATGTGTGAGATACAGTTGAAACCTTATTGTTGGTTGTTTGATGGCTTCTCATGTTACACATTAACCTTATAATTTATACCTCTAAATCCTGGTTTACTCGGGACGATTTTAAAATTGTCGGCCGATTTTCCAAACCTGAGGGACCCCACACACAGCGATAAAAAATCACGGGTCTAACAGTTTTGGTCGTACAGTGTGTGGTGCGCAGCCACACGGCAAAATCAACACATCACACACAAACCGATTTGACTCCTGAACATTCCCAGGTCAGACGGAAAATCTCGCAAAATCCCTCGAGATCAAACGTGATTTCAGAGTAAACAATCATGGCGGACGAAGAGGATTACAAACATTCACGCTGTTGCCACAGGTCGCCGAGTTGGTCCTCCATCTCGACGTCCACCGGACTTTCTGGTGCGCCATGCCGCCGGCTGTTTTGATTTTGTTTACCGGTGCTTCCTCTGCGCCTCATCACCTCGCTTTCTGATTGGCTACACGCCACAGTCCATAGGCTGCTTGCTCGTTTGTCCCCGGGGGACACCACACACGAGGAGAAATCGGGCCAAAAAAATCCAACATGTCGTATATCCCCTATTTGAGATCGGAGCGGCCCCGACGTCCTTCCGAGCAGACGAGAGCAGTCTTAACACACCACACACGGCAGGAATATCTGATCAGATTATTTTACGATAATCGTAGCATCCTTAAGATTTTCGGAAGGGGTAAAATCGGGGCTAAAATCGGCCTAATTATCCTGCCGTGTGAACCAGGCTTAAGTAATATATTAATCTTAAGAAAAGATCAGCCAAACCAGCTGAGCAAGATAAGCTAAATAATTTTCTAATCAGATTTCTTATAACTGTCTTTTAATATCTTTCAATTTAGCGAACCATTTTACACATATTGTGAAAAGTTTTAAGTAATACAGTGATGTGGATGTATCTTTAATTGATTTTTAAAATCATGAAGAACACTATTTAGATATTTGTTCTAACCTCTTTTGCACATGTGATGGATTTTCCGAAGTTATTTCGAATTAGAGATTCAGTGGAGCAAAGACACATTTTTTCGATCTTTTGCATGTCTAAACATATTCCCAGAAATGCTCTGACTTGTCACCACCCCAGTGCTAATTACCAATGATCACATTCAATGAGCACGGAAAAAGAGCAATCAAGTGCTCTGGTGTAATGAAATTCACCACTGCAGAGAGTGATTTGCCCTGATAATTTGTCTTAGAAAATCAACACGGAGCCAGGCAGCCATATTTGTCAAAGGCGCTCACAGCTTTATGCATCAGAGGCAGTCTCGAAGGTCTTGAACCTGTTACTGTATGCTGTAATAGCCTGATGGGCTTCATGATTAGCCCATCGAGCTGAAGACCCAGACCTGTTCCCTCAGGGAATGCGGCTTAATCTGCCCCTTTCCCTCTGTTTTCTCTATCTCTCTTTTTTTACTTAGAGCAGAGCTCATCTTTATAATGCCGTCTGCAGTGGTTTCTATTGGGAGAGAGCTCAATCTAGTTCATGAGGAAAGTCTTCAGATAAGTATATTCTGGAGAGAAGTTTGTTAAAGAATAATTAAACTGAAAACCCTGACAGGTGAGTTTGAGAATTAGCATTTCCTTAAAGGGGCCATATTCTATACTTTCATGAATATTTTTGCCTGAAGTACACTTGCACTCAAAATGTCAACATCTGTCTGTCTGTCTGTCTGTCTGCCTATGTATGTATGTACTGTATGTATCCATCCATCTATCCAACGTTATGATTCGCTATAACCTTTTTGTATGTGAAAACGTCTCTGTGTTATGTATATAACCTAGTTCCCTGAGAATGAGAACGGCCTTTATAGTGAGCCGGTGTCTGAGTCGTGTAGTACATGGCAAGCCATTGGCCTAGGACAAAGTCAGGTGAAGTATGGCACCGTGACGGAGCGTCTCGTTCCCATTCTCAGGGAACAGGGTTATTCTGTATACATAACCCAGAGACGTTCCCTTTTGAGGGAACATCAACGCTGGTCATGGTGTTGTTGGAATGGGAACGACAATACCCATGCCGCCATACTGAGTGGATGCCTGCATACAGGTTGTGGAAAAATTGCACAAGCACTGTAGTACAGGAAGGACTCAAGCCGAGAGGACCTGAGACCCTCGGGTTGACCCCACATCCACACTATAAAACCTGATGATTGTGTGCGGAGAGGACCAGCCTGCCCCTCTTGCTAACACCTTAGAAGCATCATTGCTTCTGGTAGAATGGGCCTTAACCCCTAGAGGCGAGGTGACCCCGCGCCTCATAGGCCAAAGTGACTGCATTTGAAACCCAGTGAGATATAGCCTGTTTGGAAGCAGAAGAACCTCAGTTGTGCCCTCCAAAGCAGACAAAAAAGGTGATCCGATTTACGTCACTGGCCTGAGCGGTAGACATAAACCCTATAAGAGCCCTGACTGGACATAACTTATTAAGCTTCTCTTGCTTCTGAGTTTCAAACGGTAGAGGAGAGATGGCTTGAAGAATGAAAGGATGAAATGTTGAAGGCGGCACCTTAGGGATGTAACCTGGCCTAGGGTGCAGTATCACCTTGACCAGTCCGGGGGCAAAATCCAGGCAGGAGGCGGCAACAGACAGGGCAATAAGCAAAGCCACATTGAGAGTCAGAAGCTTCAGAGAGGTTCAAAGGGAGCATTTGACAACCCTTCCAATACAATAGAGAGATCCCATGAGGGAACCTGTTGTCCGCAGACAGGCCTCAGCCATCTAGTCAAGTCAGGTCAAGTCAAGTCAAGTCAAGTCACCTTCATTTATAAAGCGCTTTTAAGAGTATGGATTGTTTCAAAGCAGCTTTACAGTGGTAATAGAAATTACCATAACAGATTGTTTAGGCTTTACCACAGCTCTAGGATAAAGTTATTGTCCAGCTAAAGTTAGTTTTGATTGATTCACTTTCTTTGCGAAGATCATTAGTTATTGACTTAGGGGCTGCTAACATGACACCGTTCTAACAGAAAAACCCTTAACGGGCTCCGGCCGCCCATGCGCATAAAACTAGCATGACGCAGGAAACGGGACACCAAGACATGTTTTCCCACTAAAACCCCTTCAATCTGGTTGTGGAAAGCTGAAATAGTGGCCACATAAACCTTAAGTGTCAGTCTAGCTGAGAGGCACTCTTGAAGAAACTCCAGTACTGAACCAACTGGGCAGTCAGCTGGGTTAAGATGGCGTTGCACACATCATGATGAAAAAAAGATGCCATTTACAGTAAAAGCATACAGCTTTCTAGTAGAGGGAGCTCTAGCATTTAAGATGATATTAATTACATCAGTTGAGAGACCAGAATCTATGAAGTGGTACCCCTCAGGGGCCAGACCTACAGTTTCCAGATCTCCGGTTGGGGTTGAGACTAAGATTGTCCCCCGAGCCTGGGACAGATGGTCCCTCCTGGTCAGAATCTTCCACGGAGAGCCCTTCAAGAGAGGTATCAGGTCGCAAAACATACGGATCTGGTCCCATTGTTCATTCCTGAACACTCACCTTCTCACCTGATTGCTCCTGTCTCACAAGCTGATCGATTGCTTCTGTCTGCCTTGTTGCTGCTGTTGTTTCTATTTACTAGCATTCCTTGTTGTTTATATTGCTAAATATAATTAATTAAATATAATTATTTATTATTGCTAAATAAATATTAGATATTGTCTAATATTGCCTATCACATTAATCTGATATCACTAGCTTTTAAACTGTGGTGAGAAGGATCAGTCAACAAACACAGTGAGTAACGTCTTCTCCTGTTATTGTCACTTGAACTTCGTGTCACATGTATAGTATAGCCTTTTCTGTCAGCGGGGAGGAATACACATGTGATAAATGCAGGGAGATAGTCAGGCTGCCGGAGAAGATTTCAGAACTAGAGACACGCATCCAAACTTTAATCGAGGATACTAATAATGCAAGAGCTTTAGATGCTGCTTTGGATGCGACTAGCTTAGTGAACTCTGTACATTGTTCGGTTCTGACAGTAGAGCCTGTGCAGCAGGGCAACTGGGTGACCATGAGACACTGTAGTCGCGGGACAAAACAGGTCTTCTATTCCGATTACAACATTAAACAGGTTATCCCAACTCAGTGAAACACCCACTGAGAATTCTGCTGAATGTGTCCTAGTTATTGGTGATTCTATTACACGGAACTAATCGTAAATTCTCTAATATTATTATTCACGTCGGCACTAATGATATTCGACTTTGCCAGTCGGAGATAAATAAAATTAATGTTAAAGAGGTGTGTGAACTCGCAAGTACGATGTCAGGCACTGTAATTGGCTCTGACCCCCTTCCTGTTCGCAGGAGGGATGAGATGCTTAGTAGACTGTCCTCACTCAATGGCTAGCTATCTAAGTGGTGTCCGGAAAATAATATAGAATTCATAGACAATTGGAAAAGTTTTTGGGGCAGACCTGACCTATTGAAAAGAGGTGGTATTCATCCCTCCTGGGATGGTGCTGCTCTTCTCTCTAGTAATATGGCACATAGTCTTAGTGCTCAAACATAAATTGGGGCTCAGGTCAGGAAGCAGACAGACTGGCTAAACCGACCGTCTGCTAGCTGTCACACGTCACAGAGGTCAGATAAATCCCATCACATATGAGACACTTTCACCTATATATCATCATATAGAGACTCTGTCTGTTTCCCAAATTAGAAAATACTAAAAACTCCCAAACCCATTTAAGGGTAAAAATTGAATCGATGTTCAACAAATAAAAAATAGATATAATACAATACATATAAAATAGATATAATATATATAATATAATACATATAATATAATACAGACAATTAATCAAATGATAAAGCTTTGGTATCTGAATATTCAATCCCTTACTTCAAAAGCACTTATTGTTAATGATATGATTACAGATTATAACCTAGACATGTTGTGTCTGACAGAAACCTGACTAAAACCAGACAATTACATTACTTTAAATGAGTCCACCCCCCAAGATTACTGTTATAAAAATGAGCCACGTCTGAAAGGAAAAGGGGGTGTTGTTGCTGTAACCTATAGTAATATCTTGAGAATTACTGAGAAGTCTAATTTCAAATATAATTATTTTGAGGTGATGGTGCTTAATGTAACACTATCTAGTGTAACTGATAAATCGCACTTGACATTTGTGCTGGCTACTGTATACAGGCCACCAGGGCACCATACAGACTTTATCAAAAGAATTTCCTGATTTTTTATCGGAGTTAGTACTGGCAGCAGATAAATTCCTAATTGTTGGAGATTTTTATATACACGTAGATAGCGAAAAATTGGGATTGGGACTTAGAGACATTCTGAACTCTATTGGAGTTAGACAACACATGTCAGGACCCACTCATTGTCATAATCATACTTTAGATCTAATATTGTCACAAGGAATCAATGTTAATATGGTTGAAATTCTGCAGCAGAGCGATGACATCTCCGATCATTATCTAGTCTCGTTTACACTCCACTTAGCCTAGGTTGCAAAGCCGACTCAGTGTTACAAATATGTTAGAACTATCACTTCTGCCACTAAAGATTGCTTTATTAATAACATTCCTGATCAGTTTCATCTCCTCAGCATCTTAGATAGCTTAGAAGAACTTGATATTGCGACAGAAACTTTTGACTCTCTCTTTTCCAATACTTTAGACTCAGTTGCTCCTTTGCGCTTAAAGAAAATAGTCCAACGCCGTAGTACAAAGAGCACACTCGGGCCCTTAATAGAGTAGCCAGAAAAATGGAGCGCAACAAGAAAATTTTTCGAATTTCGTAGAGAGGGCACGATTCCGTACAGAAAAGCCTTAAAAACTGCTAGATCTGCTTATTTTTCGACTCTCTTAGAAGAAAACAAACACAACCCTAGGTATTTATTTGACACAGTGGTTAAGTCAACAAGAAATAAAGCGTCTACTTCTGAAGTTTCCAAAGAGCATAGCAGTAATGAATTTATGAACTTCTTTACTTACAAGATTGATAATATTAGAGAGAAATTTATAACTATGCACCATCTACTATAGTATCGTATCAGGTAGTGTATTGTAGTGTCCCTGAGGAAAAATTCCATTCATTCGTTGCAATAGGAGAGGAAGAATTGTCTAAACTCGTAAAATCATCTAAATCAACAACATGTATGTTAGACCCTATACCAACTAAGCTACTGAAAGAAATGCTTCCAGGGGTCATAGATCCTCTTCTTAATATCATTAATACATCTTTGTCACTAGGATATGTACCGAAAACGTTTAAGCTGGCTATTATTAAACCTCTTATTAAAAAAAAAAACTTCATCCTAGAGAATTAGTCAATTACAGGCCGATCTCAAATCTACCGTTTTTGTCAAAGATTCTAGAAAAGCAGTATCCTCACAACTATGTTCCTTTTTAGAAAGAAATGGTATCTGATAGGATTTCCAGTCAGGATTTAGACCGTATCATAGTATTGAGACTGCTCTCATTAGAGTTACAAATGATTTGCTCTTATCATCAATTGTATCTCTCTATTAGTGTTACTCTTAGTGCTGCATTTGAAACCATTGACCACAACATTCTTTTAAATAGACTCGAAAATTGTGTTGGCATTAGTGGAATTGCTTTAGCATGGTTTAATTCATACTTATTTGACAATTATCAGTATGTAGCAGTAAATGAAGAAATGTCTTATCAATCACAAGTTCAGTATGGAGTACCACAAGGCTCAGTACTAGGACCATTGCTGTTCACTCTGTACATGCTACCCTTGGGAGATATCATTAGGAAGCATGGGATTAGTTTTCACTGTTATGCCGATGATACTCAGCTCTATATCTCTTTGCGCCCCGACAAAACTTGCCAATTTAATAAATTAACGTAATGCATAGTTGATATAAAAATTTGGATGACTAGTAATTTCCTATTACTTAATTCTGAAAAAACAGGATGACTAGTAATTTCCTATTACTTAATTCTGAGTTTCTAATGATTGGACCAAAAACCTCTACACATACTAACCTAGAATACTGTCTAACAATTGATGGCTGCTCTGTCAAGTCTTTGTCGTCAGTTAGGGACCTGGGTGTACCAATCTTTCATTCGAAAGCCACGTTTCTAGCATCTGTAAAACCCATTCTTCCATCTTAAAAATCTAAATTATGACATATGCTTTCAATGAAAATGCAGAACAGTTCATTCATGGGTTCATGACCTCAAGGCTAGATTATTGTAATGCTCTTATGGGTGGTTGCCCTGCACGCATAATAAACAAACTACAGATGGTCCAAAACGCAGCAGCTAGAGTTACTAGAACCAGGAAGTATGACCATATTAGCCCGGTTCTGTCAACACTGCATTGGCTCATTATTAAACATTATATACATTGTAAGTAATCAGCAATATTTTTAAAAGTACTACATGGTTTAGCTCCCCAGTACTTGAGCGAGCTCTTAACGCATTCTAGTCCTTCACGTCTATTGCGATATCAAAACTCTGGCCAGTTGATAATACCTAGAATATCAAAATCGACTGCTGGCGGTAGATCCTTTTCCAATTTAGCACCTAAACTCTGGAACAGTCTTCCTAACATTGTCCGGGAGGCAGACACACTCTTGTCAGTTTAAATCTAGACTACAAACACATCTCTTTAACCTGACATACACATAGAAAGCTCTTTTTTATCAAGTAGTGCGGTAGCGTCCACACAAGCTAACGTTACATTTTCCCAAGCATTTCTAAAGCTCAAGCTCAAATCGGAAATACAACTGCTAAGTATCACTGATGCTGGATCAGTTAGTGACGGTGACTTCTTGTTTTACGGTGGTTGGCAATGGCAACCATAGGGCCATATGATTTCATTACCGCAAACTCTCCTGTTCAAACTCGTTCATCGAAATGAAGGAATCTTTTTTCGAGTCATTTCGTTCATTCAACGGACGAAATGACTCGAAAAAAGATTTGTTCATTTTGATGAACGAGTTCGAACAGGAGAGTCAACGTGCATCACAGAACAGAGCAAGGCAAGCATTTGTGCTTATAAAACTTAAACTTTTCTATTTATTTTTTAAATGACTGATCGTTTCGCAAGATAAGACCCTTATGCATTGTCTGGTGTCGTTTAAAGCCATTTGAAGCTGCACTGAAACTGTCATTTGGACCTTGAACCGTTTGGTACCCCATGAAGTCCATTATATGGAGAAAAATCCTAGAATGTTTTCATCAAAAACCTTAATTTCTTTTCGACTGAAGAAAGAAAGACATGGACATCTTGGATGACATGGGGGTGAGTAAATTATCAGCAAAAGTTTTTTAAAAAGTGAACTAATCCTTTAAAGCATTAGGCCTAAATTTTAAATAATTGGTCATTACAATTTAAATGATTAAAAAAAAACTATATTATAGAGCCCTTAAAATGTAATATATTTAAAAATGTAAATAAATTATTGTTAAATTATATACGTGTCATGATTTCAATTAATTACATGTTTTTGATTACTAAAATTTTATTTAACCATAATGATGGGAGTCCAGAAAAATGAAAACAAAATAAAACTGAATTTGGAATGTGTGAAAAAATAAAACGGATTTCATAGGGCCCTACAAACCAGCTTTTTGGTGCATTACCACCACCTTCTGCTCCGTATGGTGTGACATTACGTATCAATATCAATCCTTGGGCTGACACGTGAGAAATAGAAAAAGATGCACACACTCTTGACACCTGGTTCTGTTATAGATATATAGATATATAGATATATGGTTTTATATTATGTTTTTTTTTTCGGCCAAATTGGTTTGGAACAGTTGTTGAATAAACAATTGAACTGACAAATTATGCCTGCCTATATGTTTGATTAACAATTTTATTGATCACTGAGATAGCATTGACTTGGAATTAAGTTGGTTCAATATAAAAATTAAATTTGAAAAAGTAGCTTTAGATGTAGTACACTACTTTTGCCATATTGCTGTAGCTTAGCTTGCTACATTTCCCAGGGTGGTAGCTTCAGTGTAGTGAAGCTACATTTAATGTAGAGTAACTGCTAGCTTTGCTCACTACATTTTCCAAGTAGCTTGCCCAACACTGCTGTAGCTTTACATTTCTTAAATGACATTTCTCATGTTAGTAAAAGACACATCATGGCCATATTCCAGAATGACAATGTCAAGAATCATCAGGCTCAACTTGTGAAAGAATGGTTGGGAGGGAGCATGAAGAATCATTTTCATACATGAATCGGAACATCTGAGTCCAAATTCATTGCTGAGACTTTGGGATATGCGGGAGTAGACTTTACAGAGTGCTTGACTCTTGATTTGTCAATACAAGATCTTAACATAACATTGATTCACAACATTTATTTCCATTCATTCCATCCCCAGAAATAGACCGGGGGCACGACAAGACACATCTCCTAAAGTTTGAAGTTTTTTCGCTACTCCTGCTGTAAAACAGACAGACAGAGAAAAGGACCATTACATTATGCATGTTAAAGTATATATCTATGGTACATTGAAATCTTTTATTTCAGAAGTGCATGGAAAATGATTTAACTTCACTTTAATACAATTTAAATAAATAGCAACGCACCACTCAAAGGTTATTTTGTGTACTGGACTGCTGACCACACAGCAGATGAGAACTGTTGCAAAAGTAAATTCCTTGAAATGGTGCTATAACAAGGATGCTTTGCTATCAAATGTCTAGTCGCCACTCCAGTGTGTGTTTTGTCAAACCATATTCAATTCATTATATTGATTACAGTACTTAGGGGAGTGCCAGTTAGTGCCAGAATACCTAAATGAAATAATTAATATTCAAAGCAACAGCCCTTCCCTCAGCTCACCCCTTCAGTGAGAAGTCATTTTCCACAGAGTCCATTTTAGCATCTGCCAGAGATAAAAAAAAAACATTAAAAAAAACACGTATACAATTTCTGTGAGGCCAATCCAAAGTTGGATTTTCAAATCTAATCAGGTCTTTCAGGCATCTGTCATCCTCTGTTTCAGCCAAAATCAACTAAACTTTCCTCTGTTTCAGTGTGAACAACAATAAACATTCAGTGTTGTTTAGTGTTATTTATATACTATTATTATATTTATTCATATTTTGAAATAGATTAAATTTTGTATAGTTAATTTTAGTTTGTTTTAGTAGTTTTGTTTTGTGCTTTTGTCATTTTAATATTTTTTTTATGTATATTTATATGGCTTTATTTCAGTTTTATTTCAGTCATTTTAGACTTATTAGGGGCCAAACACCGAAGGTGTGGAGACACCTATTGTATCTGTTCCTGTTCCATTTTCTTCTTCTTCTTCTTCTTCTTCTTCTTCTTCTTCTTCCTCTTCCTTCTTCTTCTTCTTCTTCCTCTTCCTTCTTCTTCCTTCTTCTTCTTCTTCTTCTTCTTCCTTCTTCTTCTTCTTCCTCCTCCTTCTTCTTCTTCCTCCTTCTTCTTCTTCTTCTTCCTCCTTCTTCTTCTTCTTCTTCTTCCTCCTTCATCATCTTCTTCTTCTTCCTCCTTCTTCTTCTTCTTCTTCTTGAGTCTATGGTAGCCCATAGAATCGCTTGCGGGAAAGTTATGAAATTTGGTACACTGATAAAGGACAGTCTGAAAAGTCACCAGAGCTGCAAAATGTTGAATTGTCCAAACAAACCTACCACCCTCGTCCTAGACGGTTTGTCCGATCTGCACGAAAATTGAACCAGATCATCTTCAGGCAGTGTTGACAAAAAGTTATGGAATTCAAGTTGATTCGTCAAACTGTTCTTGAAAACCGCGCTAATTTGACGTAGCGTTTGCGAAAACTGACGAAAGGCTGTATCTCCGCAGCATTTATCGTATTCAGACCAAACTTGGTACTTGTCATCACAAGCATGACCTGAGGCTACATGCAGCATTTCGGCGCAGCGTCACCTATTTGTCCAGAGATATGAAAAATGTATATTTTTGCTCATAACTTCTGAACAGGTTGTCAAAAAATCATACAAGTGGTCTCTTTAGATTCAGGACATCATTACGAGTCGACTGATATCCAATTTTTCCATATCGACCATTTTAGGCGTCGGCCATTTTGAATTTTGTACCAAAATGCTGTATTTTCTGAACGCATGAACGTATCATTACGAAACTCGGTATGGGTCATCAGTATGATGCCCTGAAGGAGCCTGAGAAGTTTCGAACCAGCGCCACCTAGTGGTAAATTAAAAATTTCAAATGCGTGTAGCTCTGGGTGTGGTTGACTGATGTTCACGGGAGTCATCTCCTTGGGTTCCTGAATCCTTGCCTTGTTCAACGATACCACCCATGCTTTGTTTTGCCTTACGGTTTGTGTAGCCTTGTGATTTAGCGTTTAAAAAACATTTGCCAATATCTTCGAAACCGTTAGTCCGATCGAGATGAAATTACCGTCAGAAGTTCAAAAACATAGGTCGTTGACTACATGCTAATGCCCCAATGTCAAAATATTAATATTAAGTGGCATAAAAATGCAGTCATGTGTGGGTCATTTTTTGTGTGTGTTTATACATAAAAATGTATATAACTGCAAAACAAAATGAGATATTTTCACCAAATTTGACACACAGATGTATGGGCTCACTCTGAGGACACATGAAAAAAATGGTGGGATTGTACCACTTGTTGGTGCTATAATAGAAGAAAACGTTAAATTGCCTATGACTTCGAGACAGTTTTGTGATTAAAATGCTATACTTAACGAATGCATTTGTGTAAAATTACGAAACTCAATATGTGCCATCAGCAGCATGCCCTGAAGGTACTCAAAAGATTTTGAGACAACGCCACCTTTTGGTCAAAAGTTACAATCAATTTCAAAAATGCGAATAACTTTTGAAAAGATTTGCCTATTGTAATGACACTGGACTTAATAGATCTCTTGGGTCACGCCGAGAAGATAGATACCAATTTTGCCATAGCCAGCCAAACTTCCTGTTCACCATTTTGATTTTCATTCAATGACTACTTTTTCTAACTCCTCCAAAACCGTTCGTCCAATTTACACCAAAATCGAATCGTATCATCTCCAGACCGTGTATTTTTGTATACCGCAGAATCAAATTTGAGGCATGCTGCCAAAATGACTATTCAGGCTTTATCTCTGCAATGCCTTGACATTTTGACAACTTTGTATGTGTCATTGTCACCTCACTGTCATGCTATCAGGATGGAAGACAGGAAGCAAATGCAAGTCGACAATTTATTGATCCGAATAAACACAAGTCACAAGACAACGGGCGTGGAATGATGGCGCAGGGACTTCAATGGCCAGGACCAGAACCGGATGAGATGGTGCGGTGAATGAAGGTGAAGTAGTCCAACGTGAAGACGGTGAAAGACGAAACTCCAAACACGGCAACGATGATCACAGGACAGTGCTGGACAACACCGACAGGGAAGACATCAAACAACGATCTGACAAAAGGGATGAGACAACGGTAAGTATATATAGAGTGGTGAGATGGGCTGCAGCTGGTGAATGAGACTATGATCAGCTGGAGTGGATTAGGCAATGACACACAATCACACCCACAGCGCACGTGCATGCATACAACAACAAAAACACGCGACGAGAAGGAAACAATGAATTTGTATACCGTGACAGTACCCCTCCTCCTAAGAACGCCTCCTGGCGCTCTCAGACTCCCTTACCTGTCGATTGTAATCATCGATGAGGGAGTGATCCAGAATGTCTCTAGCAGGTACCCAACCTCTCTCCTCCGGACCGTAACCTTCCCAGTCCACCAAGTACTGAAACCCGCGTCCCCTCCGCCTAGAGTCCAGAATGCGATTGACCGAATATGTGGTCTCCCCATCTACGAGTCGCGGTGGGGGAGGACTCGGGACTGGCGGGTTAATACGAGAATGAAACACAGGCTTAATTTTGGAGACATGAAAAACGGGATGAACCCTCCTGTACGCTGGAGGTAAATTGAGGCGGACTGCCACCGGACTAATGATCTTGGCGACAGTGAACGGGCCAATGAATTTGGGAGCCAGTTTATTAGAAACGGAGCGGAGCGGAATGTTTCTAGTTGAAAGCCACACCTTTTGACCGACGACGTATACGGGAGGCTTCGACCGGTGGCGATCGGCCTTGGCCTTGGTGCGCGCCCCCACCTGGAGTAGAGTCTCACGGGCTCTAGTCCAGGTGCGGTGACACCTCTGGACGAAGGCGTGAGCGGAGGGGACCGCGACCTCGGATTCCAGACTGGGAAAAATTGGTGGCTGGTAACCTAAACTACACTCAAACGGAGATAGGCCCGTGGCCGACACTGGTAATGTGTTGTGGGCGTACTCCACCATGGAGAGTTGTTGGCTCCATGAGGAAGGATTCTTGGAAACCAGACATCGTAACACCCTCTCCAGATCCTGGTTGGCTCTCTCGGTTTGGCCATTGCTCTGGGGATGAAACCCTGAGGACAGACTAACCGTCGCTCCCAGTAATCTACAAAACTCTCGCCAAAATTTGGACACAAACTGGGGTCCCCTGTCGGAGACCACGTCCATCGGGAGGCCATGAAGGCGAAAGACGTGGTCCACGACTGTCAACGCTGTCTCCTTAGCTGAGGGTAATTAGGGGTAAGGGAATAATATGAGCCGCCTTCGAGAACCGGTCCACCACGGTCAAAACGACTGTGTTACCCTGGGAGGGCGGGAGGGCGGTAATAAAATCTAGCGCGATATGGGACCAGGGTCTTGAAGGGACTGGCAGCGGTTGAAGTAACCCATCTGGGGGTCGATTGGAAGTCTTACCAGTGGCACAAACCGAGCAAGCCAAAACAAAACTGTGAATGTCACGAGCCATAAGTGGCCACCAGAATCGTTGCTTGACTAAAAAACTAGTGCGATTGACTCCTGGATGGCAAGCCACGTTGGAACAATGACCCCACTGAATGACGTCAGACCGTAATCCCTCCGGCACAAATAAACGATTAGGTGGGCAACCGGGCGGAGGCGTTACCCCTTCTAAGGCCGTCTTGACCTTCGATTCGACCTCCCATGTGAGTGTGGAAACAAATAGGGTTTCGGGTAAAATGCACTCGGGAGTCACCGGGCGTTCGGAGCGATCAAAAATGCGAGATAAAGAGTCGGGTTTGATGTTCTTAGAACCCGGGCGGTACGAGAAAGAAAAATCAAAACGACCGAAAAAAAGTGCCCACCGAGCCTGCCTGGAGTTCAATCTTTTAGCAGTTCTGATATACTCTAGGTTCTTGTGGTCAGTCCAGACGATAAAAGGTACCCCCGACCCTTCTAACCAGTGGCGCCATTCCTCCAATGCTAACTTGACTGCCAACAACTCCCTGTTACCAATGTCGTAATTACGTTCGGCTGGGGATAAGCGATGAGACAAAAACGCGCAGGGATGCATCTTATCATCTGCAGGAGAGCGTTGGGACAGCACTGCACCTACCCCCACCTCTGACGCATCGACCTCCACCACGAACTGACGTGAAGAATCAGGGGCAATAAGGATGGGGGCTGAAACAAAGCGGCCTTTCAGTTTGGCAAACACAGCTTCAGCTGTGTCTGACCACCTGAACGTCGTTCTGGGGGAGGTCAAGGCGGTCAGAGGTGCGGCTAGTTGGCTGAAGTTGCGAATGAAACGCCGGTAGAAGTTGGCGAACCCCAGAAACCTCTGAAGTTCTTACGGGAATCTGGACTTGGCCACTCTACCACAGCCTTAACCTTCTCAGGGTCCATACGCACTCCCTCAGACGAAATGATGTACCCTAGGAAAGGAACAGACTGTGCATGAAAAATCGCATTTCTCCGCCTTGACAAAAAGCCCATTCTCTAGCAACCTCTGAAGCACTCGTCGGACGTGTTGCACATGTTCCTGGAGAGAAGCAGAAAAAATCAATATGTCATCCAGGTAGACATATATGAACTGATCTATCATGTCTCGCAACACGTCATTGACCAATGCCTGGAAGACTGCTGGGGAGTTGGACAGCCCGAACGGCATGACCAAATATTCAAAGTGCCCCCTGGGGGTGTTAAAAGCAATCTTCCACTCATCCCCCTCCCTAATGCGGACCAAATGATAAGCGTTACGTAAATCCAGTTTTGTGAAGATGGACGCTCCCTGCAACCTCTCGAAGGCAGAAGACATCAACGGCAAAGGATAAGTATTCTTTACCGTGATGTTGTTCAACCCCCGGTAATCAATACAAGGTCGCAGAGACCCGTCCTTCTTCCCCACAAAAAAGAAAAAAGAACGCTGGAGAAGAGGAAGGTCGGATGAACTTGGTTGTTAGAGAATCAGAAATATATTTCTCCATAGCCTCCCTCTCTGGGACAGAAAGCGAGTATAACTTGCCTTTGGGCGGAGACTTACCTGGTACTAAATCTATAGCACAGTCATAGGGACGCTGCGGAGGAAGAGAAGCAGCACGAGACTTACTGAACACCTCCTTCAGGTCATGGTACTCCGTGGGCACGTTAGACAAATCCCCTGCTTCCTCCTGAAACATAGAAACAGAGACGGACGGACAGGCAGACACAAGACAAGACTTATGACATTCCTTGCTCCACTCCAGCACGACGTTATGATGCCAGTCTATGCGAGGGTTGTGACGGAGGAGCCAGGGGTGACCAAGGACGATGGGTGTCAGGGGTGAATCCAGTAAAAAAAAAGAGATAGTCTCGGAGTGGTTGCCAGAAGTGATGAGTGTGATGTCCTCAGTGATGAATGAAATGGTGGGGAGATTCTGACCGTTCAGTGCATGTACAGCGATCTTGTGAGTGAGGGGCTTGAAGGGGATCTGAAGCTTGTGTGCGAATGTGTAGTCCATGAAATTACCTTCAGGCCCGGAGTCCAGAAGTGCCTTGCAGTTGCTCTGGTGCACTGACCATCTTAGTCTAACCGGGAGGAGCGTGGATGTTGATGAGGTCTTTTCGGCGGAGATCCCACCCGATAGTAGCCTCATGCTTACTATCGGGCTTGGCCTTTTAACGGGCAGTTGTAGGCAAAATGTCCCGTACCTCCGCAGTAAAGACAAAGGCCCTGGGACCTCCGCCTCTCCTTCTCCTCCCGGGAAAGCCGAGCTCGCCCTACCTGCATGGGTTCGTGATCGTAGACGGGGCTGACCGCGTCCCCGCCGCTGAACCGTGGACCCTCGGCTCCGCCAGGCGTGCGGGTGGACAATGCTCGTCGTTCGACTCTGGATAGTCGAGCGTCCACCCGCAACGCTAACTCAATGAGTCCATTTAAAGAAGTGGGGAGGTCCAGGGCGTAGATCTCCTTCTGGACGCGGTCAGCCAACCCATGCAGGAACATGTCCCACTGCGCCTCCTCGTTCCATTGACACTCTGCCGCCAGGGTCCGAAATTCGATTGAGAAATCAGAGACCGACCTGTCCCCCTGCCGCAGGTCGGCCAGTACTCTAGCCGCCTCTCTTCCCGCGACCGCTCGGTCAAATACCAGTCTCATCTCGGCGGAGAGTATCTGGAACGAGGCGCAGCATGGGTCTTGGTTCTCCCACACCGCTGTTCCCCATAGCGCCACTCTTCCAGTCAAGAGGGTCAAAACGAAGGCCACCTTGGCCTGTTCCGTCGAAAAAGTTCTGGGTTGAAGTGCAAAGTGCATAGAACATCTCGTCAAAAATGATCTACAATGTGTAGACTCACCCGAATACGACTCTGGTACTGGCAGGCGGGGCTCCGGCTGGAGAGGGTTCTCAGGTGGTGTGGGGGGAACAGCTGGTGTGGGCGGCGCAGTGGGAGCTCGTTGAAGTTGGATCTGCTGGGTGAGCTCGGACACCTGCGCCACCAAGGATTGAATTGCACGACCCGTGTCGTTGATATTCCTCTCTTGGGAATCCATCCTTCTAATACTGTGGTGGATGAATTCCTCAAATGACGCGGCTGACGCACTCGCTGCTTCCATTGAATGGTCAGATCGTTCTGTCATGCTATCAGGATGGTAGACAGGAAGCAAATGCAAGTCGACAATTTATTGATCCGAATAAACACAAGTCACAAGACAACGGGCGTGGAATGATGGCGCAGGGACTTCAATGGCCAGGACCAGAACCGGATGAGATGGTGCGGTGAATGAAGGTGAAGTAGTCCAACGTGAAGACGGTGAAAGACGAAACTCCAAACACGGCAACGATGATCACAGGACACGAACAGGAAGGCAGACAGGAACGTAACACAGACAGGGAAGACATCAAACAACGATCTGACAAAAGGGATGAGACAACGGTAAGTATATATAGAGTGGTGAGATGGGCTGCAGCTGGTGAATGAGACGATGATCAGCTGAAGTGGATTAGGCAATGACACACAATCACACCCACAGCGCACGTGCATGCATACAACAACAAAAACACGCGACGAGAAGGAAACAATGAATTTGTATACCGTGACACTCACTCTGACCACACCACATTTGTAACTGTGCCACCTATTGGTCTAAAGTGAAAAATCATATTTTTAGTTAATTTATATGATTTTTCAGCCATTTTTCCTAAATTCATCTTTGAATGTCTTTAATTGCTGCAGTTGGTCTGACACTCCCAGCCATGTTGGCATGTCTTGTCTTCTTCTTTGCGCTTGGCCCCGGTAATGGCTGCTTGCAGCTATATTTTCAGTTAGTTTCCAAGGCAATATTACTTATTTTCATTTGAATGTTTAAGTTTTTCATCTAATTTTTATATTTTATTTCAGTTTTATCAAAAACCTTTTTAGTAGTTTTAGTTGACAATAACAACGCTGCATTAAACTTTATTATACTTCCAAGTTTTGTGTATTTTCACAATGAACTTTTATTTGAACACAATTTTATTTTTTAAATGTGGGTTATAAACGTAGATGTCATTTCCTCCATTTAACTTGATACTTGTTTTCCCATTAGGTTGATCTTATTTGGAGATTGCGTGAGCTTAGAATTATACAGTTCTATCTCCGTTTAGGGTAGTTCTGAGATATTGAGCATCAAAGTTTTTAAATCCCTGCTGTTTTGTGAGATGGAACCTTTTTATTTTATTAATAACTACTAACAAAATATTTGTTTTTACAAAAATAACACTACACAGGCATTAATAAACACCTTATGGATAAGATTATGTCAAACTCAATTTCGACTAAAAGTGGAGATAGAACCATATAATTCTAAGCTCACGATTGGACAATCTCTAAATGGTCATTTTCGCCCAAAATTTGAAATTCTGTCATTCATTCATTCTGTCAAGTTGGCATCATATTTGACTTGGAAGCTGCTCTAGAGCTGCAGCAGAGGTGACAAAAAATTATGTGTATTCCAGAGGAAAAAAACAAACGGCATATGGGTTTGGAACAGCATGAGGGTGAGTAGATAATGACAGAATTTTCATTTTCGACATTGCTTTAAAGCCTGTTCCAACATGTTCCATTGTCTTCTTTTTAAGCTTATTTAGAATCAGTTTAAACTATCTGCCACAGCCTCTTCTTTTATACACATGGTTGTTCACATGATTCACAGGATTTTTCTATTGTTGGACACAGTTCGCTCCCAGGCCTTTTCCCCTCATTAATCTAAATTAACATCATGCTGGAACGGATTCATTAGCATCTACCTCCGTGCACCTGCGATTCAAGTACGTCTCCATCTCCTTGCAGGGACGACTGGCCGTAGCTGTGTGAGGGGACTGGAACAGAGCAGAGCATAATCATGCATGTGTCACCTCCATCTCTCATCTCAGTCCCCAAGAATGTTTTTCCCTCCCTTCCCAGAGAGTCTTTCTCTCTGACAGTTGCTGGAGGCATCCTAGCTGTGATTGATGGACCGATATCCTTTGTCATTATCAGATAACAGCACAGATATCTTGTGAAGAGTACAGTGATGGTTTGATGGGAGCTATCGCTACGCTCGCAATGTGAGCTGTTCTACCGGCGCATTGACAACATTTTACATTTTCCCTCCATTCTAGTTCCTTAGAATGACACGTTTTGTCAATGACTGCCTTGTTCGCCTGCTCACAGGGTGTCTCTGTGATCAATATCTTGTCATCACCTTAAAGTGGGTCAGTGGGTAGAGCGTTTGAAAGAAGAAACACATGAGAGCTATTGGACAGTCTTAGACTTCACATACTGTAGTCATAAATGAACTGTCAAACGATGCAGCTATACTAAAATATCATGACTTACTTCTTAATTCAAGCAAATCTGTGTGCCGCTTACAAGCTGCTCCGAAATTCTGTCTGGCGGCTCTGGGGAACTGACCTGCTCGGATGTGCATCAACCTCATACAGTTGCTTATGCATTGCTGGAGGGATTTTCACCTCTGTGGTTTCATTTCCTTCCATGAATCTCAGTACTATCTCTATCATCTGTGAAGTGACTTGTCCAGCAGGCAGAAACGGTGGTGCAGTGTTTTGAATATTTACTGTCCCAAACTATACTAGTTGTTGATCACTTTGTAAAGACCATATTTAAGAGTCCACTGCATCTCCTGCCATTTTCCTTGTCAGACAAACACTGATTCCACATTAGTAGCTTTTCAATTATTAAAATCTACAGTGTTCTCATAAAGGCTTAGTAGTTCTTTCCTCCACTGTGTGAATCTAATTATTTCTCACATCGATCATAAAATATTATTGCTTTGAAGTTCCTGCAGCGTCTTCCCAAATTGCTAAGTATCAGATTAAGTCTATATGGTTGATTTTCTGTTTGCACCATATAGAGCGAGACAGCTGCAATGCAGCAAATACACTGTAAACATGAATGAATTGCATTATCTGAAAATCAATAGACATGGACATCATGGGAGAGTGGTTTTCCCCTTTTATGGTCTTTCTTGTAGGTTACTCAGGTGTGATTCTTAGTCCTATATACAAAGTGGACCAGATTAAAAAGCATTAATAGAGAAAGCCTGCTGTCTTGTTGGCGGCTGCAAGCAATGCAATCATTTATTCTTTCTCAGTGAAGATTACAAATGGATAGGAACGACGTGCAGAGAGGTTCTGAACAATACGTGGGGTGGGAGTAATGATGGTTTATTTGGTTTTCTGACATCTTACAATTCAAATTGATCACAATAAAAACAGCCCTTCAAAACCGTCATGAATTTTAGATGAAATGCGTCTAAGATTCTTTGATATTCCTATTTCTGTTGCTCTGGAACATTAAGTGCTGCGTCACGCTTTAAACAAGGCAACAAAAATGCAGCCGTTTGCCTTTTAACACCATGTTTTACTTTAAAAGCCTCTGTTAATTTCAAAAGTTGGTTGGTTACATCACAGCTGATTCTTATGCCTTATCCTTAGGCTTCAGTTACACCACTATCTGCACAACTGCATGTTTTCAGGCACGTCCGCAGCTTCTTGAGTATGTATTCTCTTTGAACTGGAAAATGTAAAAAAAGCATTGCTAGCAAAAGAACATTGATTCTGCTTCCAGGGTTCAAAAGAGAGTCTACAGAGAAGGAGAGACTGCTCTGCAGAACAGCCTGTCCTCTTTATGAACAAAGCACACCTTCCGCTGTCTGTATGATGTGTCATTGACACATTACTTACAGCAGGGGGCAGCACTGAACAACATACACACTTGTTTTCTCAGATCTCAGGCATGCCACAATAGAGTTTAATTATGCAGAGAATGGTGATGATTTAGAACTCATACTTTTTTTATACTCATACTCTTCCATTGAATGCATTCATCTGCTTTTCTTCTGTCTTCCCATCCACAACATAAGTACAGACATTATTCATAACTTCTTGCATTAACATTTGCACAGAGCACTATTCCCAAAAAAAACCCTGAAAAAACGATGCTTACTCCATACATCCCAGTAGACATTCATATATATATATATATATACATACATAAATATAAACATACTTAATTCACACGCGAGCATCCACACGCTAACACACACACCCTCACTCCTCCTCATCCTCTGTCTGACAGATGGGACATGCTACTGCCAGCTTGCATTCCCCTGAGAGAGGCCAACACTATCTGATATGAGAGAGCAAGAGAGAGGGAGAACAGGAAGAGAGAGTGGTGTGACTGAAGGATATCATGATGACACGCCGTCTGTAACAGAGAAAGACAGAGCAGAAGCAAGAGACAGAGGCTTTAGTGAAATATAGGGTATTTTTTCCGACAATGCACATGTAAGAGGGAATAACGAGATAATTGATCGGTCAGCCTTCACACAGCCAACAAATCAATAGCTTTATCTTTGTGGCACATTAAATGTGTAACAAGATGTACTACTGTATAAAAAAAGTAATACAATTATAAATTATGACGTTCTCAGAAATCTTTGGGGATATGCTGGGATGATCTTTTGATTTGGTATTGTCGCAGAGCTGCTTTGGCTCTTATTAAAATGAGACAGGATATATGAAAGTGACATTAAGCTTCAGAATGCTGCATTTGTGCTGATGGGATTTTCAAATTGCATGACAGCATTTATAGGATTATCATAATGAGAGCCGTTATAAATAAATGATTCAGAATCAAATCTGATGCACACAGGCCCAAAAACAATGGCAGTTCTCACACACCTGTTATTCCTATCGATTTAATAGTATGGTTGTTTTGCCACAGCATATATTTCATTATATGTGGACAAATTTGTTGGTACTCTTACAGTTCACTGGGGGGGTTATTTCCTTAATTCCTTATTAAGTTAAATGCTAAATTAAATGCTTAATTCCTCCTGAAAACTGAATAAATGAAAAGGAATTGTCTCTTGCATATATCTGCATGCCTTTGAGAGTATAGAGTATTGGGAAAACAAAGTGTGAAAAGATATTAATTAATGTTTATTCTACAGAGATATTCTAAAATGAACTGGACAGATTTGTTGGAGATTTTTTTGAGTTTTGCTTAATTAGTATCACACATGTCTTCAATCTTGTAATCAGTAATTCAGCCTATTTAAATGGTGAAAAGTTTAGTCACTCTGCTGTTTGGTATAATTGAGTGCACAATAATGAACATGGATCATGCAAAGAAAGCAAAGGAGAGAGTTGTGTGAGGAAATCAGAAAGAAAAGCATTGGGAAGCATGTTAAAGGTGAAAGCTATAAGACCATCTCCAAGCTGCTTGATGTTCCTGTGACTACAGTTGCAAATATTATTAAGAAATTTAAAGTCCATGGGGCTGTAACCAACCTACCTTGACGTGGCCGCAAGAGGAAAATTGACCTCTTATTAAACAGAAGGATGGTACAAATGGTAGACAAAGAGCCAAAGAAAACTTCCAAAGAGATGCAAGCTGAACTCCAATGCTATTTGAGCAACATGGGCTCCATGGAAGAATACTCAGGAGGACTCCACTTTTGACAGAAAACCATAACAAAGCCAGACTGAAATTTGCTAAAATGCATATTGACAAGCCACAATGCTTTTTAGGAAAATGTCCCCTGGACAAATGAGACAAAACTAGAGCTTTTTGACAAAACACATCAGCTCTGTTCGCAGATAGAAAAAGGAAGCTTCAAATGAAGAACACTACACTGTGAAACATGGCTTGGTTATGTTTTGGGGCTGCTTTGCTGCATCTGACACAGGGTGTCTTGAATCTTTACAGGGCACAATGAAGTCTCAACACGATTAAGGCATTCTGGAGCGAAATGTACTGCCGAGCGTCAGAAAGCTCCGTTTCAGTTGCAGCTCATGGGTCCTCCAACGACCCAAAACAACTAAACAAAACACAGGACAGTCCTGAAGTGGCCTTCTACGAGCCCTGATCTGAATCCCATATAACATCTATGGGAAGAGTTGAAACATGCAGTCTGGAGAAGGCACCCATTACCCATTGGAGCAACTAGGGGTTAAGTGTCTTGCTCAGGGACACATTGGTGTCTCACAGTGGATTCGAACCCGGGTCTCTCACACCAAAGGCATGCGTCTTATCACCACCCCCTATAAATATTATTTTATATATGTTTTTATTTATTTTACCATTTTACCATTTATTTAGAAAAATTCTTATAGAATTAAGTATTGACCATACCATGAAAACAGTTATGAGTATCAGGCAAAAAAAATTATACTGTTATGTATTTGGAATAAATAGTTGTTTTTGTTGTTTTTTTAATCAAGATATTCCCATTTTGTTGTAATAAAGTGTATTTTAATTAGAAATATAGTATTGTAGTATGCAATATAGAGACTATGGTATAAATAGAATTGTTTTGATTAAGACCAATTATAAAAGGAAACCGTATATGCACACAAATAGTAGGCTTTTGTGTAGAAAATGGGCAACACACACTCACTAGCTCATTCTCTCAATGAACTGGAATGCTCTCACATCTATGTTATGTCAAGAAAAAATCCACAGAAAATCTCCTTGTACAAAGACAGATATTGAACCTATATGAATGTGTTGGGACTATAAGTGTGTGTGCTTAATAAAGGATGAATCACTACGTCAAGGATAATGAATGTCTCAAACACATGTCTAACACCTAGAGAGCTCTGTGTCTCTATGCCAGTGACGTTGTTGAAGGACACAGTGACCTTTAGCGCAGGTTAGCAGTCTTTTACACAAGTTCATAAAGATTTCACCTATCTTTCTTAAAGCAAACAAAGGGCTCATGTGGGAATCTTTTTCATAAGACGGAGCGTGCAGTGTGAACAAATATGAAATCTTATGGAAAAGTCAATAAAGCTGCTCTTTAAAGGGGTCATAGCCTTTGAGAAATCAAATTTGCCTGATCTTTTGACATATCGCTTTCAGAGTTTAAAACGTCCACCTCATTATAAACAAATATTTAAGCAAGCTCCAAAAATGGCTCATTTGGATATTGGGGGAATTGTGACATCACACTGGCAATCCATTTCCTTGCCAAAACATTGATAAATAGTTTTACATACAACGCATCGCCTACTGCCATTCAGTCGCTTAAAATAATAATTCACAAAAATAAAAATTCTGTCAATAATTACTCACTCTCATTTCGGATTGCATCAAAAATAACATGACAGAACAGAAATTTCGTTTTTGGGTGAACCAACCCTTTAACGGCTGGCATTTGCCTAAAGGGGTTGTGAGCATTGCGTCAAAAGCAAATAGAACCAATTATAATAATTTACACTGTCTAAACTGGATACAGTATACAGATGCCCGTTCAATTTACTCCACGTGCTTGAGTCATCCACAACATCTTACCATAATTTAATGGCGTCCTGGCTCGCGTTGGAGGATTATATTTTAGTTCATAGAATTTGACCGCAGATTGTTTTGTGAACAAGACACATTGTAATGGAGAGTTTGCAAAGAAACTTTTGTTGACATGATGCAGCTGTACTGGATCTTGCATTGCCAGTGTGATGTCACAAGTTCCCCAATATCCAAATAGTTTACTTACTGGATCTTAAGTAAACGATTTCATAATGCTTTGTCTATAAATTACAGTTTTATATGGATAATGTTTTCATAATACTTACTCACGTGCCAACCTACTTTTCCTATGCAATGACATTAGCCTATCGTATCAGTGGCCATTTATTGACAAGCCATGAAGGAGCCAACCCCTGAACCTCAAGGAACATATATATTCAAATAAAAAAATCCATGTCATGACCCCTTTAATGATATCTGGTCAATATTTCTGAATTACTACTGTACAAAGTGTGTGTGTGTGTGTGTGTGTGTGTGTGTGTGTTTGTGTGTGTGTGTGTGTGTGTGTGTGTGTGTGTGTGTGTGTGTGTGTGTGTGTGTGTGTGTGTGTGTGTGTGTGTGTGTGTGTGTGTGTGTGTGTGTGTGTGTGTGTGTGTGTTTGCTTGCCTATATAGTGACATGAGCATTGAATCTGCATAATGCTACATCCATTTATAATAAGTCAGTTGCATTATAAGCACAGTTCACTGGCCTAGATTGCAGAGAAAAGGGAGAGAGCTGCTGTGAGAAAATAGAAAGGGATTGTGGGGGCTTGTAGGAAGCTGCAGGGACTGGCTGTCACTGGTTGAGAACACATTTGTGGTGTATGTTGTGTGGTTATTGATGTAGTTCCCTAGCATTAGGGTTCTGCCCACAGCACCCCTCACGTACTCTATGAGAGCAGCCTCTCATCACGAATACATCAATCTCTCGTGCTTGGAGGGATGAATACATACTATCAAACATAGACAAATAATGCATACTCACTTAGCTATAGACAAATACACGTGTACACACCTGAGCATACATTATAATCTCTATGGGCTCAGATGCTGAGCCAGAGCGAAACTATTTGTGTACGTGCACACCTGCACAAATACACAAAACACTGCTCAGTTTTAGTTGTCCGTATTGACTGCAATGCATTTATACCTTTCATGGAGCTTCTTCATTAACCAGACCAGATTTTGAGAGCATCATTTTAGAAGATTCACTGATCAGATTTGTTGCATTGTTTGTGTTTTTAAAGTGTAAATTGCAGGTTAACCACCACAACCAATTAATTGTGTAGATTAAAGTGCTCAATGTGTAAATATTTAAAAATTTCTGTCTTAAAATGCGTTGAAATAACATTTATTGGGGTTTCTTCAAAGGTAGCATGTTTTTTTACCGTAACTGGGTGATGACATCATAAAAGGGAGTAGCAACCCATACTCTGCTAGATTCCTACTGTTTGTGGCTTGACTATGGACAATTTTGAACCAGTCAGGCATGAGAGAGGGGAGGAAATTGCCAGAAATCCTAGCCCTCAAAGAGTTATCAATGCTTGGTGTGAGGAAAATGAGTGGAGGGTTGGACAGGTGTCCTGGTGAGTAGCTAGAGCTAGCCTAGGTTAACCTGGTGCTAACCCGGATAACAAGGAGGGAACAAGCCAAAGTCTTTTCAAAATCTTGTCGTCATGTAGAATAGCAAGGAAGACATTACACTACAACAACTGAAGACATTATTTACTTACATGGTGTTAGTAGTCCTAATCAGAGCTGTAGAGATGCACACACTGCACAGGCACAATGGCGCTTTTGCTCGCATCTGCAGACAAAGCGCGATATTGCGTGTGCTAAATCGCAACTAATTAGCGATGCTCATTGTCAGAAAGAAAAAAAGAGATCGATGTCCCTATCGCTGTGTTTGACAGGTGTTTGTGTGGGCTATGCCACCCAATGGAATCAGCAGTGGAGAGTATGTGCTACCGTGAGGTGAACGCGTTTTGGAGTTTAGTGGCTCGACCCGTGCCGCGACCGGTGTTCAGACGATTTGTGCTGCCTTGTCGAAAAATGCTACCCAAGCGCGAATCGATCACAGAGAATGTCGATTCATTCTCTATTGTTTCCATAATGGTGTAAATCTCATAATATTATGACATCGTTATTTCGTTTAAAATGTGTATGGGGAGCATATTTTGATATTTTAGAAAATTATCACATTTTATATAACAAGTAAAAATGACATTATTGTATATTATATGAAATACAATTATAATAAAATTCGAAGTTATGAGTACTGTATACTGTACTGTCTGTTTTTATTTTTAAAACGGTGTGAAAAGTAAAAATTATCATCAAATAATCCATTAATCTGACGTGCCTCACACAGCATCCTGGTTTTGACGAATGATGCCTGAACCCGTTTGTTTTGCGAATAGTTTACACTCATTTCAGGCAGAATCAACGTAATCTCATAGCCAGCACACACGAGTATGTTTACAATTGGGTTATTTCATCAACACCATTTTTGCTTGCTGAGTTAGGTCTCCTCCAATATAACTGCTAGCCTACTTGCCGTTAGACTACCGGTAACTCTAGGCTTGGAGCCCCTTTTATGACGTCACGCCCAGCCTAGTAGAAGGGAGAGGGAGTGTAAAAAGTACCAACTTTTCATATTATATTCAGCATTTTGGTATAAAAAAAAAAAAACAATGGTGGGCGGTTCTTATCTTTAAGTTTAATAAGCACATTGCATTATCTTCGTGAAAAATTTAACCTGCAATTTACACTTTAAGTTTATGAAACTTTATATGAAACTTAAAACTTTCATATATATTACATTCAAAAGTTGGAGTCGGTAAGATTTCTTTTATGTTCTTGAAAAAAGTCTTTTGTGGCTACATTTATTTGATTAAAAATACTGCAAAATCTGTAATATTGTGACACATTATTACAATTCAAAATAACTGTTTTCTATTTTAGTGTAATTTATTCCTGGGATGGCAAAGCTGAAATTTAAGCAGTCTTTCCTCGAGTCTATGAGTCACATAATTCAAATATGCTGATTTGGTGATCAAGAAACATTTCTTATAATTATCAATGTTAAAAAACAATTGTGCTGATTAATATCTTTATGGAAACCATGATCATTTTTTCTTTGATGAATAGAAAGTATTTATTTTTGTAACATTATAAATGTCTTAACTGTCACTTTTGATTAATTTAATGCATCCATGCTGTTAAAAATGTATTGATTTATTTATAAAAAAAACCATCTAAATTTCAGTCCATAAACTCTAATTTTATGGAAAAAGAACACTCAGAACATCCTGTACAATAACTCATCATGTGTTCCACAGAATAACAACATCGGGGTTTGTGAATATTTAGAACAGTGGTTCCCAATCCTGCTCATGGAGGGCCGCTGTCCTGCAGAGTTCAGCTCCAACTCCAATTAAACGCACCTGAACAAGCTAATCAAGGTCTCACTGTAAACCCAAATGCTCAAAATAATGAATTGGTTTGACAAGAGCCAACTCAAATTATACAAATTAGTTCCATCAAATTAACTTTTATGAGTATTTAGAACTTTCTCCCTCTTTTTAGTTCACAAAACTGACACATTTTAAGTAAGAGGGTCAGGTTGAGTTTTATGATCTTGTTTATTTTAATTTAGATAATCTGGGATTTATATTTCCCAGCATGCTTTACCATGACATTCAAAGGGGAGAGAAAATGCTAAAATTACGTGTTATATAATGCGTTTTGTGCCAGATTAATTTTAAGTGGGAGATTTAGTAATGTTTAATGTTTTATTATGCTAGTTTAGAAGAGTTTCTGTTATGTTATTGTTATTTTTTTGGGGGGGGGGGGGGGGGGTGCCATCATGGTGACGAGTGGAGAATGTGCTTTGTTTGAGGACAGTGAATGTTACATTTTTATATTGCTGTACTCATTTAGCAATGTAGCATTTATTGAATTAGCTGGTTAAAGCTAGCAAAGTTTCCACAACTAAAAATATAAGTTGAGATTACATAATAAATTTAAGTTGTGTATGAATTAACATAGATAGACAATTAAATATTTCAAGTTAAGGGCAATTAAAATGTATCAGTACAGAATAAAAACCTGCAAGTTCTGCTTACTTAAACGTAAAAACAATTTAAATTGATGTAACTGATTACCTCAAATTATTGGAATTTTGCCAACTTAATTGGGTTTACAATTTAAGCTTTAAACCAGAGATGGTCTTATTATTGGGAGATATGAGAGAGTCCGTGGCTTAAAGCAGAACGGCTAACTTGGATCACGTGGGCCTTGATAGCCAATCACATTACAGCCTTGACATCATTGAATTTTGTTCAGAGTTGTGCGACAGTCAATCACTTTTAATGGATACCATGGAAACGAATGAGAAGTGCACATGTCGTGCAATTACCAGTGACTTCTCTTATAAAAAAGCTTTTTTTTTTTTTGGTGTGAACAATAGATAAATCCAAAACGAATATTTAAGAGCATACATGTTGAAGCTTAGCAAGTAGACTGTCAATTCATTAAATGAAAAGCTATTTCCTCACAAAAGCGGTTTATTCAATGTAAGGAAGCCTCTCTTCCATTAACATCCATAAGATAAAATAAAGAACACTAGTCTCTTTTTTGCATACCACAGCATTAGCAGGCATTACACTTTTTTCGGCTAAGGTTGCAGGCTTTCTTTTAAGTGGCTTTGAGCTTTCCAGGCAGATGTGTTGAGGCAAGTTAAAGCTAAACTCTGCAGGACAGTTGCCCTCCAGGACAGAGTTTGGACATCCCTGATTTAGAAGAACTATTGTTTCACTGTTTGAAATCCAGAGTCAGACTGTGCAATATAAAGTGGTTGTGTGACTGTCTACATTTTGAACTCAATCAGTGCTTTTTTTATTGGAATTGAGAGGGCGGGAAGTTATGCCCTAGTTTATGGAGCACCTGAGCAAAAATGTGGGATCAGACTGTACCAACAGGAAAAGGAAACTGCTCAAGAGCAATTCCTTTGATTCCAATTTGCAGCTTCCTTGCGATGAAGTGCAATTTCAGATGTGAGACTTCTAATCACACTCTCTTATTATGTTTATGTTGAACTGTTTTATGTAAATGCAAGTTTTTGATGTGCATGCATGCGTATCCTCATGCCACAGGACTCCAATTAAACATGGACTCTCAGTGGAGATAATTAGGAAGATGTTACATCTCAATATAGCCACCAATGAACCACAGATTATCTCTGTACAACACCCTTGTAACCAACAATATTCAGCTCATTAATGCACGCCGGTGTGTTTTCACATTCCTCATGGAGAAATCCGCATTTTCACCTTGTTTTTGTTCATCAGTGCTGTTATTTGCAAGCTTTGTGTCTTGTAGAATTTGGTTTAACACATTTCAAACAAAGTGAAGGTGATGTTTGTTGTGCGGTTTGTTTTTGGAAGAGTGTGAAGTCTTAGAAAACCTGCTTCGTTATTTAATCCATGGTAAATTTTATGATTTATATTAAAATAATGAGTTAAATTTTGAATGGGAATTGAATTATAATAGCAACCACATTTTCCTTGTTCTTTGAAAATAAGTGAAAGCTACACAGGGGTCTTGTGATGTTGCGTTTTGCCCAAACCTGATTTGTATACGGTGGAACTCCAAATAAGCAGCATGCACAAATGGGAATTTCAAGAACCTGTACTGAAAATTAATTCACCATAGGGCAGCCACAAAATCTAATCCCACACTCCACATTTTTTCTTTTTCCTGTGGCTGAGAAAGATCTGGGGTATTTGTCAAAGTGAGTTGTGGATAAACAAAACCTTAATAAATACTGCCACTATTGTAATACAGTCGATTGTTCTTTTTCGTAGGGCACAACCGATTTTAAAGAGAAACTGACTCACTCACCAGTCGATCCGTTCATTTTTAAGGCCAAATTAGAATCAGAAATCTAACCGAGTGAAAAGTTAGATAGTTTTTTTTTTTTTTGTGCTTTGCTTGCAGCACCAATTTCCCTTTCATGCTGGATACTTTGACCTTTCTTTTCAATGACCCCTTTCCACTTTTTTCTTTGTGACTTTTTTCAAAGAGAAGGTACAGTGAATGTACCTTCCCCGCAGCAAACTTTTGTTTTTTACTCCCTGTCCACCTCTCCAAGGGGTACAGTTAGAGCCCTGCTCTCAGTAAGTAAATAAGAAGCCAAAGCCTGGAACATGAAGCTGGCTTACATATATAATGGAGAGTAAAATAACTGCTAGGAAGAATGACAATTACATCTTTGGGTGTATAAACTAGCTACGTGTGCCAACAGTAAATTAAAATGTTTAGAGCTTCTCAAATACAATCAGACCTCAAAATAGTAATATCATTGAAAAATGAATAACAGTAACCAGCCAAATACTTGAAATTAAATCATGCTCATTACAAATTTACAAAGTCTTGAGATTAACAATCACTCCAGCTTGATTGTGAAGAAATGTACATTACAACTGCTATGTTTCCCATGCTCTGCATGTATCTTATTGGTAAACAAAATAGATAAACACTAGAACATCAGAAAGCAAAGCAGGTTGGTTTTACTGACTCCTATTCCTCTTGGACCCCACAGGGTAGCCATGCTTAATCAAAAATGTCTGCCGCATCTTCCTGTTGTAACTGATTGCATTAATAGCCTCATAATTGGACAGTACTTGAGAGTGGATGACATAATTAATATACTGAACATACATTGAATATAATGTTGCCTTTCAGTGTGTAAGTTTTCTGTTTTCACTCGAACATTTTGAATAGGCAATAATTACAACATCATTTAAGAATCTTTTTCAGAAAATCATTTTGCAGTGTATCTGTTGTCACAGATAGGAGCGAACACAAGTTAAGTTATTTAATACTGTCATAATTTAAACTGTAATATCATGATCTGCAGCTTTGTGACAAATAATTGTAATGGCACATGATCATTTAGACATTGTTTACACAGATCCGTCAAATCAAGCATAGAAATAGCCTAATAACTACCACTAATACATTTAATTTGATCTAAATAGTTTTCTGATTTTTATATTTAATTTATGTTTAGTCATAGCTACTTTTCTTCCCGGAACTACAGTTCAGTATAAAGTTAATTTATTTGAAATATAAATCTTTTGTAACATTAAGGATGTTTTACGGTCACTTTTTTACAATTTAATAAATCCTTGCTAAATAAAAGAATTTCTTTAAAAAAAAAAAACATGCTTTGAATGGTAGTGCCACACAGAATTCAACATTTTGATATGATTAATTTGGGCACGTTTTTAATTTTTTGGTTTTAGGTTTCAATATTGTGAATATGTTAACCTAAAAACTAGAGAAATAATTAATTTGATCATTTGTTGAATCATTCATTGATGTATTTTCCTAAACGTTAACAAAAAAAAGTCAATGAACTCACTTTGGGAGCCAAGGTGGATAGGATTTTGCCAGAGGGTGTTGAAATATGATTCAAAACGGTATCTCCCAAATGGGCACCGCAGCTCAAACCTTTTGGAGCACATGCTAATCACTAGACCATGGCGCCAACTAGTGCTTCCTGTTGGCACCTGCGGCATCTAGTAGTGTGCAGGCGGAGTGAACCTGTACACTGACAGCACTGTAGCTTTGCCAGTTGCTGGTAGAGCTATGATACTGAAGATGTGCATATGAGGCATGTGAAGAAAGAGAATGTGACGGTGTGTGTTGCGCCTTGGCATGTCAGCAGAGTGCCAAGCTAAAAACATCATAATTATCACAGGTTAATCGTAAGTCATTTTGACAAGCCCATGATAGCTTTATTAATTAAATGCACTATATCTTCCTGAGAGACGACAGGGAGAGAACTGATGTGCTCTGGTACTTATCGTGTCAGTTCGTGCTGGGTTGGATTGACTAGTGTGTGTCTGTGGAAATGTGTGTGCATTTGTGTGTCTGGGTGAGAGAAAGAGAGATAGATAGAGCGAGAGGAGAGCTGCATAGTGCTTTAAATGAGCAATCAGGCACAGAGCCTTGCTCAGCTACAGCTGCCACCCACACAAAAACACTTATGCATTTCGCACTCGGGAAAACCTCTCATTCAGGTCACATGGGGTGCAGATGCATTCTCTTTAAAATTTAGATAGTGCTCAATTAAAATGCACACTGCGATCTTTACAAACACACACCTGACTACATTTCCAGGCAGCCTAACACACACGCTTTCACTCATACTGTTGAGTAACAGCAATAAGCTGACAAACATAGCCTCATTACGCCCCTCTCCCGCTCTCTTTTGCTCGTATTCTCTCAGCCTCTCTCATACACACACACATTTACACACTGGGTTCTTCACCTCATCCACCTAGGCAGAGGGAAACAGGCCCTCCCTACTACCATTCTGGTCTCCATGGCAACAGCCAATCAAGACATGTCTCTGAACTGGCCTGCCAGTAGAATACAAGGAGACAAAAAAAAGGCTTGATGCTTGGGAAAAGAGACTTAAAGAACAGAAAAAATATTTAGGAGAAACAAGGCAACGCTTGAGGTCAAAGGGCAAAGATTAATTTGCAGAATTTGGTTGTCCAGTTGTCTCCTCAAAGAAAGAATCGATTCTGAACTGCCGCAACGAGTTATCACCAATTCCACTCTCATTTCCGTAACGTATATACGTTTGTAACAAATTTGCATAATGCCAACCTATGGCCTTTATTGGCTGCCTGTGAACAACGTCAACTTAGTTACTTTGACCCGCCCTCATACACTCTAGTTGTAGCTGAGAAGCAACATGTGTTGTCGACATGTTGAGAAGATGCTGTTTGCATGCACTTCCAAAGGATGAGGACTAGCGCTGGAACTGATACAGTAATATCATTACTGTTTGTATCAATGTGTATACAAGTGCTGCACATACAAGCCTCCAGAGTTGAAATTCAGATATGTGACCCTGGATCACAAAACCTGTCACAATTAGCACGGTATATTTGTGTCAATAGCCAACAAAAAATGGGTCAAAATTATCGATTTTTCTTCTATGCCAAAAATCATTAGGATATTAAGTAAATATCATGTTCCATGAAGATATTTAGTAAATTTCCTACCGTTAATATATAAAACATTTAATTTTATGAGTGAATGCGCACAATCGAGAACATAAATGGACAACTTTAAAGGCGACTTTCTCAATGTTTCGATTTTTTTGCACCCTCAGATTCCAGATTTTCAAATAGTTCGGCCAAATATTGTCATAACCGAACAAACCGTACATCAATGGAAAGCTCATTTATTCAGCTTTAGAAACCATGAGACTGGTTTTGTGGTCCAGGGTCACATATGGCAATGGATGTTTCGTTTCTGACACAAGCTGTAAGCGGGAAATCAATCACAACAGACTGGGCCATCTGACCAATCAGAGCAGAGGAAGCTTGTGAAAAGAAGGGGTTTAGAGAGATTGTAATAGAGAGATGATACTGCAATGTATATTATGAGAATAAATAAAAAATTCCGCAAAAATATGTTACCTTTTTTCCCTCCCCCAACATTCATGTTTTGTCCCGCTCTTGGCTGCAAAAGGTAAATGTATATATAAATTTCCATAAAATAGTTTCAAGTTACTGTCAGAACTTCTGTTGCTATGATAGCTATGATGTAAATTAATGGGTAAAGCTTTGCCTACGCTAGCCTGCAAACTAACATTACAGTATAGATGTTTTATTTACTGTAGCTTTTGTAAGCTCTTGCTTTTGTAAGACTGTTCACCACCCCTTAGGAAAATTATCCATGATTTTATGATCGATTACTGTTTGTATAACCATAGTTTCCCAACAAATATGATTAAATAGTAAAACATTGTATCTATAAGAAATTTTTAAAAAAACATACCACTCTGACACATCCTGTGAAATCCATGCTTGCAAAGTCTGTTCAGCATGATTCTCTTGTTCATTAACATTGTCAGGGTCTGATTCAGCCTCGAATTGGTTTGAAATTGACGCAATTGTTAATACTTACATATGAGTAGAGCTTGCGGTCATGAATGGGTGAGGTGCAAATAACAACACACCGGGCCAGCTAACCAATCACAGCACATTTTGTACTTCGGAAGAAGGGGCTTAATTGAAAATGAAACGTTCAACCAGACTGGGAAGAGAGGAGCTGTAATAATGTAAAGAATTATGGAAAAAATTATGTTTTCTTTTTTAAACAATCAAGCATGAAAACATTCTACACCCCAAAAACAAAATCAAGACTTTGTAAAAGGGAATAATAGGACCCCTTTAAACATGTAACTTAATAAAATAACCTTTAAAGAATAAGAGGTTAAAAAATAACAACAACAGATTAATTATATTAGAGTCACATAAATAACTCTGAAATAAATGATAAAAATCAGCTTTTCGTTCTGATTATTGGTTCAAAATAGCAGTGTAAGCTTCTTGCCTTAAAGGGTCAAAACAACAGGGAAGACAATCCAAACAATAACAGACTCCAAAATACAGGCAAACTGGGAATTCCAGGAAAGCGGCAGAAGGTCAGAATCATAACACAGGAGACAAGAGAGGAAATGCAGCGTGACACTAACAAGACTTTGCAAAGAATCAGTGAATATTAGAGATGGGCGCTTTCGAAACACGCTTCGAAACCTTTACAAATCGTTTCCTTCGAATCAGTGGATTGGAGCGCGTATCAAAGTGCCAAATCAATGAGAGCAAAATCCGGGAGGTCAGTGAAATTAGCAATGTCCAGAAAGTCCGGCATGTGGTCCTTAAGTGAGCAAGTCTGGTGATCGCTAGTCCAGTGCTCTCAGCGCTTCCCAGTCCGGTGGTCCCAAGTCCAGAGTCTCCAGCAGTCCAGGCTGCCACACCAGAGTCTCCAGCTGTCATGGCTGACGCACCAGAGTCTCCAGCTGTCATGGCTGACGCACCAGAGTCTCCAGCTGTCATGGCCGACGCACCAGAGTCTCCAGCTGTCATGGCCGACGCACCAGAGTCTCCAGCTGTCATGGCCGACGCACCAGAGTCTCCAGCTGTCATGGCCGCCACACCAGAGTCTTCAATCATCATGGCTACCCCGCCTGAGTCTCCTGCCATCATGGCCCCCATGCGAGAGTATTCAATCGTCATGGTCGCCATGCCAGAGTCCTCAGTCATCATGACCTGCTCCATCGCGGTGGTCTTCTGCTATGCATTGGTTGTTTTCAGCTCTACCTGCTCTGCCGTGGTGGTCACCGGCTCCGCCTACTCCTCTGTGGGGATCTTCAGTAATTATGTTCACCACACTAGAGTCTTCAAAGTCTCCAGCCATCATGGCCGCCATCCCAGAGTCCTCAGTCATCATGGCCACCACACCTGGAGCAACAAGGACTGTTTCAAAACGTCAAGACTGCCGTAAAAATGTGGCGGCCCCATCCCCTGATGTTGGTGCGAGCAGTTGATATCCCAGCGGTCCCAACATCATCCGCTAGTCCAGCACACCCTAGTCCAGTGGTCTCAGTGTGTTTGAATCTGGTGGTCTCAAGAGCACACACGTCTCCAGTTCCTCCCGAGGCAGCAGCGTCCGCTCATGAACTCTTTGTTTTCTTCGACATGACCACGGAGGTCACCTATGAACTCTCGGTCTGCCCTGACATGACAAAGGAGGTCACGCTAGAACTCTCTGCCTGTCCTGTTATGATTATGGAGGTCACCCTTGAACTCCCTACCTGTCCTGTTACTACCATGAAGGTCATCCTGAAAATCCTTGCCTACCCTGTTATGGCCACGAAGGCCATTATTGAACTCCCTACCTGTTTTGTCTCGGTCAGAGAGGCATTTTTAAGTTCTTCAGTCTCCTCATCTCCCCTGAATTGGTCTTCAGTCCCGCCTGCTCCATCGTGGTGGTCTTCTGCTTAAGCATTGGTTGTCTTCAGCTTTGCCTGCTCTGCCGTGGTGGATCCACCGGCTCCGCCTACTCCTCCATAGGGATCTCCAGTCCCATCTAAATCTGCTTTGCTGTGGTGGTCTCCAGACTCCAAATTACGAACCTTTAAATGGCATAAATTAGGGGCACTTTAATATATATATATATATAATTATTATTTATTATTTCATTTGTTTTAATTATTAAAATTGTTTTTTTTGTAAAGTTTCAATGTTGCTGCAATTAAGAATTAAAATTATTTTAAAATGTAATTGTTTTATTATTAATATTATTGATTATATGTTAACATATACACAAAATTAAAAAAAAGTGCTAGGGTTGTAGGTGATTGCCAGGTTGTTGCTCAACAACTGCTAAGGTGATCTGTTGTTGTTTTAGCATGTTGCTGTGTGGTTGCTTGTCGGCCAAAATTAAAACACTCAGGCATAATATGATATAACTAATATGACTCAAATCTCTCCTTCATTGTAAATTGATAAGATTTTTTTGACATTTTATCACGCTAGACAAAAATCACAAACCATATTGTTTAGAAAAGTATGTATGAGAAAACAAATGGGAAACTATAACTTCTGTTAAATTGTCTATGCTATAGTCTATGACTTCAGCTATGCCTAGCAGATATAGTGTTCTATCAATCATTTGTACAGTCACAGCTATGGAGTCTTAAAATTGTGGCCCTTTCTTTGTTCGTGACCCGGGCCTGGCTACCTTAGTGTGAGAAATTCATCTCAGTCGTGCCTTTTTCACTAGGCTATTTGAAGGCGACAGGCTTCAGTATTGAACTAAAGGTGCTTATACTTTCTAAAACCGCTGCTCTGGAATCGCTGACTGAATAAATGGAGAGGAAATTATCCTTCTGGCTTCTGTTCTCCGATGCAATGTGTTAGAGCAGTGAGCAAGAGGTCTTGTTGTTTGGCCAGAACTGTCTTCAGGTTAGTGAAGACAGACACTGTGGCATCAGTGGTGAGAGGCTTTTATTAAATAAAAAAACAAATAAAATAGAGATGAAAAGGAGAAGTGTCAAGTTAGAAGTTGTGAAGTCTATGGGGCATGAAACAATATAAAAGTATGATATTCTCATAGGGCATGGGGAATGCGAAGGTCAGGCTGAGCAGCACAAGGCTAGAAGGTCATCTGGGAACCTCAAGTATATCTGGTGCATGCAAGACGTGTAATGCAAGATTTATGACTGCGGTGACTGGGCATGATAAACATCACATTCGCTCCATCAAGTGCTGCCAGTTTTGCTGCATTGTCATACCCTTCCTCACTTGCTCCTGCTGTGAGCCTGAACATGGGTTGGCAATGTAATTTGTCAGAAAGCCATCATTTTAAGGGGAAGATGATATAGAGTAAAAAAAAAAATACATATGGGTATATATACGTATTTTCATGTTTTAATGGTGGATTTTTCTTAAAACTGTTTTCCACTTTTTCCTCTTTGTTGTATGACTGTTACATCAACATTTTTAGTTTTGTAAGCTCTGAGCCATGCGCCATTATTTATTTGGCAATAATTTTTAAGATGCCTTATATGTATATATTGTGGTATTTCACTCTTCAAGTCAATGGTTAAAATATTAAAACATGAAAATCCATTATAAAAAGTTTCCATAAACCTACTGCAGCCTGATCTGAATGCAAAGTACTACTAAGGGTTTCTCTAAATGAAATAATTGAAATATTAGCTCATGTACTGATACAATTACCTTTAAGAACTAACCTTTAAAAACAATAATTAAAATGCTGTCTCAAGTTTTAATGTTGAGATAGTATTAAAAAAAAGATCGCTTTTATCAGCTATTTTGGGGTATCAGTCAAAAAGATTCTGCTATAGCTAAGCATTACTAATCGCACAGCTCAGGGAATACGACAACAACACGTAAACCACAAACAACATAGAACCATGAACAGACAGAACTAAGGGTTTAAATACACAGAGTAATCAGGGTAAAATAGAACAGGTGTAGAGCTTAACAACCAAGGAGACTAACTAGGAAGACAGACTGGGAGGCAGACAGGAAAACCAAAACACAATGACAATAAAACTGAACATAACCATTACACTAGCCTTGTGTACGCATGTCAGTGAAATATTCCTAATTATATAGTTTGAGTCACTTTGAAAAGTCAGTTCATCACGTGCTTGAAGTGCGTGCAGAAAGCTGAGCTTTGCTTGAAGGTAACACTTAAATTCAATAAAAGGACTAAATCTGCTTTCTTCCATGTCACTTGAGAGATTATCTAATTTAATATTGAAAATTAGATGGTATCGAGCAGACTCAACGGCACAAACATGGTCGACTGACCTTAAAGCCAGACTGTGAAACACAACTTTGAAAGCAACCATGTTTAGTACTGTTTGCACTCTCTTGGAATGACCATAGGGTCCTAGCGGCCCAGTGTTACCAAGCAGTTGCTAAGGAGACAGGAATTTGAGGCAGAGAAATAGGATGAGGTGTGAGATGGAAAGAGAGATGAAGTAACAGAAAGAGAGTGAGGCAGGGTGAAAATTAATAAGTGGATTGCTTAGGAAGGGTATTGGAAGGTCTCACATATGTTTTCTATTAATGGCACTGCACAGAAGGCATAATGAATCTGACCTTTCATTCATTCCTGTCTCTTAAGAACCTGACCTGTCCTGTACACACACATATAATCAATATGCTTCCATACCACTGTATATACATTCACATTCATCTGTCCATAATAAAAGTATTCATGCTGGTTTGACTTGATCTTCTGTGTGAAAAGTGTTTTGCAATGCAAACCCATTATCTGCTGAAGGGTTAGTTCAACCAAAAATTAAAATTATCCCATAATTTACTCCCCCTCAAACCATCCTAGGTGTATCTGACTTTTTTCAGCCGAACAGAATCAGAGTTATATTAAAAACTAACCTGGCTCTTCCAAGCTTTATAATGGGAGTGCATGGTACCCTAGATTTTGTGTGTGCTCCATACGGTTCCAGTGGGTTAATAAAGACCTTCTGAAGCAAAGTGATGGGATTTTGTAAGAAAAATATACATAATTACAACTTTATAAACTATAATCACTGGCTTCGGCGTTAGACTAATCAGTCTAGTTCGGCGGAAGAGTGTTCTCTGACACATGATGTAGGAGTAGCGTAAGCTTAGGTGAGAGTAGTAACAAACTCAAGCTCCTTTTCTCTTCTATCCAAATCCTCCAACAATTCTCGTTTTAGACGTCTAATTCGTGACCTGTGTTTTGCTTTGCTCTATCCTCTGTGCTTCCACATTCGTCAATACGTCATGCGTTGGGTCAGAGGTCACTCTTCTGCCGGAACTAGAAATGGATTACTTTTATGATGTAAGGATGTGCTTTTTTAGGCTTCAAAATCCAGGGTACCATTCACTCCCATTATAAAGCTTGGAAGAGCCAGGATTTTTTTTTTAATATAACTCTGATTGTGTTTGGGTGAAAGAAGAAAGTCATATACACCTAGGATGGCTCGAGGATGAGTAAATTATGGGATTAGTTTAATTTTTGGGTGAACTAACCCTTAAAGCCTGCACAGTACATGCTGCAAGGGTTAATTCTTCCTCACAACATTAATGGAACCATATTACTTTTATGACTTTAATCGTCTTTCTTACAACTTTTATGACTTTCTAACCGTCTATTAGAATGGTGTCGTGTAAGCGGCCCCTAAGATAATAACTAATGATCTTTGGGACGGAAGTGAATCAATCAAAACTAACTTTAGCTGGACAATAACTTTAGAGCTGCTGTAAATTCAAAACAATCTGTTACTATAATTTCTATTATCACTGTAAAGCTGCTTTGAAACAATCTAAAAGCTTAAAAGCGCTATATAAATGAAGGTGACTTGACTTGACTTGACATGACTATAATATTTCTTGAATGCCTATGTTCTTTTGCCAATGTGAAAAGATTGTAAATGCTCTGACATGTTTAATGAGCTGCTACTGAATCTACAGCACAAAAGAAATGAGTTGTGAGCATGCAGTCTGAATTTAAAATGAGAGAGAAAGACTGTGTGCAGTTGAAATAATAAAAAGACAATAAATAGGCACTCCACCTTTTTTTTTTTGCATTGTCTTCACTGGTGCACGAAACTGCAAACGCATGCCGTGAAATCCTATTCAGTCTTTTTGATCAATTCATTAAAATATAACTGGTCCATGAGAGTTGTTCTTTTTAATCAATTTGTTCGTTTAAAAGAACTGGTTCATAATAATTGTTTGTTGTTAAGGAATTTATTCAAGACTCTTTCACGTGAATTGGATAACACTAGTGCTGTGATCAACATCGCATTTTGCCGGAGTAGATACTACATTTGAATTTGAACTTACTTCACAACCGTTAAAAAATTATATTCTATATGAATATGGGTAGTGTCACGGCGTGGTGCAAGCAGAAGAAGACGAGGGAGAATAAAAATTCCAATGCAAACTTTTACTAACAAAATAATTCAAACCGGTACAGACAGGCAGAAGGTTCACACACACTTAGTAGGACGGAGATCGGACCAAGACTGACTGAATAGAATGAAACTAAATACAAACACTGATGAACATTGATTAACAGAACACAGGTGACATAGATGATGAGGTAACAGGTGAGACAGATGAACTAATGAGGGTTACCATGGAAACAAATGAGTTGCTGGAAAACAGAACAAAGGAAGACATGTGACTAATAAAAATACAACAAACACTGACATGTGACAGGTAGAATGAATAAAATTCGGACATTCTTCATCCGCCATGTTGTTATTGTCACGTGATCTGTTTGGTATATCACAACAAAGCGAAACAACGTTATAAACAGATATGACTCCAACTCTCTGGCCATATTTAGATTGAAAATAAATCGCGACCTGTCACCCTGGATCACATGACCATAAACGATTAAATTACTTCCTTGAAGTGACCATTCCATGTTCAGTTGCTAACGGACTTGTGGAAGGGCCCTTTGTGAAGAGATTCCATTGTTGACTTTCTTTTGGAACACCCCTACAAATTGCGTCCCCTTCTTGAAGTGCCCTTCTACGGTTTGGAAATACCTCGTCTCCTGTGGCCTTGGCCTCATGAGATAGTAAAGCGTCCAGCGAATGCGCACTTCAGAATCTTGCAGTTTGTAGTAGATCATCCAGGGACTTTTCAACTACTGTCTAAATGACACTACACAGTATGCTCTTATATTCTATGTTCTTATGAACTATGTACTCACCTGTGTAGTGTGTGAATTTTAAGTTATTTTGTCATTCACCATTGGAGTCAAGTGCATGAAGACTCAAATATTTCGTTTTGTTCCGTTAATTTAACGCATCATCCGGGTATTTAAAGATTTATTTTTGCTGTTTTTACCTTTTATTAGTATAGGATAGTAGCTAGACAGGAAGTGAGGTGGGAAAGAGAGAGGGACAGGTTTGGGAAAGGTCCACGAGCCGGGACTCGAATTCGGGTCACCCGAAGCATGACGGCGCACTTGCCCACAAGGCTATGGGCATCGACCATCATCTGTGTATTTAAAGTGCACTTTTTCTTTTAGAATTCTCAGTGTGAACACACTACTCACACTATTTATACCTAAAAATGTCATATAATAGTGCATGAATACGCAAATTGGGATGCATCTTAGTATGTATTTGGAAATACTACTCTGTTGGCATACTGTTTTTCACATAGTTAATAGTAGGGAAGTATTTGATTCTGGATGCAGTGCGCAGGTGTATTCGACTTGAATCAGTGATCGGTTAGTCGATACTCGTTATTAAAAATTATAAACTTAAGCATACTTTTTTAAAACCCTTAGCACAACTACAAATAGCCTATATATTAAATTATACTTTAGTAATATTATTTAACATTCTAAGTAAATTTAATTAATTCAATCAAAAATATCACATATGAATGTCTTTTCGTTACACAAATATGAATTTGGCAAACCTTGCCCTATAATTCTGTGAATAAAACAAAGGCTTTGATGAAATCCCCAGTATGTTTCCCAGTGTTTTTTTTAAGCTGCTTAAATGTACTTAGCACATGGTGAATTTTTTGCTAAAATGCATTGTGTTTATGTTAACATGTTAACAACAGGGAGTTGATGCACTCATAAGCACCGCAACCAGTTGGTGGTCCCCTAGGCTTGTCTATGCCTGGAAACAGCCCTGGACGTGAGGGTGAGTAAATGATGACAGAACATTCACTTTAAGGTGATAGTACCACGTCCTTTAACATCCTTTCTTTTTATTGTTAACAGCTTCAACTTCTTGTTGACTCACGTCATAAAGGAACATACAATAGGACTCAAACACCTCCTTAATGGAAAAGAGCTACCTACTGTACATCTTTTCTCCATAAGATAATTCAAAACATCAAAACAAGGCCTAATCTTCACCACCATCAACAGGTTGGCCAAAGTTTGCCAGGGCCAGCCTGTTCTGGGACATCACCGTAATCAAACATAAAGGACTTTTGGCATGTTATGAAGCTTGTACGGCCAGACATGGATAATGGACCACGAGCCCTAGGGCCTCAGGCTGTTAGGGCCCACCAAACCCTGTGCATATATAATCAACTGACAACTATGGCCCCCAGCCTCTTAACGAATACAGCACAAGCTGACCACTAGAGCCCCTTAGGAGACCAACGTGAGCCGGTCCCCGGCTACTATTTTTAGTCATCTAATCTTAGCCTACCCTTTTTACCCGCACAACACTACAACCACCAGATCCAACGGAAGCTTTTTCCTCAAACCATCATGATGCTCAATACCAGTGACTCACCACCTCCCCCAACCTCCTACCTGAAGTCTACTAGCCGCAGAAAGGGATGCATATGTGTATGAAATTACAGTACCAACCTCAGTGTAATAATTCTCCATTCAACACCGCAATAAAGCACTATACGGAGCACTACATTTCCTATTAATGTCCTATTCATTGTTGCCCACTCCTGGTAATGTTCTTTTTATTTTTCTATTTCCTTTTACTGTTTTAACGTTGACTGCCTCATGCTAAATGAGCGCGCTGGAGAAAGAACATATTGTCTCTAGTGCAGCAGAACAATAAACCTTGACTTGACTCGATCAACGCCAAGGCTAGAGCGTTTCCAATACACCTAGAAAAGTGTTTTGTACAGACATAATATTTCACACATATCCCAAACTTAACTGAAACTTGAACAGACATTTCAGTCTGCAATTTCAAGCTTTTCACCTGCAGTCTGTCGAAGGCCACTTGGGTGAATGGATGCTATATTTGAACGCTTTTCAGAGATGAAGAACTTTGCTTTACATGACCTTTTGTGGTCTTTTAGATTGGAACAAATTCAAATCTTCACCTACGGTCTTAAGATACATCTATGAGAAGACTTAGCCGCATAATAGGCGCGCATTGACGCATGCTTTCAATGGGCAAGGCCAAACAGATGGCATGCAAGCAGGTTAAAAGAGCCTTTTGCATGCCTGAAACTGGTTTGGATAGTTGGCTGACAGGGTGTGTGACACAGCTGCTGTTAACCTTTATTCAATTAGCTTAGAGACTGACAATAGCACAGAGTACACAAAATGTGTAAGCAAGGGCTGAGCTGCTATTTCACTTGTATGATTGTTCAAATTGAGTCAGAGTTTGGCATACTGTTCTGGTCTACCAGTGGTTTATATGAAAAATCAGCATCTGATTAGATTCCAAGACATTCATTCAAAATGTCCCATTTACAAATGACTTTGCTTTCAACCATCAATTCTTTTGTTAATTGGTATTTACAGCACAAGGGATTCATTGTCAGTGAATAGGGCTGATTTTTTATTGGTGTTTTAGGGAGAGAGAGAAAAAAAAAAGCCAGAGCACATTTCTCAGCATCCCTATAGGCAGGAACAGTAGACATTACCAAGTGATGTTTGGTAGTGGTGCACTCATGGGATTCATAGTTCATAACAGTCACAAACAGGGAGCTGTTCAAAATCCACATGTGGAAAGGGATAAAATGATGAATACAATACCCGCAATAACATTTAGCAGCGTGCCGTCACAAAAGTGTCGACAGGCTACCAATGCCCATGAAAGTGTATGTGCACACAGTTACATAGAAAAATAGCACTGTCAAAAGTTTTTAAGCTCTTTAAGGTTTCAACCTTCACTTGATTTAAGCTTCTTTTTAACAAACTGTACGTTTCTGACATGGCATCAAAGAGTCAAAAGTGGTAGAAGAAGTTCTGTCAAGAGAAAGGAACAGTCAGTCTGCTATTTGTTTGTTTCAGGTTATATCAAATTCATACACACAAGGACAAGATTGCGTTGACCCCCCATTGCACTTGAGGCCTTGCACAGTCCCGGTGGACGGTTCCAACAGTGAAAGGGCTCGACTGAGAATTCAAGATGGTCTTGCAGTCACAAGGGAGGTAAGAGAGCAACACATTTCCTTTGAAAAGTAAGTTGTTGCGAGAAAACAGTGAAAAGAAACGTGAGAATTATAATCATAACAACAGCAATGATTTTGCAAGCAATCATAATAATAGAACAACAAGGTTCAAAAGGAAAATACATTTAATTCCTATCATTAATATAATAAAGTTATATATCCAGCAATGTTTTTTTTTCTTTCCATTTTTTTTATAACAGAATCTTCCTCCAAAAAGAGTTGGTAGTGCACTTTTCATTGCTGTGGAATTATACAGCCACCATTAGCTGGCTCCAAAGAATTGGACAACAATCAAGCAAAAAAAAAAGCCACAGTTTCGCTGATCAGCATGGCGTGTTGTTTTATAGTCATCCCAGACACCTGAGAAAACTGATGAGAAATCAGATCTGTCTTTTTTATCGGAAAGATACTACATTTATATATTCAAGTTATGCAAATTACATCTATAGTCACATATTCAAGCATATACTCATGTACACACATATATCTAGTGAGAGAATAGTTCAATATTTAATATATAATATAATATTGTACTTTGTATGGTACAGTAGTATTAGGGTGCATGTCTTTTTTTGGGGATGTCTTGTGAAGGTCTATCTATATATATATATATATATATATACGATTCCTCATACACTGATCAATAATCATAAAAAATCAAAAGAGAACAAAAGGTTATAGGCAAACAGGTTATAACTGTTGGGTTATGTGCGTTTGGGTCAAGAGACTGGGTGAGCACCATATAAAATAACGGTCGTAAACACGAAGAGTGTTTTTTTTCCTGAACCAGAAAAATATGCATGCGCTAGCATGCAACTCACTCGCTGACCTGGATGAGAAATGCCAATCCAGCACCGATCACAACGTCAAAAGCTCGAGAGAGAGAGAGAGAGAGAGAGAGAGAGAGAGAGAGAGAGAGAGAGAGAGAGAGAGAGAGAGAGAGAGAGAGAGAGAGAGAGAGAGAGAGAGAGAGAGAGAGAGAGAGAGAGAGAGAGAGAGAGAGAGAGAGAGAGAGAGAGAGAGAGAGAGAGAGAGAGAAAGAGAGAGAGAGAGAGAGAGAGAGAGAGAGAGAGAGAGACAATATTGCTGTGTTTAACAGTTCTGTGGTTCACGTCTTCATATAGTCTGTTTGTGCATAAATATGTATATACTGTACTGGCCATAGAAACCCACGTCCAGTTTGTGTCAAAAAGAGTGTGTGTGTGTGTGTGCGTGCATGTGGACGTATTTGCTTTAACATTTCAATATATACATGAAAAAACCTTCCCAGACATAGTGACAGGATGTAATGCCGACTTTCTCTCTCTCTTTCTCTGTCTCTCTCTCACCTCAGGATAAAACAAACACACACATTGAATTTTAAGAAAAGGAATCAAAGATACCAAAAACAAGTGCTTGAACAAACCCATGATGAAAAAAATGAAACTATACAGTTTTCATGTTCACTATTTTTCTATCCGTTACTCTTACTGACGTTCGTCCCTTAAGTCTTGTTCTCCCTGACCTGCCTGGCTGCTCCTGATGTTGAAAATAGATCATTTAATGATAACGATCCTGACTTTTTCTTCATATAGCCCTCTTTCAGTCCAGCTCCCCAAACCCTCCCACCCATATATAAAATATACAAAAAAGATTATTTCCAAAATCTCATCGCCTGCCTGCTTCTGCAAGTATAAAAATATACAGTTTTCCTATGTCAAAATCTTTCTCGCTCTCGCTGCCATCCGCGTTCCCTCCTCCGCCTCTTCGTCTACTCTATTATAGCTGACCCTAACAGTTCAAAAATATACAATGTTTTTTCGTCATTGAAAAAATGACATATCTACCACCTCCTGTATAATTCTCTCTCTGAGAAAATCATCCTGTATAGAAAGAGGATGTTCACAAGGGCTACATGACATTACAAATTATCTGCCTTTATGATCCGTGAGTATTTAAGAGAGATTGGATTGCACATCCACAGTCAAAGTTTGGGGTGGTGTCCTAGGAAAAGAGCCGATGCTTATGAAATACACTTGTGCTTGCATGTAGTCCTTGTGCGCATCCTTGTGCGCTGGGGCTGTTCAGCTTTGAACCACAATTTTCAAGCATTTGATTCAACTAAGCGCCGCCCCAGTGAATTCAACAGATCCCTGCACGTACGAAAAGAAATTTGGGAACAGTCTCGGAGTGCTCATTCGAAGCAATCGCTATGAGAAAATGCAAATCCAGGACGAGATGATCAGCCCTTGAAACGCGATTTCAAAAGCATTAAGTGTCTTTCTCTTCCTTCCGTTTTTCCTTTCTCCTTTTCACAAGTCTCCAGGGCGGCTCTCGTACTTGTTGATGATGTTGCGACAGCGGCCCAGCTCTTTTCGCATATCGGCGACCTCTTGCCGGAGGGCAGCGTTCTCCCGTTCCAGGAATGCCGCTCGAACTGAAATCTGGTTCTCCTTGAGTCGGCGGGCGTCGCGAGAACGTTTCGCTGCTTCGTTGTTCTTGTAGCGCCGGTTCCAGTACCTGTCGTCCTTTGAGGATGAAAAGGGGGAAATGGGTCAGATCATAATTACAGATGCATGATATATTATATTAGTTTTTCAACAATTTTACACTTTCTTTTTAATTATCGGCATCAGCTAATATTGGATTTTTAATTGTGCATGCTCATTTACACAAAGTGTAACTCACTTAGTCTTTACAAAAATGATCAAAGGAAAAGTTCACCCAAAAATGAAAATGATCCCATAATTTACATAATGATCCCAAATATTTTTCCTCACAAAAAGCCATCGCTTCTCTTCAGAAGGCATTTATTAACCCACTGGAGTACTTTTATGATGGATGGATGGGCTTTTTGGATCTTTAAAAACTCAGGCATTATTCAATGCCATTACAAAGCTGGGAAGAGCCAGGATATGTTTTAATATAACTCTGATTGTGTTCGGCTGAAAGAAGAATGTCATATACACCTAGGATTATTTGAGTGTGAGTAAAATATCGGAAATTTTTTGCGTGAACTATCCCTTTAATTTAATAACACTGTTAAATGTGATCTTCAGCAAACCTCAAAATGAATAAAAATGAAATTTTTCATACTGTAAATTTTATTGTTGTGATGCCTAAATTCACTTGTAGCATTGTAATGTTTAGTGTTTTATTTTTAATTTATTTAGAACAAATAGAACAGAATTTTAGCATCGGACATTTATCTGTTATTTGCCGTTCAATTATTATTTATTATTGGCTTCATATTAATTGAATTATTGGCCAGAATTTTAATATTGGTGCATATTATATATCCATCATAATATTTCATACTTAGAATAATAACAATACAGTTGAGATTTTTATAAGATGATGCTAGTTAAAACTGTATAACATACTAGATATTTTTTAATATTTCATTTTCATTGATTATTCATGGGTGTATTTCCAGCAGCAATCTGTAATCTGTGAAACAATCTCTAAACTGAAATGCTGTGTAGTACCTTCTGATTATCAGGCACCAGCATCTTACGGGCCTTCTTGATCATTGGCTGAGGCTTCAGCTCCTCCTCTGTGAAGCGATGTCTGCGTGGGTCAAACGCCTCCTGACCTGGCACACTGGACAGGGCGAGGTCAGCGGGGTCGGGATCAAAGTTCACCATGACATCAGCCGCGTTAGTGGGTGGCACCACCGGAGGAGGTGGGCATGAGGGGCTCGGAGAAGGGTCAGGTGGTACAGTTTGAGCCCCTGTTGAGAAAGAGGGAAGCGTAAGCAAAAAAAAAAAATAGCCTCTCTCTTGTCATCAGACAGATGAAAACACCACGCGTCTGGGCTAAAGGCAAAGAGGATTATGAACAATAGATGTGTATGTTCCGTGACCAGTGGCTTGTTTTGGCCACAAGGGTGCACCAAAAGCCAATGTGGACACTTGCCAATTTCAGCAGCTGGCAGGCAAGGTCGACAAGGCAACCTGCAGTTTCATTTCATGTTATAAACATCCAAAGAAACCTCATAAAACTGACCCTGAAAACGCTCACATTTTGTTCATGGTCGAGATCGTTTAAATTCATTCGCCCTCGTTTTCCAGTGACAGGCCTTTACATTGCTTACTTCCCATGTATTCTTCCTCTTTTTAGTTTGAAATATGCTTTTAGAGCAGCTGATAACACTGCGATTGGAAGGCGAGCACTTGACGTTAATTATGATACATTAGCTGTAATGGCAGTCGCTGCTTTAAATTGTTCCTGGGCGATTTCTTCCACAGAAATAATGTATTTAGGAGACACACGCATAATTAAGAGGTAATTATGTGCATGTAACGTTTACTGTTGTATGCACCTTTAATCATCTCCTGTAAATGTTGAAATAAGATCATTCTGTTTATTGCAACAACAGAACAATCCAGCTTCAGACTTAAAACAGCTCTTGAAAGCCCAATTTGCTCATGTAAACATAATCAAATTCTTTGTAATTTAATAATGAGCTTCTAAGCCCTGAGCACTCAGGAGTTCTGCCAAAGATTTGTTTTTCATTCATTAAGGCAACACACAAAGAACAACACAAAGTGATATAGGAAGAATGTTACATAAAGCCAGCTCCCCTCCCACCAAACCGACGACGTATTGTGCAGTTCCTGTACTAATCCTCGTCTATCTAAAATCTAGCAAGAGGGGAAAGAAGTGTTTTTTCTCATGGACACGCATAAGGCCAGCTGTCCTTTGGGCCTCTTCCTTTCTATGAGGGAGGAGACATAAACAAGAGACACAGCTGTGTGCACAATTCACATAGTACAAGCTATACAAACACACTATGACATTCAATGTTTATATTGCAATACAAAGGCAATCTATCTATCTATTTATACATACATATCTATACACACAACTTGATCTGTTTGAGACATCCAAACGGCATTTGCATATGCATACATATCTCTTAAAACTTATATCTATCGTTTAAGCTTTCCCTTTCCATTTCTCTCGTCCCTATCCAATCTTTCCCCTCAGTCTCTCTCTCCATTGCTTTCTGCATCGGCACGTGACAAGTCGACTGCACATGGCCTCAACGTGTGAGGGAGCGGGAGGGGGAGAGAGAGAGAGAGAGAGAGAGAGAGAGAGAGAGAGAGAGAGAGAGAGAGAGAGAGAGAGAGAGAGAGAGAGAGAGAGAGAGAGAGAGAGAGAGAGAGAGAGAGAGAGAGAGAGAGAGAGAGATTTAAAAGCATGCAATAGAAATGCACCCACCATCTCCAGCGGTCTTTCCTCTCTCTCTTTCTGTGCAGCATTTCGAAAATTCAAATGGAAATTTTAGTTAATACAGTGCAAAATACTGCACACTAATTTAACACTTAAAAGTAGTACTATGTGCAGTCACTAATGCATTACATTGCTAGTTGGGAATGATTTCTTTTGCTTGGTCAAGCTAAATTTGGTGCTTCCCCAAATATTGCATGAGGTTATTATCTGCTCTGATGATTATGCTGTAAAGAAACATTTCCACTCTACATGCACTAGTACACACACACACACACACACACACACACACACACACACACACACACACACACACACACACACACACACACACACACACACACAGCTGTGCCCTTAAAGCTTCAAAGCCTGCATTGCCCTTGGCATCAGAGGCCAACAGTTTCAGACATCCCATCATGCATCACTGCAGTCTATATGAATCGCTGAGACTGTCTTGCTCTTGTTCACACCAATGAACACACAAACAAAAGTGGAGGAGACAAAATTAACTGGTTATCATACAGACACACACTAAAAAAAATGCAATGTGCTCACATAACTATTTAAGTCAGTTTAGTAAACTAAACATTAAGCAAGCTATGTTAGCCATTATGATTCCACACAAAACCTAACGCAAAACTCATGAACGTTCTTACCATGTAGACACTCCGGACCTCCCAGCAGTCCAGGGCCCTGCGGCACGTCCAGACCCAGTAAAGAGGATGATGAAGACGATGAAGAGAGGGAAGATATGGAGGAGGCAGAGGAAGAGCAGGGTGGAGATGATGAAGGTGGGCACTGGGAGCTCTGACTGGGTACGGCCGACTGTGTGCTCTGAGAAGGGACCTGAGCGGCCGTACTGCAGGTGTTTCCCGACGGCATGCACCCCATCCCGTTCTCCGTCAAGAACTCCTCCAGGTCCATGTACTGTAGCTGGAACAGGCCGCCGTCGCACGGCAACGTACGCTCCCAGAGCAGTGGTCCGAGGAAGGCGGACTGGTTAGTGGAACGCAGGGTGCCGTTCCCACCATTCATGCCCCCAGCTGGACCCAACGAATCCTCTTCAGAGTCCAGAGGTTTGTCTTTATCTGAGAGCGGCAAAAAAGAACAATAATCTGTTGAGTTTTTTTTATTTAACCATAGATAAATAAGCAAATATTTCATGGAAAGTAAAATTGCAAAATTATAACAGCAATGTGAATGTATATGCTCTAAATTTAAAAGAAGTCTGGCTATAATCACACACACACACACACACCCTCTAATTTACCATAGCATAGATAATAATAAATGCATAATTTATGTATATTAATACAAATTTCTAGGAATGGCTGATATATGCGTACCAATTCAGTTATCAGCAGGAATAAGATATTTTTAAATTAATCATTACCATAATATTTATTAAAATGTTGAATTATCTTTCATTTTAAGTTGTCCTTTTATGTCCTTTTGTATTTTTTTTTATCTTTCATTTTAAGTTCAGTAAGTTTATGTCCTTTTGTAAAAAATTTTAGTCTTTGTTTTTTTAATGTTAATTTAGCTTTATTTTTATTTCGGTTTTAGCTTTAGCTATTTTCAGGCAACATTTCTTATTAAAATTAGAAACTTATTAAAATAAGAAAATTTAAATGACTTTTTTTTAAGTTTAATTTGTTAATCTAAAATTGATATTTTAACACTTTTTTAAATTTATTTAACTTTTTTTCTAAAAATATTTAATTGTACATGCTTATATCCCCTATTTTTAAAATGTAAATAATCTTTGCCAACATCCAAAATTTAAAACACATCTTTGAAAAAATAATACATTGATAACACTGTTAAATGTAACCGTTAGCAAATCTCAAGAATCAAGATAAATAAATATCCATATTTCCCACTATACATTATAATATCGTGTTACCTAAATTCACTGGTAGCATTAAAAATACAGATAGTGATTTATTTGTATGTGTACGTAGATAAAATGTATACAATTTGCCATTTATTGGTTATAAACCAAAACATCGCAAATAACTGTAATGGACACAATTTTAATACTGGTGCATCCCTACAAATTTATGCAAATAAACATGGCGCCCATGCACAAGTCCATACAGTGTGCTTAATAAATAATCAAAACTCATGTGAGTACATGACCCTTGAACTGCTGCATCCTTCACTTGAGAACACACAATGCCATGTACACGGCTGGAATGCCAGAGGCCAAGATGGAAGTCTCTCTCTCTCTTGCCGTCGCTCAGATGGTGAGATAGGTGTGTGTGTGTGTGTGTGTGTGTGTGTGTGTGTGAGGGGGGGGGGGGTGTTCTAGCTGGCAAATGAGAATGCAGCATGAGTGCTTCAGGAAGGGAAGCAGAGAGCTGAGCTGTCATCTCCAACACTGGGGCTTTTGAAGATGGAGCTGGGGAATATGTGCTGCATAGTGATAGCAGGGAAAAGGCTGTGTTTGACTCTACAATACAGTGTCCTTACAAATGGGAAGTGGAGGAATGTTCGAGAGGGAAACCGTAATAAGAGGAAAGAGGAAAAAAAGGATATCGGTGGGGAGTGGGAGTTTTCAACAGTGCCAAACAAAGCATCATCACACTGGAATATTTACCAATATCAAACTCATATTTAGATTAAAAAAAACTAATACATTTTAACAAGACAACGTAAACCATTTACTAAAAGGGTTGTCACTGTATTCTTCCTCCTCTTCCTGATTACTTCTAATCTCATATCACTGCTATGGCATAGATTATCCACAAGAGGGCGCAATTTGAGCTAATAGTAATGTGTACTTCCGTATTAAGACAACATCTCAATGCATTTTAGGATGACATCCCTTTAATGGCAGGGAGCTTCAGAAATCCCTTTAAGAGAGGGGAGAGGCTCCTAATTTCTTTCATTTGTAGAGAACCCGTCAATTCACATCATTTGTCAACGATTTATTTATCTAGCTGAGGAAACGGCCAGACTGAATGAAGAATAGAAGATGTTTCCTGGTTGCACAGAACTGAGGTAGATCAGTCCAGAGCTTTGGAGGCAACAAAAGTTATATTGCTGCTCTAATTTGACTACCCCAAAATTCTTTCTAAACAAAAACGATATTGTGGGTAACAGATTATGTTAACAAAGACGCAATTTAAGAGGCAAGCACTGTAAAAGCAATAGCGGATTAGTTGATGAGATAGGAAGAGAGTCACCTTTCATCTCACAGCAGTCTTTCCCTCTCTGGTCCCCTTTAATAGGCAGCTGAAGAAGGGATTTCAGACTGGCCATGGAATTATTCAGGTGGCCATTGGTGGTGGTGCCTGCAGGGTTAGCAGGACCGAGCTGTGGACTGGTCCCTGCTGGAAGGTCAGGTGGCAATAGCTGAGAAATTGGCCTGGACATCCCTCGGTGTAACACCTCGTCCAGGTTCAACCAGTTAATAACTTTTCAGATCACTGGACAGTTGGGCTGGTTGGCTGAATCAAATGTTTTAATCAAAAGTAGAAAAGCACTAAAAGCTGAGTTTGACAGTTGAACGAACGCCTCGCGCCGTGTTTATAAGCATTTAAAATTCGCATTCAAAATCCCGATGCGTTCCCATTAGAAACCTGAAGTGAACTGACGTACTGTAGGGTCCCCTCGAGTGAGAAAGATGCAGGAGATCTACTTCATCCTCTTCAAACGCACTGTCTCCTTTTAAATAATATTGTGATGTTTGTTTCGCGTTCAATGAACCTTCCGTGGGATCGCCGCTCATTTGTTGACGTATGTCATCGCATTTGACTGGTGCTCCTCGCGTCCAGGACAGAAATATTCCCCGAAAAACCGAATGAGTTGGATTAAACGGGCGTCCATGGAGGCAGAGATAAAATTCAATCCCACCCAGTCTGAAGGAAACTGCGAGTAAACTATAATAACAGACTGAATCGAATCGAGAGTGCTGGAAAAACTCCGTGTGCAAATAAAAAGATGGTTCCCCTCTTCAGAATATAATAAACAATTAAACGTGAGCTATGACGGTTAAGACTGATGGCTGTTATTATTCCTCTGCCCTCTTTGTTGCTCTCTCTCTCTTTCTCGTTATTTTTGTTGCTAACCTCCGCAACCTCTCTCTTTCTTTCTTCAGGCACTCGGTAAAGCGAGCGCTCGGTATCGTAGCAAGAGTCAGCTGGAACGTACACGGGCAGCGAGCGCTCGTGACATCACCTCTCACGGGGGAACGACACTGAGGGGCGGGGCCATTCATTATTCATTATACACACCTCCTCGCCTTAACGCCCATAATATGACAAACAAGCCGCTCTGGCCAATAAGATGTGTCCTGGTTTACATATTAATTTCAGACCACCCCTGTTTTTCACGAACCTTGTCTGTGCCGTTAAATTATCATAGATCGAACTAATTTGAACGGGAGGCTACACACATCCAAGCAGAAGGACAAATGACAAGGCTCGATATAATACATGTTGCCTAAGGGTCAATTACACAATTTTAATTACATTTAAAGGACTTTATTCGGAAATTTCATTTACATATTATTCATTGGAAATGTGTATTCAAAACTTTTTATGAATCGTATTTGTAAAATTAGTAACTTAATTTGTAAAAAAAAAAAAAAAAAAGAGTGGCACGTCATTGCTGTTTATATACGCTAAAAAGTTGCCTTTACAAGTGAGGGCTGCAATGAAGTGAGTGCAGAAGCTATATTGCTTGTGAGAATGTTCCTGCGAAAGTAAACAGATATGGAAAAATCTAAAGTTGGGACACAAAAGACTGCAACTATTTTAATTGCAGTTATAGTCCATCCAAATTCAAACTGACTCTTAGTAGCGCTGCTATTTCTAGACATCGTCATATTCATTCATTCTCTCGTTTGTTTCTAGTTACATTGGCCAGAATAACACAGAAACGTGAGAACATAGGTTTGGCCGACACAAATGTATTTCCACAGTACCTTAAGGCCAGCACTAGACCTCGTAGCGAGCACATGGCTCATGCACGCGCGATCGCTACCTACCGGCGGCCTCTCCTTCACGCGATTGGCTTAAAGTAGGTCAGTATCTGCCCTTCGCAAGATTCAATTGGACAAAACTAGGTCAGTCGCTCCTCCCAGAGTTTTCCCCATGCTAGTGCCGCGTGAGATGAGTGTACAACAACATGCAAAGACGAATTGGTGAGATCTTTGTGGATTAGAGCCGGCAACTCTTGTCAGAAGCAAAGATCAAATGGAATCTGCCTTTGCGTGTTTAAAAATGAAAACAAATTCGAAGGTTCCATCCAGAGGGTTTGTTATGCATACTAATAGACAGACTGAAATTGTCTACATAACTGATAGGGTTATCATGCACCATTTAAAGGGAGAAATTATGATTATAAACTTTTGGAATAAAATTAAAACATCTGATCTTTACAAAGCTGTATGCAGAGAAGGGGAAGCAGCAATACACTATAAATAACTTTTTGTGTATATGAATGAAACCAATTTGAACCAATGGAAATAATCTTAGATGAAACAATTTAACTATTTTATTCATGCATAATTATTTTGCCGATTTTCAACTGCATAGTAAACATGCTTGTAACTTAAATGACAAATTTGGAGGGATCACAAACCTTTTGACCAGTGAATCTCCATGGCTTTAAGTCTTTCTTTATTCCGGATTTGCATGGTCACGAAAAACAGAAATCGAGAATTCTGAATTTTTTTATTTTTAGTCCTGGTAAAATCAACCAAAAAACGTTAAAAAGCTTGGCAATTTTTGTAGTGTATATACATTTTTCCTAGTTTTGCACAGCTCAAAATGTCACTGGCTAGAAATGACTCCACATGAATTCATTTTAAAAGGTCCTTATTCAGTTATCACACTAAAAATGTTATGCAATTAGTTTTTAAAAATATTTTTATTGGGGTGGAATTCTATTTATATGGCAGGTACCAATATTTGAAATTAAGTGATTTAAATTATGCTTACTGCTCAAAAGTGAACTGCAGCCTATAGATTTATGTTTCACGCTGGCTCACAAGAAAGATTTAGGCCTACTCCATACAAGCGTTCACAAGGACCAATACCTAAATGTTAAAATACTGAGCAGATCAAAAATACTTTTAAATAGGCCTATATATATATATATATATATATATATATATATATATATATATATATATATATATATATTTTTTTTTTTTTTTTAGGGCAGAAAATCACAGCTTTGCCTGAAATTTCAGATAAATCCAGGGTTTCTGTATGAAAACTGTATATGGATTCAACCTGGTTGTAAAGGAGAGAAGTTTTAAAACAAAACATGAGACTGTTACTCTAAATCTGAAAATTCCTTATACTTACAAAGTAAGTGCAATGTAACAGAAGTTGAAACAATTGAACACAATACACATGGTCCTGACAGGAAGGGAAAAAAACTACCACTGTATTGTGCATGATCGACAGTCTGCACTGTACAAGCCTTGTGAGGCCAATCAAGTTGATTTGATTTCTGAGGCCACAGCTACAAAGAGAACATTACTGCCACCTAGAGGACATCATTTGTAACTCGCAGTTTCATGTTAATTTCAAAGAAGCCATGTGAGATGATGTCCTGTTTGAACTCATTAAACTTTTGCTTGGAGACACTGAGAGAAAAACTAAGTGAACAGACGGTTGTGTTCCTCTGACACACCAAACCAAAGTACCCTTAAAGGCATTCTTCCCCCCAACTCTAATAGTGTGTGGCACTGCATAGGGCATGTGCCAACACATGTGAGCTGTAAACCGCACCATCCCGCTGAACACAGCACCATGGCACCAGATGCGTAACACCTGGTCGTATCCTTTCATTTGACGTTTATAAATCATTTAACCTTCATGCCATAAATAACCAATTAATCCAATCTGCTCACCGCCACGAAGAGGAAGAGCTCTGCTTCTCATAAACATTCAAAAGAAAATACAACATACTCAAACAAAAACTGTACATTTCCTATCTTTTTATTTGCTTTCTGAGAAACTCAACATTTCTGTTGTCTCAGAAAAAGAAAACAGTTGTTTAGTATTTATATTTTGTATTTTAGTTTACTGAGAGGAAAACATTGGGACAGTAGAGCTAAGTAAAAGTATTGAGAATGAATACAATAGTGTTGGGAAAGCTGGGCTAAACTGTGGTTTGGGTTAAACAGATCAAAGGGGCAGGGAACAAAAATCACACCGACACAAATATTCCCCACATCTTACAATGACAGGCCCTGCCACATACCCACCCACCCCTAAAATAGTAAAAATGATTAAAAAAAAAACATATACTTTGAATAATAAAAAAGAAAAACTGTTACATAATAAAATATAATACGCATTGTACAGTACAGATTGGCTATTCCTCTCACCCGCTAGCCAATCTCGCAACCAAAGACATTAACACTTGCCATAGAAACACCTGCAAAGGTTTCTTTACATTTTTCTTAAAAAAAAAAAAAGGATGACAAACACAGGAACATGGTATTAGCAACACCATTCTGTCCCCTTCTCATCGACTCTGTAGAATATTTAGCACATTTTGACAGTTTCACCGCAGAGTCCTCTTTGAGACGTTGTTGAATTCAACCTGGAGTGTCATAATTGAGGTTGTTCATAGGGAATACACACATTATGTACTTGATCCTCTTCCCAAAACCAGCAACTTTCAGTTCCAGATCGAACATTTGCATTTTAACATGAAGACAGCAAAAGGGGGGAAACAAAACGCAACACCACAATGAACAAAAAAGCTACGTATATTTGAGCGTAAACAAGGGCTATACCGTTAAGCTCTGAGTACTGGGGGGAAACTAGTTTAAAGAATAGATTGTTACTGTTCAAATTAGTTCACTTTCACTGGTATGCATCCATCATTGCAGCACAAATAAAGTTACGAAAATACATAATGAATGCATTTTAAGAGGATAGAGATGCTACCATTACAACAAAGGTGCTACCAAAAACAGTTCCATAATCTAGAATATTCTTCCCCTTTGGAGAAACCGTGTTAGAGATCCATGTCTATAATGGATGGTTCTTTAGGTACAGGCTTGATTTCACATCAACTGAGTCTTTTATTTTTAAGAGGCACTCCCTTGGTTATTGTATGACCATGTTTAAGGAGTTGAATGTGTGGCAATTTCCATAAAAATCCTCTATGCCCATTTCCATGTTATCCCTGTACTTTTTTAGATGTCAGTTTGTTTAGTGCCTGTACCCTGTCACAACTGTTGTTCTTTCAATCTGGTTCTCTGTCTTCTGAACATTAGTCCCCTTTATTGACATTCTGATTCCTCTACTGACAGGCCGACAAGCAAATTTGTGGCGCTGCAGAAGGTTTCCGTTCCAGAATCTAGAGGGACATCGAGAGCAAGAGAACGCCCCTTGAGAGAGGTGGTGGGCCCGATGACGGAGAGCTGTCAGTAGCCTTCGTGAACGTTTTCCACAGACTATGCAGCGCAGGCGAGTCTGACGGCCATGTTTTCTTGGTGGATGCCTGGTTACACGGTGCACTGAAAGAATTATGCGGCTTGAAAAAGTGGTAAAGGGACAGACAGGGCAAGAATATGACTTTAAGGGGACGATGAGAGACCGAAGGCCTCTAAATCTTAACCGCCCTGCACACCACGTGCTTCCACCTACATTTAAACCAAGCCCTCCTCCAGTAAACTTGGCCCATTTCACCTGAGCTATCCACTTCTTTCGCTTTAGCTGCTGCTGAAGCCTGCACTTCTTTCGTTTTAAATACATACGCCTCCTAGCAATTTCGTAAGCACTGAATCCAGTCATCAACTGCATGCTACTAGCCAGTTTATATTTTTTCTTTCTTTTTTTTTTCTTCCTTTGTGTGGCATCTCCCTGGGGCTGAGGGCTTTGCTGTAGATGTTGAGACTGCATTGAAAAAGGGTGCTGCTGTTGCTGGTGGTGATGGGAGTGCTGGGGTGGCGAAATGTGGATATGAGGTGGAGTGGAATGAAGGGTGTTACCTGATACCCCTGAATAAATTAGCTGTTTTCCACTGATTGGCTGTTGAAGCTGGAGGGGACCCATAGTGGGGTTTGAGTAGTGCAGATGTTGGGGGTGTGAATTGACATTTGAACTGTGATGTCCTGACTCTGGAGTGTAGAAGAGAGGAGAATAACCAGCAGGCTGGGGATGCTGTGTGTGAGCGATGGTTGAATGGGGCTGTTGTACTCCATGACTTCCACTTTCAGGCGTTATATGAAGGAGTGCATTGGTTGCAGCCTCACTCTCAGAGACAGATGGGCCAGTTCCAATAGATTCACTTCCTGTTGGTTGTGTTGGTGGCCCAGTACGAGTCAAACCGTGTTGAGATAATCTATGTCTGGTCAGGCTGTTGGAGTAAGAAAACGCCTTACCGCACACTTCACATGAAAACAGTTTCTCCCCACCATGTTCATGAATGGCTTGGTGATGGGCAGTTAGGTGGAAGTGATGGCGGAAGGATTTCCAGCAAATCTCACATGTATATAGCTTAGGAGGGGGTTGGTTGCTTGTGTTAGCATTAGATCCTTGAACTTTATCCTGAGAATAGGAGTAATAAGCGCCAGGGTTGGTTTGATTAGTTTGATCAGATTGATCTTGATTAGCAGGTCCCCCTTGATTTGCAGCAGATTTGGTTTTACTTCGCCTCGGCTTGAAATCACCCCGTAGATGTAATTTTTCATGCCTTTTCAGACTCTGTGCATATCCAAAATCTTTTCCACAAAGGGTACATTTGTAGTTCTTCTCCCCCGAGTGAACAGTCTGATGTTTGGTAAGATGAAACGGCTCTCGGAAGTCTTTACCACAGATGTCACAATGAAATGGCTTTTCCCCTGTATGCACACGTTCGTGTCGACGTAAGGTCTCACGTCTACTAAAGCCCCGTCCACAAACAGTGCATAAATAAGGCCTTTCAGAACCATCTCCAGCAGCACCACTCTGATTGCTTCTCCGACGTTTTACTCCTTCTCCTGGAGTCCCACCAGGTCTCGGCTCTCTTTTCTGTCTGGGCTTCCGTGGCCGCTTGGGTTTGGCATTAGGATTGTTGGCATTCTGTGAATTAGGTTGCTGTTGGGTGGGGTGAGATAAAGGTATCATTGAACCACTCAGGCATTCTTCATTCCCACCATTTCCGGTAGAAGTAGACGAAGAGGCACCCATAGACCCGAAGCCAAGCCCTCCTAACAGACCTCCAATAATGTCTCTCCGTTCCTCTCGTCCCCCAGTACTATTCATCTCAGCCGGCAACACAGACGCAGCAGCAGCTGCAGCAATGGCAGACATGGCACTACTAGTGACTTCATCTTCAGAGTCATCCAAAAGAGAGGAGAGAGGAAGATGAGATTGCTGTTGGTGATGGTGCTGCTGATTTTGAGGGTGTGGATGAAGTGTTGGGGCTAAAGGAGCTTTTCTGAGCGCCGGACTTGACATGCTGTTGCTACAGGAGTCTCCAGAGTAGGATGATGGGTTGCCCTGTTGACGACGGTAGTCATCAACCCTGTATGACGTTTGGTAAGGATCTCTTGAATACTCAGGGTTATACTTTTCTTCAGTTTTGCCCACAGGATTTTGATTAGCACTTCTTCCCTGTGAATACAGACTGTCACAAGACATCCCTGCTGTGCTATCCTCATTCTTGCAAAATACTAATTCTTTTGTGTCAGTCATTTGGCCACCTGAAAAATCACTTTCAACTTTGCCCTCTCCTGAACTTATTGAGCTACCATCACTGCTTCTAGACCTCCTCCCTGGCTTGCCACAGTCACCTGATGCAGCATGGTTAAGCAAAGAAGTGCTCTCTCTAAAGCAGCGGCCACAAGCAGGGCAGCGGTAGGGCTTCTCTTCGTGAATTTTCTCATGTCGAGTGAGAGACTCTCTGCGGTTGAACGAACGCTCACAAACAGAGCAGGCATATGGACGAGCTCCAGAATGGATAATGCCATGCTGAAGAAGGTGTCCTCTCTTCTTGAACCCCTTTCCACATTCATTGCAACAGTATGACTTATCTGGACTTGGGCAAGTGGAAGACATGGGGTCTGGATTTTCATGCTGGTGGTGAGCATTTTGAGAAATTCCATCCTGTGTTGAGTGGGGGAGATCTGATTGATGCTGATGACTTGGGTTTGTGTTTGTGCTGCTGTTGGGACGACTGCCATCATCTTCATGGCAGCGTATGTGTCGACGAAGGCTTGGGAGGTGGCTAAAAGACTTGCCACACTCTCCACAATGAAAGAGAGGTTCTTGCTCAGGCTGTGTGATATTGGGAGTCATTGATTGCTGGTTTTCAGGCTTGGGGTTTTGAGAGATATTTGATACCAGCACAGAAGCAGAGTTTGAAGATGGGGCAGAGGAAGAAGAGGAGGAGACAGTTGAAGAAGAGGAGGATGGTGTTGACGAGGAGAGGATGGAGGAGGGGTCACCACCAAGACCCCTCATACCAACCCCTCCACCTCCTCCCACAAGACCAGAGGACCCATCATGACCATGTGCCCCAGAGCTGCCATGACAGTTAGCACTGCTTGTACTGCTGCTACTGTTACCTTCTGCCTTCCTCTGGGGCAGGTAGCCAGCCATGGCTTTCTTTCTCCTGCTGCCACTACCTCCACTTCCTCCAGCCCCAGATCCACTATCTCCTTTGCCATCATCTTTTGGTATGGAGAGATGGAGTGGGAGTGGCAAAGGCAGGCCTGCTTCTTGTTGCATTAGGGAAGCCAGTTGATTAGACGAAAGAACAGGAATACCTTGGAAATCAAAACCACCAAGTGGTGATGGTTGGGGGGCAGGGTGTAGAGGGTGGTGTGGATGGGCATGGCTGTGAGGGTGGGACAACGCATGAGGTGGCAGCTGCTGCTGCTGCTGTTGGGGCTGGGGAGTTGGATGGCCATGGGTGTGGGAAGGATGAAGGGCTGGAGGAGGAGCAAGACCTGTATTCGAATCTGCAAGACCAAGATGATTATGGGGACCCTGCTGAACTAGAAATTGTTCCAAACTGGCATTTGTGGGCACTCCAGAAAACAGGTATTGGTTTGCAGCAAGCATGCAACTAAACTGCTGGTGTAAACTTCTTGCATCAGACTGGGCTCCGACTAATCCAGCCACTGAGCTGCTACTGCTGGGGGGATTATTAGAAGTGGTGGTTGAACTCGAAGGGGAGGGGGATGAGGAGGATGGTCCAGGAGATGGCTGAGGAACAGAGAGACCAGGGTGCAAGGGTGGTGGTGGTGGCGCAGATGTTACAACTCCTCCAGTACTTCCTCCAGCAAAATCGAAACGCCCCATTCCTGAGTGAAGCTGCTCCTGGGCAAGTGCAGCCTCAGCAGGGTGAAATGTGCGTAGAAACTGTGGATAGCCAGAGGCAGAACTGCCACTCCCACTGCTGCTGCTCATCTTGCTTGATTTACGTGTGCTTTGTGACGATGAGGACTGAGTTTGTTGTGGAAGAGGTGGAGGGGGCGCACTCATTTTGGCAAATAAGGATGAAGAATCTGCAAATGCATTACTTCTAGATCCTTGAAGGGAACCAAGTCCAAGCCCAGACAGGAGGCCACCAGATGCCTCACTTTGTTGTTGCTGCTGCTGTTGAAGCTGCTGCTGATGCTGAAGTTGGACCTGTTGTTGGTGCTGCAGTTGTCTTTCCAGCCCCAGTCCTTTGAACTGGTGAGCCTGGTGTCCACTGAGCATTTCTAAAATGTCCATAGGGTACTTTCCAAACTGAAACATCTCCCTCTCACTGTTGAGGGGCGTTTTTAGGATTTTTAATCCCTGTTCACCTGGTACTGCGGCAAGTGGACAATGTAATCTAACCCAAAAGATGTGCAGAAAAAAAATCTGGCACTAGAGCCACTAATAATCAATATAAAGCTTTAAAGTAATCTGCTAGCAGTTCCAGTTTTTAGAAAGCAATGTCCGTGTGGGAGTAATTTGTCTGATGTTGTGAATGTCCATCCCAAACAAACAGAGTTTTGACTATAGTAATGGGCCACTACACGTGAGAAAAGTCTGGAAGTCTTGGATTAAATAATAATCTATAAATAAGAAAAAGTTGGTTTACAATATCATCCAATAAACACAGGTCTGCGTTGGTCTTCCAAAATGACTATATCTACAGTTAAAACAGTAAAAACACGTCTAATACTACCATATGAAATATGTTTTTACAAAATGTGTTTATCACTAAAAAGCAAATCCTTTAGTGTTGAAAGCCATTTAAAACTGAAGCGATGAGGGAATGTCTGCCTGTCTTGCTATTTGTGTATTCCTTTGACAAGTTCTGAATAAAATGGTTCCACTTTGTGACTTCTCAGAAATGTCCTCATTTAAAGAGAAAATTGTGGTGAGCAACTTTTTCAATCGTTCAAGTAGGGAGTTAAAAAGTGACAGGTTAGATAGTCCACAGAGTCTATTCAACCTTTGTCTTTAACACCTCAGCTGGAAGACCGCAAACACAGCACAGTGGTATGACCAAGTAGTTCTTCTCTTTTCTGTGGGCACCCTGTCAGTCCTTAAAAAAAAAGATAGAGAGAGAGAGAGAGAGATAAAAAAAATTGTAAGAAGGCTTTCAATCAAAGGATGTATATTTCAAAACAAAAGATGGTACAATCAAGACATGAGAAGCAATGACTCACAAAGCTAAGGCACAGCATAACTTTAAACCAATCCACAAAACGAATAATACCTTTCTATCACAAAACAATCCTAAAGATGAAGATAAAGATAAAAATCATATACACAACAAGTCAAAACAATTATAATAAAACATAATTTTAACAGAAAGCATGATCATTTCTATGGAGAATCTACCAAAATACTCGTTTGGTATTGAGTATTATGAAATTCCACTGGCATTGGTATCAACTTCTGAAGTTGGGATATTGTGATAACACTACTTAAAAAATATTGACAGATTACTTAACCAACCATAAACACCTGACTTCTAATGACTTTGCTAATTTCTTAAATCATTTTTAAAAATAAGACTAGGCAATTAATTACATCTTGCTCTGAGAAAAAAAGAGGGTCATGTTGCCAAATAGCTTTATGACATTTAGACATGAAAATAATTAATGTATAGTATATACACCATAACTGAAAGAACCAAGTAAAAAAAAAAAAAAAAAAAAAAAAAAAAAAAAAGAGGAATCTTCATAATATAAACTGTCTACAATTTATTCACACATTCCAATCCAGACTGGTACACTTAAGTGTCAATTTTAAATCCTTATATCAAAGAACCACAAATTGCACAATTTTGCAATTTAGTAAATAAAATAGGTGCATGTCAGGTAACTTTAGACACTTTTAACATTGAAATGGCTGTCAAACAAATTGCCCAATTTACCTGATTTTATTTTGAATAAATAAACAAATGATCAAGTAGGGTAATTTCAGGTAAACCAGAATGCCTTTCGACATCGAGATCACTTCCAAAAAGTAGGGATGCGCAATATATCGGACAGAGTCTCGGTATCGGCCGGTATATATTCATTTTATGATTTTATCGACCCAATAATAAAATTTGGCTGATATATTAAAGCCGATAAATAATGGATTTAGGGATCGACCGATATGTGATTTTCAGGGGCGATGCCGATACCGATAATTACAGATCAAGTAGGCCGTAACTGATATTTTTAACCGATATATAGACCTAGCCTATGCCTGGTGTAAAAATGTAAGTTAATGTCAAATTAAGAATAACAAAGAGTTTTGACAAATCCTTTCTTTAAATGATTTTAAACATCTTTAAATCTGAGAACTGTTAATAATAACATTATTATTAATAATAAAAAGTGCAGGGAGCACCCAGCAGCATTGAGTTTCTGTGTGCTTATATGACAATAACTTTTCTCAGTTGAAGCTTTAAAAAGCTCATGAAGTGACCAAGTGGCCCTGGAGATGATGTTTATGCAGTCATGTCCTCTGATATAATGATGCGGCTGAGGCTCAAAACTGTCTGCACAGTTTTCATTCAGCGCCATTCGTTTAGAGACACGCAGGATACCTATTTAAATGGTCTTTTTGCGGTTTGAAATTCGATTTGTACTGACCTGCTTTTTATTAATTCATCAAAAAGGTGACAAATTCCATGACATTCCGGTTTATACAGTAAATTCCATTTTTATGACTGGATTCCACGATTCCATCCATGTTTTCTGCATCGCGGAAATCCCAGGGCCCTATTATATTGAGGTGTTTGCAACTTCAGTGTAGTAATTTATTGCTACTTCAGCGAAGTCTGCTGCTGCCTTAACTCTGTGAGACAACTGATGCGTGATCAGTGAAGCAGCTCCAGTCTAAAGTGCTTTCGGTGTGAGAGTGCAAAACTTCCAGTGCCTTCAGCTTTCCGCGTTGATTGGCCGGACTCGTGACTCCCAACAAATCAGATGGGCGGTCGGGGACATTGGTCTAGTCTACAGAGTGGTGAGTTCAGACAGAGGTGGCTGCGTCAGAGCCAACATAGCGCATTGCCAAATTTTTTATTTTTTTTGCTTTGGGTTAATAATTTAACCATTAAAATTGAGTCCAGAAAAAGCTAAAAGGGGAAAAAGACGGCATTTGGGGAAAAAACTAAATGGATTTCATAGGGCCCTATAAACAACTTTCATAATTGCCTAGATTGCATCAACCTTATCTTTTGTGATAAATAATAAAATTAGGTCAAAATTCATACATAGATTAGTTGCAGTTATTATTTATATGTAAATTATCGGTTATTATTTATCGGTAAATTAACCAAAGGATTAAAGGATTTGTTCACTTTTTAAAAAACTTTTGCTGATAATTTACTCACCCACATGTCATCCAAGATGTCCATGTCTGTCTTTCTTCAGTCGAAAAGAAATTAAGGTTTTTGATGAAAACATTCTAGGATGTTTCTCCATATAATTGACTTCACTGGGTACCAAACGGTTCAAGGTCCAAATGACAGTTTCAGCGCAGCTTCAATTGGCTTTTAACGACACCAGACGATGGATAAGGGTCTTATCTTGCGAAACGATCGGTCATTTCAAAAATAAATAAAAAAAGTTAAGTTTTATAAGCACAAATGCTCGCCTTGCTCTGTTCGGTGATGCGCGTTTGTGACTCTCCTGTTCAAACTCGTTCATTAAAATGAACAAATCTTTTTTCGAGTCAATTCGTTAATTCAACCTTAATTTCTTTTCGACTGAAGAAAGAAAGACATGGACATCATGGATGACATGGGGGTGATTAAATTATCAGCAAAAGTTTTTTTTAAAGGTGAACTAATCCTTTAATAAACTATTCAGAAAAAAATGTATAGATTAACATGAGGGGGAAATTATCGTTAGATTCTTGGATTAATCGGAAAAAAAATATTTATTGAAAAAAAAAGTAATAATCGTTAGTTCCAGTCCTGATAGTAATACTGACAGATTAACCAAACCATAATGCTTGACGTCTGAGGGCTAGGTAAATTACATGTTACCAGTTTAAAATCAGTATAAGGATATCAGGTCCATTTAGGCCTGCTATGAACTGTGCATCATGTTGTCAAATATGCAAGCTTTATGACAAAAGCAAAAATTATTCTAAGCAACTTTATCTTATTGTTTATTTAACCAAATTAAGAACCAGGCAAAAAAAATAAACAGACTGTTCACATTCACACACTCCAATCGTAATAATATTAAATCAAGTCCTTATATGTCAAAAATGAAGTGAAACTATTTGATCACTGGATTTTTTACTCAATGTAATCAAAAATCACCCAAATTCACACTTCTATGGCACGTTTTCAATAAACAAACAAATGAATTGCAGACAAACATGACCGAATTTGTCTACATTCACCTTGAATAAAGTTTTTTTTCAAAGACAGCCAGACAAATAAATATGGTAACACTTTACAATCAGGTCTAATTTGTTAACATTAGTTAATGTATTAACTAACAATGAGCAGAACATGTGTTACAGTATTTATTAATCTTTGTTAAATGTTAATAAATACAGCTTATTTTAAAAACATTTTAATAATGTATTAGTAAATGTTGAAATTAACAATGTTGTTCATGAATTAACATGAACTATAAATTAATTCTTAGTTCATGTTAACTAAACTAGTTAACTAATGAAACCTTATTGTAAAGCATTACCGTAAATACTTAAGTATAACCACACCAGTCAAAACATTCATCCACACAATCCGACACAAACTAATTCTGATATCTGCACAAATTAAATCATTAAATATGTAAAAATCAAGTCATTATACCGGTCAAAAGTAAATAAAATGCAACTAAAACACCGATGTAAACAAAAAGCGCCAAATATCTCTTAACACGAGAACGCTTTGGGCGAAAACAATACTCGGATGCATTGAGGGTGATACATGAAAACCTGAGCTCAGCCAAGAAAATCAAATGACGACACCATGTCAACATCACTGGAGTTTAATTGTACCTGCATGCAGATTTTGTCAGTGTAGATTGAAATTAAACTTACCAAAGCCTCTGAAGGTTGAAAGAAAGGCGCTGATCCGGGATGGTTGTGAAGGGGATGAGGGAGAGGGGGAGAGCCGAATTCCTTTTTCAATCACATCCCTCTATGGCAGACCAAAAAGTTTCAAAATAAAAATTAGAGCAAAATCAGACTTGTTACATTTACAAACAATTTGGCATTATCATGCACGAATTTAGCATAAATATACGTAACGTTATGCTACTCGTTGCGTGGGGGCCAACTACATGACAAAAAACATAAACAAACAAGAAAGTGACTGTGAGTGCAGACAGCCCGTCATATGATTTCAGGCTATAAGCCCACTTCACTCTGCTAGCCCTGTTAGCTAGCTAAATAAAGACGTCGTACCCTTTTACATCGCAACATAATGCATTCAAAAGCTTTGTTATCACACCTGCTCGTGAACGGAGAAAGTCCTCTTGAAGAGCAAAGCGTGAAAATAATAATGCTAAAAAGGGCGCCGAAAGCGTAGTTGTGCACAAAGGCGGTATCCGATTTCAGGTTAGCAGGTCATTTTTCCCCATCCCGTGGAAAAACACTCTCGCAGGCCTCTCCATCGCTTTCGATCCGTTAAACAAACCCCAATTTCCGCTGGCTGCGCTCGCTAACGTTCAACCTCACGCGATATCATTCTCATCTTAAAATTTCGACCGAAACTACTCTTCCCGTCCGTTTTCCGCGTAAATTTTTGCGGATTATGGTCGGCCAAATATTTTTTCGCCCCGTGTCAATTTTTAGTGCCCCCGTCTTCCTTCGGGTACTTCTGTTCGCCTCATAGTGGTCGTTTCCGGGCAGTGATATAAGTTCCGGGTGGTGTTACATGTTAAAACGTCCGACATTGTCCTGCCTTGCACACTGTAACCAGTATGTCATGAAGTGGGGTCAAAGAAAGTTTTTTTTCTTTTTAATTCACGGGTTCATTCTATTATGCATTTGAGGTAAGATGACAGGGTAATGGCTTGTGATTTTAACAAAACACCCTGAATTGTGTGTAATTTTCGGCATTCGTAGTTTCGTAATGTTATTAACGGTTTAGGGAAACAGCGCCAATAAAAAACAACAACAACAAATGGCTCGTCCTAAATATGTTACTTCTGTGACGTAGTAACACATTGTCAAAGCACACACTTCACGAGCTGCCGCGCGAGACTTAAAAACATTACACAATGCATCTCTCTATCTCTCGCTGCGCACTGACTGATACAAAATCCAGCCAGTCAGAACAGCTGTTCCACACATATGCGAGCCAAAGTAATTAGAACAATTATTTAATCTTGTGAGAGCACGAGAGAGAGCACGCGCGCAGTATTTTAGACTGCACATATATTTTGGAAAGGATTGCAGTGCACAGCACCTCTCTGAAGCCATTTTACCAACATGCCGCCGCCGCCGCCGTCTCCCCCCCTCCGCCACCCTACCAGAACATAAGGTCCTCGCCCACCCTGCCCCTCAAAATGGCGAATGCCGGTGATGGCTCGTCCGTCTTCCTTAGGAACCATTTAAGAAGCTGAACGTCCCATTTTAGATTAATAAACATTAATTAAAAGATTGTTTTGCAGAGAACGGTTATGATTTACCCTACAGCATTATAAAACTATAACAATAACAAACTGTGTGTGTGTGTGTATGTATATATATATATTCATATATATATATATTCATCAGGTTTAAACTAATTTTATACCAAATATAAAGAAAATGAAAAAAATAAAATAATGAATGCAGGAGAATGGTAAGTTGAGATTTATGGGAATGTAAATGTGGGGAAACAACTTCTTAGATTGTTTGCGATTTCATTATTATTATTAATTAATTCCCTTTCTTTTTCATTGCTAATCTAATTCTAAAGCATTCTAAAAAAGTCAAAAGTAGCTATAAGTGCATCCACTGTCGGGCTGTTTTGCCGATGTAAACAAACAATTAGGCTAATACAAGATCATGCATGGCTAAAACTACTCAGCACATTATATATTGAAATTTAAAACATCTCAAAAACATATACATGTAAAAACCAACCAACATATTTCATGATTCATGAGAAAAAGAACACGTGTCAATCTCCAGAAAACAACTTCTTTCTTAATGGCGAGAATTTTATTTAAAAAATAATAATTAAAGTTTTTGCTGTAGATATTTTATGCATGGCATTGTGGCATTTCCCCCCATAAAATGTACAACAAGATTTATGTATTTCATGGCAAGAAACATATCTAAAAGAAGAAGAAAAGAAACAATACTTTAAAAAAAACATTAAATAAATGGTGGTTGTTTATTCTGTTTTTCATAACTTTGGTGAATGCAGCAATGGATTTTTTTTAATGATTTGTTTATTTTTTGCATTCAAAGAGACACTCACTTAAAAAATAAAATTATATTTTGGGTTTTCTGAAATGCACATTCTCTGATTTCACACAAAGCAAAAGTCAGATAAAATGCGAGATAAAGCATTCCAAAATAGACACTGAAATACACACAAGCACACAAATACAGACACACTAACTGGACACATACACACCTTGACATCAGAAGTCAGCAATATGACATCATCAACACTGGCTTTGACATCTTCATGCGTTTTGTCTTTTCACTATGATTGCATCTGCTTTTTTGTTGAGTTACAAAGGTTAGAATCCACTATAAACTCAAATATAAACAGGAATAAAAACAATTTATAAAGTCACAGAAAAAAATAAAACCAAACAATGATAATAATCAATAATATGAATAATATTGATGACTATATATATTTATATATATGCACATAAATTGGCATGTGTACATATTTGAACATTCGGGCTTCAATTCAAAATTTTTTTTTTTTCCTTTTCAACATATTTAACTTCATTTTTAATAAAAGCTTAAACATTGCAGAGTGATCTAAAATACTATATTATGGCCCAATAATCTTGCTCAGCCAGGTCGTTCTCAGACATCCCACCACAACAGTGTCCATTTGATGTGGAGACAGCTGAAAAACACACAGAAATCGCTAACAAAAAAGACATTTTTCTTGAATATAATATAGATAAACAAGACAGCTTTTACTCCTAAATCCTAACTCATCGGTTAGATAATAATGCATCTTAGTGTGACACAGAGTGTTGAAGTAGCTTTGCAGATTTTGTTCCATTTTTCTGTTTTGTACACTCATTGGCATGTAGCCTCTATGTTCCGCACAGCCGTGCCACGGGGAAAGATAAAAAGCCGTAGGAGCACGGAAGCACAGACACACATGAAGAAGTTTCAGAATAGCCCTTGGATTAAATTGTCCATTGTATAACTAAACCCTTTCCCCTGTCCCCCTCAATACAACAGCTTGAGTTGCAAATAAAGTGTGAAGACTATGCGTTCTTATTTGACATACTGCATGCCCATGATTAAATCTCAGCTCTTGACACTTAATAACAGAACAACCGTAAGAACTCCGGAACGTTTGATGCCGTCATTCGAAGCTATTCTCTGACTGGTCAAACATGCAAGAAAGAGACATGACTTCTATCAGTTTTGAATGCCTGACTTCGGTTACCAAATGTCTGTCTACTCAAACGTTTCTAGTTCAGATAGTATGACCTGATTTACCCATCAATCTGACAGCCTTTTGATTATATTATAAAACAGCCAAAATGTTATCCACAATGCAAAAAAGTATTCATGTCAACTTTGTTTCACAGTCTTGAGTAGAAGATGCTAAAAATCTCTGATCAACAATATAACACCCGTTTCCCAATGAAAATGTTTTCCTCCATTGTATTCCATATGAATCAGCTCTAATATGGCTAATGGTATTTGGACTCATATTAACAGTGCAGACTAAAGAGTCAGGTCACAAAACAAGTGACATTTTTCAAGTTCCAAGTTCTTCTCAATGACGATTTACGTACCAGCATTTTCTGCGCTTGATGGCAAGTCACAATCCATTCCCCCAAGCCACAATCCATTCCCAAGTCTCCAGAAAACATCTGATTTGAGAACGGTCAAATAACAGTTTCCGTGAGGTAATTCAGGACATTATTGGACATTTGTCAGTTTCATCCAGTATATCTCATTGTTCTCTTATTTTACCGATGAAGGTGACACACACCTACACCTCTTTGAGAATGACACTTTGGCAAACTCTGAGGCAATGTCAACTGCTGTCATTGGATTCAGAAAAAAAGTAACCCCTAAACCAATTGGCTTTAACATTAGTTGGAATGCACTAACTAGAGAAAACATGGCCTATTCTAATAATGAACCTTTTCACTTTTGTGTCTCCTCAGATCATGTCTGAATGGTGCCATCATGACACTATATGCTACACACATGTCAGAGGAAACCGGAGTCCCTCTTCACTTTTCTGTTTGTTGAGAATTTGACAATTTAGGGATCTACAGAATCACTCAGGGCATAGTCTCATATTCCTCTTTCTTTCAATAGTGATACACTGTGTATTCTCTTCAAATGGGCCTCATTCCGAACCACCTTCTTCTCTCCTTCCTCTTTTTCATTCTTCATTTCGGTCTTCTACCTTTTTTTCTTCCCTTCCTTCGGCTTGCGCAATCACACCTCATTTATCCATCTCCTTACCATCTTCTGTCTTTCTTTTTGCGCTCACACGGTTACTTCGTTCTTGCTCCCCGTCCTCAACGCCTGACCTCCACCCCCACCCCCTCCCCCACCCCCACCTCCTCCGGGTAGGAAGTGCAGCTGTTCGATGGTGTTCTGGCGTTTGTTGGCGAAGGCCATCCGGCGAGCGCTGTGCGCCATCGCTCCAGGCCCTCCTCCGGAGCCGTGGACGTCCCCCCATCCCAAAGTCCCAGCCCCAGCCCCATGACCCGACGACATTCCAGCGACCGTGTGGTCTTGCTCGCGCCCGGAGGTAGGGTGCGAATTCATTTTGATCATGTGATGGCGGTCGAGTGAGGGCGTCACGCACACGTTCTGCTGGGATTGCGCTTTCTGGTGGTAGGAGAGACGGGACGCGGTGGACACCATCCCGCTATAATCGGCCATCATTCGCTCTTCCAGGCGGTCTGGCGACACCAGGAGGCGTTCATGAGACTTGCGCAAATTCTGGGTGTTGGAGCTCTTGCTGGTGGTCGTGGGTTTGTAATACTGATGCTGCTGGTTCTTGGAGAGGCGTGAGAGGGTGTTCCCCTCTCCCAGTGCCAGAAGCTGGTCTTGGGACATCACCCGGCGAGGCGGTTTACTCATCGTGTCAAAGGTGGGGTTGTACTGTGTCTGGGGTAAAGGGTAGGGGTTGGGGGTGGAAGTGGAACTGGGCACATGGATGCGGGTGCGGGACATGTTTAGCGGTAGGGTTCCCCGGGCACCCAGTGTGAAGTCACCGCCCCAGGGCAGGTGGTGCTGGGAAGAGTGGAAGCTGGGTTGGGCGTTGTTTGGCCTTCGCTTGGAGGTGTAATATCCAGAATATTCATCCAGGTTTTTTTCTGTAGTTAGGAAAATGTAAAATTAATATCATTCATAAATTTGACAATTTACACCTGGTATAAACATGAGTTTAAGTGATCAGATCGCACTTGACCGCATTAAAACAATGCACTGTTGTATGGGACAGATGTTGACCACATTTAATGAAGGTGTAACACTCAAATGTGTTTTTGTTACTCGTATTCAGCTATGCAATGCTAAAAAAAAAACTTAAAAACAGACTTGCAGATTTGTTTAACACTTTGTTTAACAGATTTATAACAATAAAGAACACTTCCCAATAACCCTTTTTAAAAAGCCATTTTTAACTGTCAACATTCTGATGGAGTAATTTCCAAATTCTTTCAATTATAGTTTTCAGGCAGTGGCTGAATATGACTGAATATTATCAATAGAAATATATATATTTCACAGAGCATCCTTCGAAAAAAAAAGCAACAGTTGACCCCTTGCTACACTCCCTCAAAGACCCTCTGAGTAGTAGCAGCGTTGAAATTACACACTCTCTTTTTCAGACACACACTCACCTAGTCTCTTGAGGGAGCTGTAGCGGTTAAGCTCTGGTTTCATGGCGGTCTCGTATGATGGAGGTAGCTGGGCAAGGTTGTGGAAGGAGTGAGAGAAGGAGGGGTGAGAGCCAGAATTATTGTGCTTGCTGGACATCAGTGTTCCTGTGGAGGCCAACTGGGTGTTGTTCATGCGTTGAACTCGCTCTAAGAGTAGAGAACAAAGGAGAATAAGACAAATACCAACAACCGATGTGTTCAAAGTATATCTATCTGGGTCGAATGTATAATATGGGTCTAATTAAATGTGGGTAACTGGAACACTAAAGCTTCGCCCGATTCTCTAAATGACAAGGGAAGATGTCTAAGAATTACTTACAATGCAATTGGAACATTTGTGTGCCTAGACTATTGTCCATCGCTTCACTTTCCCTGTAAATTTAATATATCCTCATGTAATGATACTATCCCTATTCATGTAGTAATTTGTTCCACAGACACTTTTTTCTTAAAGTAATTTGCTGTACACTACAGAGAACGTCCCCCTTGAGCAACCTTGGTTTAAGCACTGCAGATTAAATGTACTCAAGGACACAGTGGTCACATGGGAACTCAGCAATTCTCTAGTTCATTGATCATCCTTGCTGAGATTTAAACTTAAGTACCTTGGAGTTAGAGTCCAGTTCTTTAATCACTAAACCTAATTCATCATGGCATATGCAATACGTGCTATTTTGATTGTGCCATGAATTTAAAAGTTAAAATGCTTTTTATTATTATTGCTATCTATCTATCTATGCAGAATAACTAAAAAAATCTACATTTTACAAAGTGTCGATGAACAAAATTCCTTATTTGGTTTTACATCCTCCTCCCCCGCCCCTACACCAACACTCGAGGTCACAAACACTCAAAAAATAACAAAAACAATAGTTATAATAGGAAAAAACATCTGAAAATGCCAATACCATAGACAATATATCTATCTATCTGGATTGTGAGCCATTGGATGGATGGATGGATGGATGGATGGATGGATGGATGGATGGATGGATGGATGGATGGACGGACGGATGGACGGACGGACGGATGGATGGATGGATGGATAGAAGGATGGACAGAAGGATGGACAGACAGATAGATAGATAGATAGATAGATAGATAGATAGATAGATAGATAGATAGATAGATAGATAGATAGATAGATAGATAGATAGATAGATAGATAGATAGATAGATAGATAGATAGATATTTTTTCCACTGTGAGAACCTGGACACAAGTTGCAATCCACAGCATCAGGGCTTTTTTCTCCCAATCTATTGGTTAAATATCATTTTCATATACTGTAGATATACTGCAATAAATATGAATATAATACTAAGCATAAACATGAAGAAAAGACACTTTTTCTTCATGATATTTGGCATTCTGCTACTATGCATGCCAACACAGTTACTGAAGCTTTGCTGACTGGTGCAAACAGTGCTGGGTGCAGGACAAACAACAAGAAAATAGCTCAGGGTAGCGACAGAGTGGGAGGGCACGAGCAAACACACTCGAACCAACTAGACCAGGCCAAAGCAAAGGCAGTGACAAATACACACAGACAAATCTGAAGCTTTCTTACTGGTGCTCTCACACAAGCGACACATTTGCACACTCTGCCTAAGCTCCTTGGCTTACCGATTGTAGTTGTGTGTTTAGGACTGGACCCAGTCTGTCCAAAACTGTGTTTCCCAGCTGCAAGAGAGCAGAGTAAACACCGACCCACTCCCGGTTCATAAAATACATTTGAGTCCTATATGCAAATTTAATATCTCAACTCTTAGAAACATGGTAATTGGTTTACCTGTCACCACAATTTTAAGAATTTCCCGGATGTCTATCAGCACAGCAAGTGAAAAACACAATGCGATGTGTAATGCTTCTGATAAAATGATTGTTTTGTCATGTCTAAAGCAGTTTTGTCATGCTGTACCACATCGCTTACTTGCAGTGCAGTTGTACTACTTTGTCAATAATGGTGAAAAAAATTATATGCAAATATTCTAAAAAGTGATTGGTGCCACTAAAATACTCTCACCACTGATTGGAAAGACCACCAGTGGCACATTCATACTGCGTGTGTTCCATTTAGCAAATGTAGCCAAACATTAAAACTTTGAGAGTGAAAAAAGGCAATTCAACACAAAATGGACAGAATCCTAGAAAGAGCATCATTTATGAAATCATGGCTAGCCAACACAGGCACTGACAATGAGGGTAATTTAATTTAATTTAATTAATTTAATATCTTTTTTTTTCAATGACAGACTGGTAAAATTTTACTTTTGGTTTCCACAGTTATAAATATTAGGTTACATCATTGAGATTAAATATGATGTTTTTTTTCTTGCATAGGAATTTTAAAATTTGAAATTTTATTAATGCCTTTATATATACACAACCATTCAAAAGTTTAGGGTCAGTAAGATTTTTTAAAATAAATTAATACCGTTACTATTTATTTAACAAGGATGCATTAAATTAATCAAAAGTGACAGTAAAGTTAATGTTACAAAAGATTTACAGAATATTTCAAATAAGCGCTATTCTTTTAAAGTTTCTATTCTATATATATATACAGTATATATATATATATACACAGTATATACATATATATATATAAATATATATATATACACACACACACACAAACAGTTGTAATCGAAATTATTGGCAAAATTTCATGTTTGCAATGAACAAATTAAAAGTAATCGAAATAGCTCAACACAAAAACAACAACAACACATGTTTTTATGTGGTCTGCCCAAACTTAACTGAAAATGCAACTTTAATGCAAATGCAAATTGAACTGAAAATGCAACTTTAAATGACAGCAATATCAAAATTATTCAACTACTTCATGGCAAGCATCTTTCATCGCTACACAGAACAGAATCCCAAAACTTCTGTGGCTTATATATATATTAAAATATGATTTTGAGCACTTTTCTTGTGCTTTTTAGGTCAGTAGTGGTGCATGTCTTGGAGTCCTGGCATGGAAACTGCATGCATTTAGTACGCGCCTTACTGTGCAAGCTGAAACCTCAGTGCCTGTTACCACCAAGTCTTGCTGCAGGTCTTTTGCAGTGACTCAAGGGTTTTTCTGAACTTGCCTTCTCAGAAATCTGGTTGCAGCCATTAATAGCTTCCTTTTTTTGCCCTATCCAGGTAGTGTAACCACTGTTCCTTTAAATTTGAACTTGCAAACTATGCTTCCAACGATGTCTCTGGGAACATTTAGTGGCTTTGCATCAGGTTGCATAAGTTGCATCAGGTGTGCTTGAGACAACACATGTTTTGCAGATTTCGAGCTGTTGTGAGGGATTCTATTCAGGGAGTTGAATAATTTTGAGTCTCCGGAAGTCATTAAAAGTTGCATTTTTAGTTGTATATGGGGAAACCACTTGAAACATTTGTTGTGTTGAGCTATTTCAATTACATTTGTTTGATTTGTTCATTGGAAACAATGTATATTTTGCCAATTAACTGGATTTGCAATGGGGGTTGAATAATTTCGATGTGTGTGTGTGTATATATATATAAAATGGAATGCACTGCACGGCATTCTTTAAACCAATTGAAAATCAAGTATCACATCTAATGCCATATTTTACAAGACATTTTATTCAAAGGCCCCTGATTACTCACTTTCTAAAAGTGGCCCCCGAGCTGCATACTTTAAGTATCTCTGTTTTGGATGTTGGTCAATCCTTTACTTCCTTTACTGCTGCTCTCTTTGCATGTAGTTATTACATAGCATCTTTTGTCTCTGAAGCAGGATTAATGTGACTCATTTCTGACAGATCCTCTGTTCTACATTACCTCATACACTCAGGCTTTTCAATCTGTCGACTAAATCATGCCTCCAGACTTCATTTCTGTGCTGTTGATTAATTCAAGCGCCTATTTCTCTATATCAACTCATTCATTCCCCTGCAAGTTTATACACGTTGCATCCATCCATTGTTTCCTTTGCTTAATATTCTGCTGTTATTCGATCTATAACTCATATGTGGGTGAGATCGACTCACTCCGGTTATCTTTGCTCTGGAGGACAGGAGTGTAGAAGTTTTTCAAAGGCCGCCCCAGTGTGCCCTCACTGGAGGTGGCGGTTGTTAGGACCGTGCTGTTGTTCCTCTCTCCTTGCTGGACCGGACTAGACTGGTGACGCAGAATGTCCACCAGCGCTCTGAAGAGAGAGAGAGATAAATAGTAAAAAAGAAAGATGAGTGTATGACGAAATCAAAAAGCAAAAGCTGAAAGAGTCTGACATCAAAATCACAACAGATCTCTTCATATGGCAGTCACTGGTGCAGACTCAGATGTGTACAGCATGGTCACCTTCCACTTTGTGAGTGCAGTCATAATGGGCCTTTCACTCACCTAGGCATGTTAATGTCTCTATTCCTCGGACGTCGAGACAGTTTATGGAAGGCCACTTTAATCCCAATGGCCACAGCCATGGTAAAAGAGATGACTCCCCCAATGACGTAAGCCGTGCTGTTGCTCTGTTGCTGCAGCGGGTCAAAATCTGGGTCGTGTCGAACCGGGGGATGAGTGACGGGTCCCGTCGTGACGGCCCAGTCAGGTGAGCGGTAATTATTGCAGGAGTCTTGGTCTAGACGGCTGCGCTGGTGCTCACAGCAGAAGCGATAATGGCAGGTGCCACAACAGTATATGTAGGTGCCCCTGGTGCAGTTGAAAGTGATGTCGAACTGTCCCATCACGTCGTAGTAGCCCTGACACACGTCCACGTCCACCAGTCGCCGAGGAGGAGGTGCCACCTGTGCGGCTCCCAGCGGGGGCTTCAGGGCATCGGCTGTTACATTGCGGGGTAGCATAATCTGCGGCAGGGGTCTCGGAGGGATCTCGGCTGCCTCTGGCTCTGCTGCCATGGCAGCAGCCTCCTTGTCCCGCATGTCAGGTTGAGGGACCTTGCGTCCACGTCCTCGCAACAGAAGCAACACCGGTCCCCCATTCACAGAGGAGCGTTCCGAGGTAATAGTCACTGTGGAGACCACAGGGCAGAACAGAAAGAAAAGCAAGATGGCAGCGGGTGGCATCTTGATACAGGGGACTTTTTTTATCAAAGATGAAAAAAAGTGAAGCCTTCGTACAAAAGACTACTGAGGCCTACAAAAAGCTGACGTCTATCAAAATTTGCAAGTCAATGTCGCAATATATAAGACATTACGTTAATCTCTATTTCACATGTGCATACACTTGTATGCAAATTATTTCATATGCAAAATACACATCCAATTGCGGGAGTTCTGATTGAAGAAAAAAGCATGAGACTCGCAGTTAGGGTGTAAACATATTTCTGAGGAAATTATTAACAAGAATGAGGTAAATCTATGTACAAGTTTTATGCTTAATGGGTGAGAGCTGGAATGCTTGAAAATGTTGATTTGGCACAAAATCAAATATTTGGAATCTTCTCAATGGGAAAATAAATAAAAAACAGCTTTAGAAATATGGCAATGACAATAAAGTATTTGACTTTTGTTGCAAGCAATTTAGTTCTGTAAACAAAACGTATATTTTAACTATGTAAACTTTTTAAAGTGTCAAAGTCATGGGAACATCCTCTAAAAGGTGGTTTTGTTTAAGTCTGTGTAACTGAACTGATCTATGGCACAAACAACTCATTCAAGACTCAATCTGAGTTCACCTTATGGGCACCATGTAAACATTTCTGTTTGAGTGTAAACTATATCTCACCAAATGCTCTCTATTCTGGTTGGCACTTCAGTTCTCGACTCACTAAACAACCATATATAGAAAGAAACAGTTAATACTACTCAGCTATTCTGTGTGATTTGTAAACAACTTTCATTGTCAGCTTCAAGAACTGATGTTGTCTTGTAAACAAATCTCAGTTGGTTGGCGCTTTAGACTTTAATCATCAATGAGAATATCTTGAAAGACTAACAAGAATACCTTTCAAGGTCATTGAGGTTCTGTTGTGTGGTCCAAATTATCAAGCTAACAGTGTCAGTTCTCAAGAAAAATACTAAGTACTTCATCTTTTCGAGTTTCTGTAGGAAGTTATTGAGGCTAGAGATAAAGAAAGGTAGGCGAAGCGATGAAAGAGCAACTTTCAAGAGTTCAGGAGAAATGGGGAAGAGCTGATCTTTTCTCTAAAGGTGGCACCACGGAACAAAGGCTCATTACGAAGGCTTTGGAAGAGTGTAGGTCGGTTAGGGCACTCGCGAAGTGTAACAAGCAGCAGGTATATATTAAATCCTGGCTTGACGACACAAGTCAGGCCAGAAAGGAAGAAGTGTTCAGGAAAGGAAGAAAGGAAATGGAAGGATGGACTGTGTATAGGTAAGGGTTGAGGGTCTATGTGTGTTGGACCCTCTTGCGTGAGTGTCTCTGCTCTGGATTTAGCTCAACCCAACAGAATAAAACAAACGGGGGCTTGGGCCCAGTTCTGGCAGGACAGCATGGTTGAGCCCACTGAACAGGCATGAACAAGTCGGGATTCATCCGTCAATGTGGAACACGTGTGGACCGTCAAGCAAACGCACCAAAAGACCTATCCTAAGTGTTAAAGAGCGTCTTTTCAAGTAGTGGGACAACTTTAAACGTCGTCCCACTGCCAACACAGTAAACGCGTCAATGGCTCGCTGGTGAATATGGCAGATTACGGAACGTCAAACCTGGACCACCGTTGAACATATAGACCTCTAAAAATATTCCTGAATGTACCCATGCATCTGCTGTTCTAGAATGGTCAAGCCGAATCCTCTCAACACTGGCAGGGATCTTGACGTTAGTATGGCTATGAGACGTATGGCTTCAGTATCTAAACCCTTTCAGAGACTCCTGAGGGTTCTGCTCTAAATGTGCAGAGTCCGTAGAGGTGGGAGGAGCAAACGAGATGGATGACTAAAGAGATCTGATGGATAGGAAGAGTAAAACGGGCCTTAGTGAGAGGAATGGACGACTAATCAACAGAATTAGCAGCAGCTCACTTTGGAAAGTTTAATGAGGCTTGTGCCAGCCATCCATAAGCCCGTCCATCCATCGATCAATCGATCAGGAGCCGAACTCTCTCAAGCTAATGCATTCGTAACGGCCACTCTTACATAAAGCATGTTTAACCAATAATGCACTGTTCTCCCTGTTTTGGGGAGCAAAAGCTGCTTGTTGTGTGTGACTCAAATTAAATGATGGAAATATAAATGATACACCTTGGGAACTATTACATCCTATTCAGTAGTGAAAAAGACAGATGAAAATTACGAATTAAAGTTGGTGTAAATTGTGGTTAAATGGATGAACAAAAATGCAAAAGTACTGGAGAAATAATTTCTTGCTTCTGGTTGGCACGGTTAGTTTGGCACTGGTTTTGGTAGCAAAAAGTCAAGGAAAAGATCTTCAATCTGTGCAAATCAACATCCTTTCAAAAAGCCCCTGGCTCACAAAAACAGTGATGTTCGTCTCCTTTAGAAAAGATGATGACTTCCTATTCCTGGCTGGGACTCCAGTCGTTTTCATCCAGGCTGATGGCTCTTCGTCTTGGCTTCTGTTTTCCTTTGTTAGTCTTGGATTTTCACTGAAAGACAAAAGAAAGTGAATAAATCAAATCCCTGATTCAGTATGAACTCATATAGTCAGCCTAACGGTACACAGCTTATTGAGCAATCATGATTTATTTATTTAACATGTATGTGTGCATTAAAAGTACCATTGTGGCAACGAGAACGATGCTGAACCAAATGAAGATAAAGATGTGTTCTAGCATCTGGCTTGTTTATTGAACCAATCAGAGAAGGGTTCAATCAAGAGCCAGCGAGAAGCTAATTTTATTGGCCATAAGAAGAAAGTTGACCCGCCCTCCTCCTCACACTTTCAAAACCGTTTTATACAGTCTATGTGCAAAACTCAATGAGTAAAAGAATCATGCCAAAACTGCTTGCAAATTGCTGTTCACGGGCTTGCAATGCTTTTGGTCGTATTATGGCATTATATATATAATATATGATTTTATTTTTATGTTTTGTCTCTATTCAATTTTAAAAGAAATGAAAATAAATCAAATTAAATTAAGTAACTTTTTTATTTAAAAAATGTTATTCACTGAATATTCCAAAACTGAATATTACCATATGTTTATTTAATATATCAAAATTTTCCTTCGATTTCCCATTAAAAATAGCTGTATTGTGCAATAAAATAACTATATCTACCTTAATAGTGATATAAAATTACTCGTACCATTATAACATTTACACATTCAACCAGACAATGACTGCAATCAGTAAACTATTTAAAATTCTTAACAATAATTTGAAGAACTGTGCATTCAGTTTCAGTTACATTTCTGTTGTTTCCCTACAACAAAATCATCCACAATCATGTGGATGCGAATCACATAAGCCTCCACGATCAACAAGGTCCAGTGTATGCAAACCATATTTTTTGCATATAGTAGTGCGACCTCAGCTTTCTCACATACTGAGTCACACGTTACAGCAGTGAATAACATGCACATGTTAGCATAGCTGATGCAAAACAGTGAATTTTAAAACCTCAATGACAGGCACTGGGTGTAAATAAGCAAATAACAGTATAAACACCACTTAAAAAGGCTTGTGGGAACATACTGAAGGCTTATTACGCTCAAAGAGATGCAGCTTTGGACGACGTGAGAGAGGAAGCGGGGGGTGACACAGCCACAGATGTGTGCAGAGTGGGGGGTTGGCAGGGCAGAGAGAGACCCTATTGAGAGGAGAAGAGAAGACAGGAAGGATGCAGGGATGGGGGAGGAAGGGTCTTAAGGAGCAAGGACCCTTATGGAAGAAGGAATGAGGTAACACACAAGGCTACGCACCTTTAAACAGCCCCTCACAAGTGCATCTTATGCTGTTTTACAGTGCGCTTTATGCTCACCAAGTTGCATCTTTTCCAGAGTTGCCATCGGCAACGCCTTGTGTAGCTAATGATGTGAAGCGGAGAGACAGGGTCCTGGAAGCACGGGCTCGTGAAAGCGGTGCCTCACAGATGTGTGCTACAACATCTGCACGTACTCCTCTAACACACATGCACACTAGCTCTCCAAAGATGGCCTGAGCATGCCACACTACACGCCTCTCGTCCTTCCTTCTCTCTCATACACTTTATTTTTCTCGATCTTTTTGACAGTGCGTGGGTCGAAAGTGTTCTCTTAGAATAGCTCTGCTGCAGTGAGTGAGATAGAGAGGGATGTGACATAGAGATGGGCAGATGGATCACCTCTCTTAGTTCACTCGTTTCATCCTCCCTTTGCGATAAATAGGCCTACATACTTCTTCATATAAGCGAGCACATCTCCATTCATCTGCCTCTTCCTCTCCATTCCCCATCCCTTCATCCTCCTCCTGATCATCATCATCAACCCTATTTCTCTGACTTAGGAGGATGGGAGGCATCCGTCCCATCCACAAACAGGTGCAGATGACAGATGTCAGGCCAATATGCAGCCCATTACCATTTTATGAGCGAGCACACACCGAAATGGGAATGGAGAGATGAAGGGCAGAAAGAGGACAGTAGGCCTTAGAAGATAAAATCAAAGTAGCTTTCAGGATTTTAAGGTCTGTTAGTTAGCAACAAGTCATAGTACAAAAAAAGCTTTGTGCTGCATTTACAGACGAAGAAAAATGAACAAAGACACTTAAGTGTAATTTGTAAAGTGAAACATTGAAGAATTTGCTTAAGGATTTGCTTAATTATGTGCATTTTGCGACACTTGAATGCGTGTGTTGACAATGCGCCATAGTTACAAGTGACAAGCCGTTAACAAAAAAAAAGACATGCTTGTTTTATCACAATAAGGACTTTCCATTGACTTATATTGTTTTATACTAAGATAATTACATTTTTAACCCCCTACCCCTAAACTTAACCTTTTAAAACACATTATTTTTGCATTTTTAAATATTCATTCAAACATTATTTAGTTCACAATATAGGCAAATTCTGACCCCCACACACACAAACAAGACTATAGCAAGCTATACACACAGCATCATCATGGCAGATCTCAGGGAGCAAATTAACATTCCAGTGGCGGACGACACACGCTGTGCGACACCAATCCCCATGACATGTATCCATCCCTTACATTCCTTAAGAATATTCAAAATTTAGCACATAACAGATGTGTTCATAAACAGAAATCAACCAAAAAAAAAAAAAAAAAAACCCGCAAAAAAGGCTGTAATGAGCGCGCGACCTATGTGTATGCCATCCTCGCGCACGTTGCAGCAGTAACAGCATCAGATGGGAACAAAATGAAGGCACGTCTTACCTGCGTGTGTGTTGCAACAGCTGCCCGCTTCGAATCTGTGGAAAATTATGCGGAGACTGAAAGAAATGCGATACAATAACCGTTCAAAGTTATTGTTTCCCCTCTCTTGGCTGACAGCAAATTGAATAAGATGATGCAGACCGCGCAGTATTCACAGAGATGGGGTCTTGCGTTTCTTAACAGCTCTTGGTTCGTAGAAAAAGACGCAGTTTTGTGGCATTGGCGATGGGAGAGTGTCTTATTTAAAGGCGAACAACACCTCCACTCGTCCAGGGTGTTCTACAAAAAAATATCAGTTTCAAAATATAGTTTGCATTGAGTCACAAGTCATAAAAACGTGAAAGCAATAAGTGAACGTCTCCAAATATTAGCAAAAATATCGACCATGCGTAATTGACAGTAAAGAAAACGCAGAATAACGTTACTCCGTGCATCCAGGTAAAAATGGGTTATGTTTCATATAAAACGCTATTGACTATGCACAGTCTAATCCGTATGTTGCCAAATACACATAAAACGGCTGATTAATTAGACGCGCCCGGCAATATCCGTTTCCCTACTATTTAAATGACCGTGTTATTCCGCTTTCAACACAAATTGAATGGGCTCCAGATCTACCTCCGCGCCACTGAAACGCAATTGCTCCCACAAAGGTCCGCTTCGCTCAGTTTACATCGATTGGAGCGAGATGCTTGCACGTGGTTTCATTTGCTAAATGTTGGAAATGATCTGCCAATCGTTGGCACGCGTTATTGGCTGAGAATGTCTTTTCTGCGCGTGCTGGGGTTTTAGGGAAAATCAATGACGCTGGTTCGCAGACTGGCACGCGCTCATTAGATTCTTGCGCGCGAGAATTGATGCACATTCTTAAAACGGGTTGGATTTTATTATTTTTTATCTTATTTCTTTCCGTGAAACGAAGAACAGAATTACATGGTTAAACTATAGAGTTTAGCTCTTCCATTTGCGCGACAGAAATGTGTAAAAAAAAAAAAAAAAATTGGTTGTGGCATTGGTTTCCGTAGTAACCGCAGCATCCCATGACAATAATGATTCTTGATTGATTTCTCTTTTTTATAAGGTGAATCCCAAGAAATCAAGAACATTTAGGCCTACGTCCGCGTCCATTTAGTCTAAAATCAAAAGAAATTATAGTAGATATTTTATTTTTATTCTAGGACCATTTATATTGTTATTATGATGACAATATTTTCATGTATTTACATTTTTCGTGCTAACAATCGCTTTCAACGAAAAAACTAAATAAATTCTAGTATGTCATAAATCATTGAATTAAGGCAATTTAATAAAACTGATAATACTATAGACATTTTAATGTAATTTACACTAATTTGAGAAATGGTAAAAAAAAATACTCCATTACATTAATGAACATCATATGAGAATAACTATTAGGAAGAATGGGGATACAAAAACAAAAAACATTATAATCGGGGGTAAGTGTCTCATGAAAATAATTACATCTTATCACAAACTGTATATTTTATTTAGGGTTGAAATATGCCTTTTTTGATTCATGCATAATAATTATATAATAAAACATTCTACAATAATGAAATTATTCAGTAAAATAATTTCAGGAATTTCAGGAATAATTTTTAAACTATCAAATTATTCTTTGGACAAAAATAGAGAATAAAAATGCATAAGCTGAATATTTGTACTTAAAGAAATCCTGTCACACAACACATGACAAAAGACTGCAAAACAGCAAAAGCTGAGTAAAATAGTGAAGGAAAAAAAAGCATTTTTTTTTTTACATAATGGGAAGGCAAAACGTCGGTCCTGCAGGGTTTAGCTCCAACCCTGAAAACAATAAAAACCTCACCTGCCTGTAGCCTTAGTGACCCTGAAGTCATCGATTAGCGTGTTCAGGTGTGTTTAATTACAGCGGCCCTCCAGGACAGACGTTCCCCATCCCTGCTTTAATATATATTTGATATGTATTATTTGTCAACTGCCCGTATGTTACAGAAGATTTTTTACTCCTGAGTGTTTCAGTTATTTGAATGTTGATTGTGATTGTGAATCAGAATGAGTTCCTTTTTGTCACTTGGCCTAAAGTGAATGAATGTATTACCTCTCACACTAGTATAACAGTAGCAGAGTCTCCATGTTGCATACATGTGAGGTCTTGGAAAGCTGGCATTGGTTATCACACATTGTGGAAAAGGCACGATGGTTTCAGGAGGCATTCTGGAGGAGACAGCATTCATACCGCAGTCTGAAGGCAGCACACTTAAGGACATTGGAGTATGAGCATTGCGATCTGCAGTGACGTGAGAGTGAATGTTTGTATTTGGGGCATGACAATGACTCCCTGTGTTGCTGGACGCAATGGTTGGGTCGGTCTTGTCACTGTGGGAGCTTCATGGTAGTTAACCTGCCAGAAGTGCTCGTAGCTTCGCACACACATACGGACTCTCACATACAGCCAGATGACTCAAACGGTCCTGCAGCCGCTGGCCCAAACCAAATGAGTCACAAAGATGCACACAAAAATAATCACACAAAAACACGAAATCACACGCTCACACATGCGTGAAGAGAGGAAAAATGTGAAAAACAGGTTCAGGTGTGGGACAAGTTCAAGGATGGCGTTTTGTTCGAGTGGTTAAACACCAGAGCATAAAGAGTTTGGAGGTTCGGTCAATATGATGTCAATGCATTGGGATATGTCTTTTACACATTGAATAATATCAATGCACACTGGCACATAAAAGCGAAGGATTTCTTCGAAAGGCTCTCTTCAAAATGTACAAATAGCTTTATATAACAAACTAATCGCACTTAAGTTTAGGGTCCGATTCTCACTATTAACTAGTTGCTTATTAGCATGTTTACTAGGATATTGGCTGTTTATTAGTAATTGTAAAGCACAAATTAATGCCTTATTCTGCATGAGCATATTCTTCATCCCTTAATCCTGCCTAATATCTAAACTTAACAACTACCTTACTAACTATTAATAAGCAGTAACTAGGGCCTTGTTTACACCTGGTATTAAGATGCGTTTTGGTCGATCAAATCACAAGAAGACGAGGAAGACACATTCCCGTTTACATGACTTCAAACCAAACTTGGGTCTTCAGCTGAAAAAGTTGAAATCCCATCTGGCTATCGTGCTTCCCAAAATGTTTACACATTAGGTCAGTAGGCGGAGAGTGGGGTTCAAACGCATTCGACCACATTTTGTGGCTGTTCAAACGCATATTCAGATTTCCGGTCGAATGTGTTTTCGACTACCTCTGGAAGTGGTTGAAGGTGGACAAGCTCAAAATGGTTTAGACTCCGTTTACACCTGTATTTAGCATCGTCCACTTGTGATCAGATCGACCAAAACGTATCTTAATTACCAGGTCTGAACAGGGCCTAGGAGTTTGAGGCGAAAGTCGTAGTTAATAGTGAGAATTGGACCCTAATCTGAAGTTTTACCCAAAATACCAAGCATTTATTTCAAAGACAGACAGGAAACATTTTAAGTAAAGCATTTCACAAAACGTTAGTTCGGTCTTAAATACAACATCATATTTACTGTTCAAAATGAAAATGAGGAGTGCATTGGACTGGATTATGTTCATTTCATAGTTCAAACATCCACAAAAAAATCCCGTTGGATAAAAAACCTAGCAAATATAGCTCAGAAAAGGGAAGTTAGCTCTAAGCAACATACACTCACCTAAAGGATTATTAGGAACACCATACTAATACTGTGTTTGACCCCCTTTCGCCTTCAGAACTGCCTTAATTCTACGTGGCATTGATTCAACAAGGTGCTGAAAGCATTCTTTAGAAATGTTGGCCCATATTGATAGGATACCATCTTGCAGTTGATGGAGATTTGTGGGATGCACATCCAGGGCACGAAGCTCCCCTTCCACCACATCCCAAAGATGCTCTATTGGGTTGAGATCTGGTGACTGTGGGGGCCATTTTAGTACAGTGAACTCATTGTCATGTTCAAGAAACCAATTTGAAATGATTCGAGCTTTGTGACATGTTGCATTATCCTGCTGGAAGTAGCCATCAGAGGATGGGTACATGGTGGCCATAAAGGGATGGACATGGTCAGAAACAATGCTCAGGTAGGCCGTGACATTTAAACAATGCCCAATTGGCACTAAGTGGCCTAAAGTGTGCCAGGAAAACATCCCCCACACCATTACACCACCACCAGCAGCCTGCACAGTGGTAACAAGGCATGATGGATCCATGTTCTCATTCTGTTTCCCCAAATTCTGACTCTACCATCAGAATGTCTCAACAGAAATCAAGACTCATCAGAAAAGGCATCATTTTTCCAGTCTTCAACTGTCCAATTTTGGTGAGCTCTTGCAAATTGTAGCCTCTTTTTCCTATTTGTAGTGGAGATGAGTGGTACCCGGTGGGGTCTTCTGCTGTTGTAGCCCATCCGCCTCAAGGTTGTGCGTGTTGTGGCTTCACAAATGCTTTGCTGCATACCTCGGTTGTAACGAGTGGTTATTTCAGTCAAAGTTGCTCTTCTATCAGCTTGAATCAGTCGGCCCATTCTCCTCTGGCCTCTAGCATCAACAAGGCATTTTCGCCCACAGGACTGCCGCATACTGGATGTTTTTCCCTTTTCACACCATTCTTTGTAAACCCTAGAAATGGTTGTGCGTGAAAATCCCAGTAACTGAGCAGATTGTGAAATACTCAGACCAGCCCGTCTAGCCCCAACAACCATGCCACGCTCAAAATTGCTTAAATCACCTTTCTTTCCCATTCTGACATTCAGTTTGGAGTTCAGGAGATTGTCTTGACCAGGACCACACCCCTAAATGCATTGAAGCAACTGCCATGTGATTGGTTGATTAGATAATTGCATTAATGAGAAATTGAACAGTTGTTCCTAATAATCCTTTAGGTGAGTGTATGTTTGCAGATTTAAGATTGTTTGTAAAGCATTCATTTAGTCTCCACATATTTTGGGGCACCACTGCACATCCTAAAGTGTATTACTTCGATGTGCACACTGTTGTTCAAAAGTTTGCAGTAAGGTTTCTTTTTTTTTAATGTTTTTGAAAGATGTCTCTTATGCTCAGCGGGCCTGTATTTATTTGATCAAAAATACAGTAAAAATGGATACACTTTATTTTGCAGTAAGTGGACTTATAAGGTAACTACATGGGTTAAAGTTAGATTTAGGGGTAGGTTTAGGGTTAGTAGTACCTAGCTATTACCCAGTTATTGTAATAATTATAATAAGCACATCATATGTACATGGGGAACAGGACTGTAAAATAAATTGCTACCATAAAAACAGTAATACTGTGAAATATATTAACTATTTCAAAATCGTGCTACTTAATATTTTTGTGGAAACTGATAACTTTTTTCAGGATTCTATGATGAAAAATAAAGTTCAAAAGAACAGCATTTGAAACATTCAGTGACTTCACTGACAATTTTGATCAATTTAAAGCACCTTTGTTTAATGAAACTATCAATTTCCTTAAAAAAAAACCTTACTGCCCCCAACATTTTGAATAGTAGAGTATGCATTCAGTAATACCAAGCATTGACTACAAGCTTTTTGTTAATTAAGACACATGAACAGAAATGATTTCATTAATCATTAAACCAACAACTTGCCATTCTTTATGAGCCAAAGACCATCAACCAGTGCACATTCCGAAAGCCAGTCTAGAACGGCGTATGAGTGGAGTGGGAGAGATTTTCTCATCTGCGCTTCAAAGTGTCTCAGCTTCAGCTCCATTTCCTTACTAGCAAGAAACCGTTGAGCGATCATGAACCAAGAGAAAACACAGATGCTCTGACTTTCAAAAACCTGTCCCTCACTTGGCTTCCACCCTGAAAAAAAAGACAAGCAGAGGGATAAAAACAGTGGAAAAGTCCTAGTGCTGCTGGGACTGAACAATACCGCTCAGCTAATCAAATCTAAAGACTGAAAATAACTGTATTAAAATGGGTCTAAATTAAAACGATAATCACTTTCTTCACAAGGCAGTCAATATATTATGTTACTGGAAGCAGTCTCATGAGAACAATGTAATTTCAAAACAGAGGCTCGGTGATGATGAAAACCCAGATGTCCTCTTTCTGTAAAGTAATTATTTTATTTATATTTTACAGTCTTTACTTTCATTGCAATGTTTTATTTGCTCAAATTTGTTTTACTCCAGTCCACTTTGCCAGAGTAATATTCCATGCTGTTTAATTTTTTTTTTTTTGGGGGGGGGGGGGGGGGGGGGGGGGGGGACAACAGAAGGAGAACAAATGTTCTGTACAACACTTTTCCAGTTAGGAAAAAAATATATATATTCATAATTCACATTTCTGCTCTCTTCCACACACTCACCGAGAAAGATAAACGCTACGTTTAAAACAAGGTTGTGTGAGTACGCATTTTATAAGGTTGGGTATTTAATGCCCGATTCTTGCTGAATTGTAAAGAAATTTAAAAACGACTGACCACAATCCTCTTCTACAGCATGTTTTTTCCTCATTAAATTAATTCCATGGTTGCTAATTTATACAGCACAAACAAATAAGGGGAACAATATGTCATAAAATGCTGGAACATTTATGAGTGTCATTGTGAAATGAAACGGTGAAGTTTTAGTGAAATCTGTAAGACATGCAGGTCTACTGAAACTCTCACAAGCCTGTCGCTTTCAAAAATTCATAGCGAATTTCAACTGGAGAAGTACATTTACCCTAGTAAATGAACATATTCATTATTCCCTTTCGGAGTCCAAAAAAGCCCTCTATATAATAACTATATTCTTTTTTTGATGAGAGTCACAAACCTGATCTGAGTGGCGTGTACTTGGCCTCCTGTTTGTTGTCTACAAACAAAAATAGTGTGCTTGAGCTGGCAAGAGACTCATTCAGACTCATTATTTGGTGCCACAGTGATAGAACGATTATGAATATCAGTATTAGAGTTTGGGACACACACTTGCAAGCTTATTAATAGCTGTGCTTTAATCAGAGCTTACAAGACAGGGGTGTAACTACCCCAAAATCAAGCTTCCTAAGAGAAAACAGCAGCTGTTATGGCTTGGGTGGATAGATATATGCAAGATTGAAATGGTTGTGCATAAGAATTTAATTGCTGATGTTTACTTTAAACTTATCATTTGCTGAACAACACAGCTGTAGCTCAGAGAACTTGGATTAGTTTGGATTTAGGTTATCAATATAGCAGAACTTCAGTGTTTTATGCAATTAGCCATGGCTAAATAATTGATCCACAATGATTTGAGTTTATTGTCATCTTGCTGATAGGGTGAATGTTCATTCAACTTCTTTGGCGCAAAAATGCCCCATAAAGTTCTCAGAACGGGGTGATTTACCAGCGTTAAGTCTGATTGAATGAGAGGGCGGAGTCACAAAGAACTCGGCTGGTTGGCGGGAGGATTGTAAAGAGTGGGAGGGGCTTCAGATGCATTATGCACCAGCGAGACATAAAACAGCCTCGCGTGTGCATCTGGGTCTCCTCCCCAGTGAATGAAAGAGAGTGTACATGTGTGTGTTGATTCAGTTCGGAATGTCGACAGTAGTCCTCCATTCTAGTTGACCATCCGTCACTGAAGGTCCCGGTCCTCAAGGTACCTGTACTCAAATGTAAATCCTTCCTTTTTCCTCTGGCCCCATTTCTCGTAGTCAAAGTAGATATATGTTCCCTGCAGAAAGACAGAAGTAATGAACCATTCAGTTACAAATTATTCTTTTTTGGATTATATTCACACCGTGCTGGTATTAAAGGGTTAGTTCACCCAAAAATTAAAATTAAGTCATTAATTACTCACCCCCATGCTGTACCAACCCCGTAAGACCTTCGTTCATCTTCGGAACACAAATGAAGATATTTTTGATTAAATCTGAGTGGTGGATCACTGCTACATAGGCTGCCTAAGGGAATGAAACTTGACGGCCCAGAAAGTCATTAAAGAACATGTTTAAATATTCCATGTGCCTACAGTGGCTCAACTATAAGTTTATCAAGCGATGAGACTACTTTTTGTGCGAAAAAAACACACAAACACAAGTAGTCTCGTCGCTTGATAAACTTATAGTTGAGCCACTGTAGGCACATGGAATATTTAAACATGTTCTTTAATGACTTTCTGGGCCGTCAAGTTTCATTCCCTTAGGCAGCCTATGTAGCAGTGATCCACCACTCAGATTTAATCAAAAATATCTTCATTTGTGTTCCGAAGATGAACGAAGGTCTTACGGGGTTGGTACAGCATGGGGGTGAGTAATTAATGACTTAATTTTAATTTTTGGGTGAACTATCCCTTTAAGATTCCAAAATGAAGTACTTGTAATTAAATTATGTTTTAAAATTCTTTAAAATACTTAGATAATATAGATTACATTACTAATTACTATCACAATTTTCATTATGTAATTTGAAATTAGTAACTGACTATAATTTGTGAGTAATCTACCCAGCACTGTAATCACATATACACTACCGTTTAAAAGTTTGGGGTCAGTAAGATTTAAAAATATATATATATAAAGTCTATTATGCTTGACAACACAGAAGCCACTGTAATACACTTTTTCAGAATACTTTGATTCATAGACCGAATGCAATGATTGGACGAACATTATTTGGTCCTGACACTTCCACAGAAGATATATAACAAAAGTCAAAAGTTTGGAAACATTACTATTTTTAATGTTTTTGAAAGACGTCTCTTATGCCCATCAAGCCAGCATTTATTTGATCAAAAATACAGAAAAAAAACAGTAACATTGTGAAATATTATTACAGTTTAAAATATTTTTTTTCTATTTTAATATACTTTAAAATATAATTTATTTCTGTGATGCAAAGCTGAATTTTCATCAGCCAAATGAAAAGCACCTCTCCAAAAATAACAACGCGTCTATTCTACGCGGACGCAAGCGCTGTGATTGGTCTGCTCAAACCGCTTCCTCGGGTTTCACATGCTCCATCTGAGTGCGTCAACGCGGATAACGACGCAGAAGTATAAATTAAATCCAAAGCGTAGGCTACGGCGTAGAGGCTCCGGCGTAGGTCCGACGCAGAAGTATAAATCAGCCTTCAGAATACAGCAATAGTGTGACTCACTTGCTCAAACTCATCAGTGATGGTCTTGGGCTCCTCGTGCCTCTGGAACCACATCATGTACTTTGTATGGAACCGCCATGACTGTTTTTTCAAGGCCTTGGCTGCTAGATACTGCGCTTTTGTACCCTAGGGAGTGGAAAGGAACAATCTGTCATTTACCAGAAATACGCCAATAAAAAGGGACTGTAACCTGACCGTAATGCTGATATCCCACTCAGAGATCAATAGTACCTCTATCTTTCAATCAAATGCAAGCCATATGTGCTTACTAAAAGACAAAATAACCTGTTTGCAATTACTGGTGCTTCGCTGAGGATGTTAACTATAAATGTGCGCACACGCACCTCTAAGTAGTAAAAGATGAAGAAGAGGGTCTCTGTAGACAGTCTCTGGTAGAACTCCACAGTGTCAGAGTGGGTAGGCGGCATCTGGTGGTGAAAAGGCAGAGTTGGGCAGGGGTTCCTCATCAGGTACTGCCTGTGTATCCAATAAAAGAGTAAATGATCAAGTGAGAATTCAATCGAAACAAGTTTGCAAGTCAAAAAACCCTGATCAACTGAAAAGGGATAGGATGAGATCGTAGTTTGTGTGGATTTAATACGGAGAACCTAAGAATTGTGATTCAAAAAATAGGTACTTGAAAAAAATAGGTATTTAACTAATTTACATTTAGTTAAATCAATAAATAAATACATTAATTTAAAAAAAGTAATTATTTTTGAAACTGAAAATAAAATAAATACATTTACACAAAATAAGACTTAATACCAATGGAAATAATAAAAGTAGTAAGTGTACCAATAGGACCATTTTGGTAAATCAATCAAATAATTTGTCAAATTAAATGAACCTCTTTTTAAATAATTAAATCATAGAATGAATCAATGTGGCTGCATTAGGCTGATCAGGATGCTCAAACAAATGATCTCATGAAACTTGTTACTGTCAGGGTTCATGAATTTATTGCTCCTTTTCATCTCGTGTGTTTGTTATTGTGTGTGTGGGCGTGGTCTCATCACCGTCGCTGATCAGCAGCACCAACTGAATCTGTTCAGCGGCGCCTATCTATGTTCACAGTTTTCGTCCTGTCCCTTTTCAGATCGTTTGTGGGGTTCCTGTTTCTGTCTGGCGTCTTGGTCTTCGTGTTGTGTTGTGCTGGATTTGTCTCTTGGTTTTCATTCCCGTTCTGGATTATCTGTTCACCCTGCACTTCATGGAACTGGTTTTCACCCGCCATCAACTTACCTGGATCAGCCCATCAAAGTCCCTGCGTCACTGCACCCCTGCCGTGTTTGTGTGTGTGTGTTCTGACATCTTGTGAACTTTAATAAATACTATTACTTGCTATTGCCTCCGTCTCTGAGTAACGTCACAGTTACTATTTAAAGTGACATGTAGAAATACAAAATATATTTTATTTTTTATTAAATCCAGTGTTAGTTATATGGAAGCAGATTTTATGCGATGCCTTGTGCAATAATGATCACTATGGCTGTTTAAACGGACAAATATTTTTTATTCGGCAATGCCCCAAAATATCATAAAGTTGCATTCGATATTTTAGAATTGAATACAACAAAAAGAAATGACAAACTGATGCAAAACATGGTCACATTGGAGTACAAGGTTCCAGGAATTCCTTAGATATTGAGGCATGTGTGGAGTCAGCTGTCAGAATCAGTGAATACTAAAATGTGTGTGTGTTGGTGTGCGCTCACCTGATCCTCTCAGAGTCGGATGGGTGAGGCATGTGCGTCCAGGCAGACTCCTGCATGGCTTGCTGGTAGAGTTGCTCTTTGGAGAGGGGGACGGGACCAAGTGGACATACGCCCAATGAAGGGGCGATGCTCACCTCCGAAAGAACAGATTGAGAAGCTGGAAGACGGTGAGAGAAAGAATGTTACCAACAACATAGAGAACGGGGCAAGATAACCTTATAGTGTTGAGTACTTGTTGATACTTACCACTAGAGATATGTAGCGCAGACAGCTCTCCTTCTAACCCTGAGCTCTGGGCGACCCTCTCTACCATCGACTTTTGAGAACTCAGAGGCTCCTGAGGCTGAAGAGAATGAATGCAGAGGGGAAAACACATTGGTCAAAACGGACAATAAAAGTGGACTCTAGTGATCTAGTATGTGCTCAAAAGAAACAGTTAGTGATGATTAACAATTCCACTGAAAACCAAGAAATAGCCTAGTTATGCATAGAAGTGACAAAAGAGACAAAATACATAAATAATAAATGTCAAATTCTAATTTGACATTTATCATGTAATATATACTGTATATAGATACGTATGAAATGATACGTCCACATGAATGGCTGGACCCAGGGTTTCCCAGCAGAACATTACACTCCCTCCACTGGCTTTTCGCCATCTCACTGTGCATCCTAGAGCCATCCATGTGATGTAAAAGAAAACGAAACTCAATGGACCAGGCGACATTCTTTCCCTGTTCAAGGGTTCAGTTTTGACGCTCACGTGCCCATTGTAGGTGCTTTCGCCGATGGAAATCGGTTAATCGTAGGCACTCTGAGTGGGCTGTAAGTGTGATGCACTGTGTGTTGTGACACATTCCTCTCATAACCATCATTCAAATTTAGTGTAGATAGTAGACCTTCTGTTGGCTCGGACCAGACGGGATAGCCTTCGTTGCCCTCATGCATCGATGAGCCTTTGGCACCCAACACCCTGTCACCGGTTTTAGGTTTGTTCGTCCTCGGGCCACTGTTTGTAAATTCTCACCACTGCTGACCGGGAGCGACCCACAAGCCTTGCCGTTTCAGAGATACTCTGACCCAGTCGCCTTGCCATAACAATCTGTCACTTAGATATTTATTGCCCATTTCTCCTGCATCCAACAAGTTAATTACAAGAACAAGATGTTTGCTTACCATCTAATCTACACAGACCTTAATATGTGGATCTACACAGATCTTAATATTCACCTGTGACTGGTCATAATGTTTCGTCTCATCAGTATATTATATTAATATTATTAGATCAAAATGTGATGGTTGCAATGTTCAGTATGAATAAAATTATAAATGAGATTAATGCACACTATTGTTCAATTGTTTGGGGTTGGTATGAAGTTTTTTTATGCTCACCAAGGCTGAATTTATTTGATCAATAAATTATCAAATAAAAAAATACTGTGAAATATTATTACAATTTAAAATAACTCTTTATATTTTATTTATAACTTTATTTTGATATTGTAAAACGTAATTTATTTCTGTGATGGCAAAGGTGAATTTAAAGCATCATTACTCCAGTTTTCAGTGTCACATGATCATTCAGAAATCATTCTAATATGCTGATCTGGTGCTCAAGAAACATTTCTTATTATAATCAATGTTGAAAACAGTTGTGCTGCTGAATATTTTTGGGGAGACAGTGATACATTTTTTTTAGAAGACTTTGAATAGAAAGTTTAAAAAACTCTTCTGTAGCATTATAAATGTCTTTACTATCATTTTAGATCAATTTAATGCATTCTTGCTAAATAAAAGTATGTTTCCTTCAAAAAATTTCAGAACGGTAGCATACGTGTCTTCACATCTAACAACCCAGGCTCTCAACACCTTTTATTTTATCTGAACATTCAGGTGGTGAGCAATAATTAAAGAGTAATTTCTCTCTCCATTTCCTCATCTAATCTTTACAGAGCACTATCCGGCAACAGCAATGTAGACTTCGCCTTCAGACCCACACATCAAACACACATTGATGCGGAGTATGTGCAAATGTTGTGTGACTGACCTTGATGGTGTCGGCAGCCTGTGTGTATGAGAGAGGGCCATTCAGCAGGCTGCCACCGCTTGGTTTACTATCGCTGTACGACGGTGAGGGCGAGCTGGGCGGCAGTGTCATCGACCCCAGAAGGCTGGACCCACTGTCCTTACTGTTTTGAGAGGAGGGAAAAGAGCATATAGAAAATTGTTTTAATTATGAATAACATAGATATGTAATTCAGAAGTTTTTTTTCTTTTTTTTTCAGGAAAGTAGTGATATTAGTTTTAATGCAGGTTTTCCATGTTATTCACATCTAGATTTGTACATTATCTGAAAAGTTGTGTTTACCCTTTCACAGAACTCTTTTATATAATATAGCGCTTTATACAGCTTGTTTCAAAGCAGCTTTACATTAATAAACAGGAAAATAACATTGTTAATGTTGTAAAATTCATCAATTATGAAACAAATTCAATTTGATAGTGGTAGTGCAAGTTCAATTCAGTTTCGATAGTGGTAGTGCAGTTAAATGTTCAATATGACTAAATATTACTTGTCTTTGTTGTCTGTTAATCGAATATCAACCTCACAAAAAAGGTGTCACAATGCTAGGGTGTTGTAGGTGGTTGCCAGGGCATTGCTTCTTAACAGGGAAGTGGTTTCTAAAATGTTGGAAGCGCGATAGTACTCACGGCTGATTTGTTGAGGAATTTAAGGATGAGGATTGGCTGGTCTGTGATTGGCTGGCACTGTTGAGGGCAGAGTCAGACGTGCTATCTGCTACCACAGCACTATAACCTGGAAGATGTGGGGATATTCAAGTACAAATGTGAACAAAATTTGTATTTATTATAAATATTTTAGTTTCTTCTTATAATGAAATAATGTTTCAGAACATATGTATTACTTTTTTCTAATCAAACAATTATCCTGCACTCACTTGTACCACCATTTTGTTTCGGCCCACTGGGTGGCCGTGGTAGCGCGGCACTTCCCGCTGCATTTCCTGTCCCAGATGACCCTACATTGCCACCGATAACTCCCACGTTGCCACCGATAACTCCCAAATTGCCACCGATTACTCCCACATTGCCACCGATAACGCCCACGCTGCCACCTATAACTCCCACGCTGCCACCGATAACTCCCACGTTGCTCCCTGAGATCAGTGCGCCTCCAACAGGGCTGGGAGCTAGCAGAGGTAAAGGCTCCACAGCAGACTGTGTGGACCCAAGACCCAAAACACCAGGCCCTGAGCCCAAGAGGCTTGTGGAGCCAAGACTTCCGTTAGTCCCCACTGAGGTTACGACTCCACTGGAGTTTGTACTGCTAATATTCGTTCCAGTCGATGCTGAGAGTCCACTGCCTATGGAACCTGCGGCCGCTTGCGCATAAGGCGCTGGGGTGGATACGCTCAAATACCCAGTCAAGGGTATCCCTGACAGGACGGGCATCTGGTTCGGGCTACTCGTCACCGACATGCCCTTCCCGAGGCCCAGACTGGAGGAAAGACCCGTACCCAACGGAGGCTGGCTCTGTGAGCTGGGAGTCAGGGGACCCGGTGTGCAGGTGTTGGGTGGCGACGTGGACCTGGATGTTGGAAGTAGGATACTGTTGTTGGAGGAGGCAGAGTTGGTGCCGGAGTGGGAGGAGACTGAGTTTTTGGGCTGGAGCTGCTGTTGTTGGGATTGCTGTGTTTGTAGCTGTGTTGCTGAACTATAGCTGCCAGAGTTCTGGAGGGGGCTACCCATGTTGCCTAAGAGACTGCTGCCCCCTAATGCCAAGCTTCCGCTGATGGGGACATTCGCCAATGAGATCAAGGAGCTTGAAAAGGCTCCCGAGGATGAGGATGACAGTGAGGAAGAGGAGGATAGAGATGAAGATGGATTTCCATTCTTGATAGGTGACTGCAACAACATGACAGGATTTTCAGTGTCAGACCGAAACTGGAAAGGACCGTAAGACTTCTAGAACAGTGATTTTACATATCTTTTCTCACCTGACTAATATCACTGTCTGTCGAGCGACCTCTTTTCTTATCATCTTCCGAATTCTTATCAGCACAAATGAAGAGAACATGACATGGAACAAACAACAAACCAAAACAAATGACTGAATTGCTTTTTACTACATTCATATCCATCCACATCCATGGCATTCATAGAGAAAATAATTTTTAGTGTTTTATAAGGTAAGAAAAATATCTGTCCATGAACAAATCAGGGTCCTGTATATCGAATGTGCCATTTTTGGGGGGAAATATGATGAGATTCAAATACATATTCATGATAACTTGCATAAACTTCTATTGGATAAATTTGTCTGCTGTTAAGCAGGTTTGAGAAGTCATATGTTGCTCTTACTAGGGATGCACCAATATTAAAATTCAGACTGATAACTCGATAATTATTTTCATGTTACAACCAATAACCGATAAATAAATAAAACAATAAAATTAATTAGAAATACAATTAATACATTTATCTTGTTATAATTATTAATTTAGTTAAAATTTATTATTTTTATTCTTTTTTTAAATTAAGTTAAATGATACAAGTGAAATTCATTCTTAAATTTCCTGAAAATGACATTTAAGAGTATTTAAATTTTAAATGTTGGTGTTTTTAAAGATTTACTGACGTATAACTGATAAATAAATAAAACACACTTGAATTAAAATGAATACATTTTATTATTACAATTAATAAGTTTTAAATGCTACAAGTGAATTTAGGCATCACAACATTATGATTTTCATCATGAAAAATTCATAATAATATACATTTTTTATATTTGCTAAAAATTACATTTAGATTTTTTAGTGAATTTTAGATGTCAACAAAGGTAATCTAAATGTAAAAATATGTAGAAACGAGCATGCACAATTATATATCTAATATCAATAACATAATGCCACTAGCCTGGTTAAAACCAGACCCTTCTCAGTCGTAACTGAGTTAGGGTCTGTGGAAGGTTCATTCACAACTCATTTCCAAAGGGGGCGTCACCAACGGACATCGCTCAAATGCCTCTGTAAGCAATTGCATAGACCTTAAAACCAATTAGATCGATCGTCATCTTGTAAAGCCCGCATCAACGTTTGTGTTTGGTGCCTCGATTTGGAAAGGTTGGAAATGAGCTTGAAAGGGCTCTTCGCCAGACTAACTTGCAGAGCAAATCTAAATTTGCCGGAAGTTCGTCTAGGTTTTCCCGGGTTATAATGCCATGCCAATAACAAAAACATTAAAAAAACAACTGTATTATTGGCCAATAACCAGTATGGAACTGATGTATTGTGCATCCTAAGCTCTAATTAAACTTTAGGTCTGATGCTCACCGTAGTGCAAGTAGCCGGAGAGGGAGGTATGGGAGAAGATGACGTTGTGGAGGTTGGTGTGGAACTGGAGTTCTGGAAGATCTCGTCCTCTGCGTTACCAGCTGGAGACGTGGTACCAAGTGGCTGGGCTACAGGAAGGAAAAATTAAGAAAGGAAAAAAAGTGTTACAATTAAGAATAAAAAAAAATACAACAGAATTCTGACATGTGCACCAAACACTTACGAAGTTCCTCTAAATCAAGGTCATCATAGATGAACTCATTCTCCTCAAAGTCTGGATCCTGAGAAGAATCAAGGTAGTACTCAACGTCATCTTTAATTTTGCGGATGGAATCCACATCTATCGAGTCATTGTCCAGCATTCGAAGGATGGTTTCCAGCATGAGGATGTGATACCGGTGCCTCTCGATTAATCGTTTCAGTTCCTCGATCCGATCCTGCTTCTGTGGTCACAGCATCACAGCATGGAAAAAATTTGAACATGAAATTTTGAAAAGAATTGAAAAGAATTGAAAAGAATGAAACATGAAAAGAATTCTGATGTGAATGAGCAATCACTTCAACAGAACGAGTGAAACTGCTGGAAATGTCTTTTAAAATAGTCGTGTATATGGTCACTAAAAAAATGGTATTACCATTAGTACCTTTTTTTTTTTTTTTGGATATGCACCATGGTAATCTCATAACAATATTCTGTTGTTAAGTACCATGGAAACATAGTAAATACTATGGCACATGAATATGAAAATCATAAGGTAATAGAGTATTACCATTTGATAGTCAAGATTTTTTTGCATTATTAATTTTTTTCATACATTTCATTATAATTGAAATTTGAGCGAAGTACACAATGAATATCTTTGCCATCAATAATCATTAATTAATTTGTCATTTAGCTAACACTTATCCAAAGTGAATTACAGAAAGGCCAATCACCCAATAAGTGTCATCATTCATGGTTCACCCATTGCTGGGTTTGAATCAACAACCTCTTTGTTTCCAGCCCAGAAATTGTATTATTAAGCTAAACAATCAAACAGTTGCATTGTAAAAGACAAAAAGGATGAAAATAAAGAAAGCAGGAGGAAATTTAACTGACCTCTTTGTCTCCTTTCTTTTTCTTGGTTAGGACAGAAAGCGATTCAACCTCGCTCTCAAACTGGTCCACTTGCATGTTCAACGTGTCTATCGTATTCTAGGGGAATCAAGGTACAAAGCAGAAGTAGAAGACTTTAGTAAATGATGAAAACAGAGCAACAGTTGAGATGTGCATGGCTTTTGCTGAATAGTGAGTTGAAAAGCTCTCTGTAACTTCATGCTATTGTTTGACAAAACACGCTCACGACGGTGAGATGGACGCAGCTTTCAGAACCAGGTGTTACAGTGGCTTTCCAAAGACTGTGCACACAAAAAGAATGATGGGAAATGACTTCAGGTCACATTTAACGCGGTTTGACGAATTTTCTTGGGTGAAATCAAGTAATTTCAATAAAAATCCACACAATCAGGGATTTCACACAAGTGTGAACGATTTACCCACACAGATTGCTTGCAGACTGCTTGGTTTGACTTCAGTATGAGCTGTGCTTCATACATAGCTACAATATTGACAATGGAAATTTCGTGAAATCTCGCAAATGTAACCGCACTTTAACTGATGTCACAGTTTAACTTTAACATACTGCTGAACTCATGTCTTATTAAACTAAAATGAATTTAATAATAGATACTAGGGATGCACGACATATCGGCCGATATATGTTCATTTTTTATGTTATAGTTATCTGCCTGATAATAAAAAATTTGGCCAATATATAAAATCTGATAAATAAATATTTCCTACAGCTGAGACGCTTCATTAGCGCACTATTCACCATGGTGGTTTTGAATTGCTTGAAATATGATTGGAATCCCTTAAAAAAAGGACAATACAGTTAAGTGCAACATGTGCAAGTCTGTCATATATAGGCTACATAAAAGTATATTGAGAATATTAGAATCGTGTGCTTGGGACATGGCTTTTTATGGTGACACTTTTGTTTTTGTAATCAGGCTCTCAAATTATGTAAAAATTTGGATTTAGATTTATCTGCAAATATATCGGTTATTGGCTTTCAAATATAAATAATTATGGGTTAATCACTAATAGATACAGTGGATTACGTGTAGTAGAATTTAATAATAGTTATACTGGATTACTTGTTCATCATACCAATCTTCATGTAAAAGCAATATCAAATACATCCACTTCACAGGCAACCAAGAATGCGATCACAATATTTGCCTTTGCATACATACAGTAGATTGCTGGACCACTAGAAGAAGTGGGAGTCCAGCTGCTGTTTTTTCACTCCTCCCCTGACAGCAGCCGCCTACTATCATCTACATTGAAAACAAGGCATTTGGCATCTAAAATAATCCGAACGTTTTATCATATTGTGTCAAGACACAAATGCTTTTCAGAATGAAGTGTCAAGTCAACATGAAATCAAAACGAATCCTAATTACTTTGATGCACATTTCTTGTCTTATTATGAATTATTTATTGGTGCATGTTAGTAAAAAACAAATAATTAAAAAAATTCTAGGTCAGTCCTAATTTTCCACATTACAGGAGTCAAATGTGTGCAAACAATTCACAGTGACTTTAAATCGAGTGCTTCACACTAGGGGTGTAAATCGGACAGTTCATCATGATGCGATATTGAATGATTCTCTCAGGTAGCGATACGATATTTGCCGATACCTCAAAAAAATTCTGTGACAGATTAGAATTCGATTCAGGGCTATATCGATTGATTTGTCGATATATAGATAATATCTGGCAAGTTTACAAAACCAGTTTATTAACTCACAAATGCAACCAAAATATATAATATGAATGTTTAAATAAACTCTTTGGAAATTGCACACCCTCTCCCAATTGGGACATTTACAACAACAACAACAAAATGACACATTAGTTTTTATAAATAAAGAAAAATAAATGGGGGGGGGTCACATAAAATCAATCAAGCTTATGATGGCAACAGTCAATAATGTCTTCCAGTCTTATGTGCCAAAATGTGCAAATCGCTGAGGTACTTTAGTTAAGTAAATAATTAAGTAAAACATAAATTAATATGAAAAATACAAAAATTCTCTGTTTTCGCAAATACAATATGTTTCCAAACACACGATTTACGTCCGACAGCAGGCGCAAAGTTTTCTGCATCTGCAACAACGCTTTGTTGATGCATCGCATTGGCAATATGACACACAGGCAGACAAGTATTGTGAGTAAACAAAAATGCGTAGACGGACGTTGCGCGAGGATGTGGAGACTGGAGAGTGTCAAACTAAAGGTACCTCATATTGATATTTTACGTGCGGCATTGATGCATCGTGTCGTTAGACGTTTGATAGACGCATCGATCCATATCGATGTATTGTTACACCCCTACTTCACACTGCCCCTCTTACCGTTAGCCACTGCCCGATCTCTTCTTTCTCTTTCTGTGCAGGATCGATTTTCAGGGCAAGGCCGAGTCCCTCTTTAGAGTATGCTTTCGTTTTGGTTTCCCGTTCCACAATTTTAAACCGCTCCATTTGCTGTTAAAAACAAAATATCATAAATCACATTCAAAACTAAGTACCACATTTTGTTTTACCATGTGCCAAAGCTGAGCACTTTTCTCCGTATTATGTTTCAGAATTTGGATTTATTGGTCTTGTTTGGATTTAGTATCTATTAAATGAATAATCAATTATTTATTATGTAATGTATTTACAAAAAAGGTCTCAAAACTCACATCTCAAAGGTTTCACCTTACTGAAAACATTGCTAATGTACTTAATCCAATAAAAAAAAAATGTAAGTTGTTCAACCGTATTAAATCTGGCATTATTTATTAGTATCAAGTCTTTTTGTTAGATTTAAACAGACTCACCGTCTCTATGAGTTTGCGATTCTCTACTAGCTGTCTTTTGTCTTTTATCTCATTGGAGGCGACCCATGTCTTAATCTGGTCACGAAGGCGCTACAGAACCAATGCAGACAGAAACAGAAAGAGCATGCAGAAAGAAAGAAAATTGAGCTGGACACCTGAAATCAAGCATGCCGACTCGTCCTGTGCCGCCAAGCACAGAGGACACGCGCATACATGACCCTCGGCATGGGTAGCGCTTGTCCTCATGGTTACCAATAAAGACAAACACACCATGAGCAGTGAAACAAGCCAGTATATTACAAATGAAATGAAAAGCAGTTCAATCTTTCAATAATTCATTTGATTCACCTATGGCCAAAAAGTGCAGTTTGAATCAACAAAATATTCTCACCTGTAATTTTTTAATCTCTTTTTTGAGGTCAGACTCATATTTTTCTTTTTGGTTTGCGTTGGCTGCATTGTGGAGCTGAAAAGGGGGGGAAATAAATCACAAACATATAAATTATTTATAAGTTAATTTTAAAGGATTCTACCTGGCTTGAATCATTTCAATAATATGTTGAAAACACATTGGGCCTCACTCATGAAGCATGAGCAGAACAAATTTAGGTGTACTTCCTTAAAAACTCTTTATATTCTGAAATGTCTTATATATCATTGATTATTAGATTGGTTCATTGTGGGAGACTGAGTTGTTCATTGTGGTTTAATATAAATGCTGTGCAAGGTTGAATTTTTTGGAATCATTACTCCAGTCTTCAGTGTCACATGATCCTTCAGAAATCATTCTTACATGCTGATTTAATGGTCAAGAAACATTTCTAATTATTGTCAATGTTTAAAACAGTTGTGATGCTTTTTGTCAGGATTCCTTGATGAATAGAAAGTTGTAAAGAATGGCGTTTATTTAAAATAGAAATATATTATGTAACATTATAAATGTCTTTGTTGTTCTTGCTGAAAAAAAAGAAGTAATTTCTTTATTTACTTTTCAAAGGTAGTGTATTTATGCATTAATCAGCCCCATCGAAGTTCACAGCCCAATTTGGATCTGTTGTAAAATATTACTCTTAAAACACCAAAAATAATCATCTAAAATATAATTAACATGATTTAATGAGCTTTACAAAAAGTGCTCTAATCGTATCTTACCTTTTTCCAAATGTCCTCAAACTGCTCTACCCCTTCTGCAACTTTTTTCAAACATCTGTCTATTTCGCCTAAAGAGAGAGGAGCAAACCTTCAGTACATGATGGGATGGGGTGAGACCAGGCAATACTCTCAGAGACACACATGCAAACATGGGGTTGATACAGCAGAAGTATGCTAAATAATGTAAGCTATTCATGTAGCATCCTCCTAAAAACAAGCTGCATAAAGATATCTTCCAAGAAGACCATTAAACATATATGGCCCAGAAAAGCCCGTTCTCATTACCTTGAAGTTTTCTTTTATCAGCCATGACTTCCTGACTATGATGTTTTCTTCATGCCTTCATCTACTGAAAGAAATAGAAGAGAAAATGAGCACAGTAGCTCTACATTCGTGGTAAATCAACTAGCATAGCAGGGCTCCAGACTAACATTTGAGAGCAGTGATTGCGATATTTAATCAACGATAATAATTGAATCATAAAATTACTATTGCTATGCATTAATAAGTGCAGTTACTAATAATATAAGGCTACATATTTATTTTTTGGAAATGCACATTTGACAGTAAAGCACTGAGCTTGAGTTCAGATGCAGATAACAGTATCTTTTATTAAAACTCAATTTGTATAGGAAAAATTGTAAATATTCTACTTTTATTAAATGCACTATTGTTCTTTTACAGCATCATACTGCAGCTTCGGTGATTAAAACTTCACTTGCTTGCTTTCTGTGGAATTCATTCTTTTAAAAAGTTAACACTATGACTGTTCCTGCTTAATCAGTAAAAAAAAATGCCACACATTAACACAAACATATTTCTTGATGATTTGATATTTTATAGATCCACGGGGACAATCTTTGAAGGATGAACAAATAATGTTTATGGTCATCACATCAAAAATAACATTTAAACTGGATAATATTTAGAGCTTTGAAGTGCTGGAAAAAGAGTGAAGCAATTGAAAGATCTTTAAGTACCTGAATTTCACTCTCAAAAGGTTGTGCGAACCCTGAAATGAATAACGTAAAAACATTCGACTATATCTGCCACAATACCATGGTGGTTACAGTTAGCATTACTACATTAAATCCATGGTGAATGTTGGTGATTTGTGGAATGAAAAGCCTTCTATAACTTGTTCGTTCATGGCAGAATGTTTCTCCTGGTTTCCACGTCAGCGCTGGTTCATCTGACATCTATTGTTTATGACAGAGAATTCTGCCCAAAAATTTCAAAAATAAATTCAAACACTTTCTCACTGGATCTCCCAGCGCTGTGTAATAACGCTGTCGCTTGGTCGAGATGTTTTGAGCACGTCTATTATTGGTCCGAGGCTCCGAGCTGATAAACGGTCCTACTCGTTTGAGTTGCGCAGTTTTGATCAGCTTTCGTTTCTCATATGCAACAGAAATGGCAGCTCTCATCAGTTGTGCAACGACGTGGTGGTGGCATCTAACAAAATTTAGCTGCACCGGCAGGAAAACATTTGGTTGCAGTCTGGAGCTCTACATAATCCCTTACAAATGACTGGATTTGTAAGAAACAAGACACTTTACAATGTGCTTCAAAGCCAGATGTCCAAATAAAGAACACAAGCCTTTTAGACGGATGGCCTATTTTATAATTATGTTTTTTTCCGCCCTCAACTGTTAGTGTAATTACTGTAATGGGACAGTGACGTCATTACAAACACAAATCGAATCTTGTGATTGCTGTAGGGAAGGCTGGACAGGTTTGGCTTGAATTTAAAAATGCAAATATACTTTTTTACTTAGTACAAAAAAAATCATATGTTTATCAGTTTGTGTAGACAGGCATGTCTGGTCAAATACCAATGCACATTCAAAGCACACGTCTGGGATGCACACAAGTATGCCGGTAGGGAAATATAAAAATGTGTGATCTCAGTCTAAATTTAGAGAAGGCATTAATCTATTCTTCGCACATCTCACATAGTAGTCCATAGATGCAGACATGTAATCCGTGTTTAATAGATTCAGAAAGCTCAAGGGTTTCGCTCAAAACAAGCGGCATGTATTTAGAAAAAAAGGTTCAATGGGGCTTCTTGGCTCCATTTTAAAAGAACTTTGCCAAAAGGTTCTAAATAAGGAAAAATATCTTTAAAGATTGCATAATATTTTCAAGTTAAACAGGTTATTTACATTTTTTCTAGTGATAAAATATGTTTATTAGCTGCTGTTTAATGAATCAAATGAAATAAAATTACAAAATTAATTAATTAAAACATAAACCATAAAATTATACTACGATGGGAACCCCTTAAGTTTTTATACAGAACCTTTTCTTCTAAAAGTGTACAATACTTACAAGGCTTTTAAAATTAAAGATCAATAAAAAGCTGAGATTGCAAATAAAGACTTGGGGTTTTAAATGAGGGTTGTCGTCTGTTTCTTAACTAAATAAAAAAGCTCCTGATGTAAAGGCACGTGACAGCATACTTTGAAGCCTACATATATAAATGATTAAATAGCTCCTTTCGGCCCTTTTAAAGGAATATCAGTGTTTGCACAAATCTTCCTGGTACTGCACTGTCAAGGCTAGTTAGAAGAAATGGATTCATAAAGAAATGTCCACAAATGGCTTTTGATTTCAATTCGGCATGAAACAAAAAGTGCCGTAGTCTTTCCTATTGTGACAACTATTTGACTGAAACGGTTTCTTGAACAAGATAAAAAAATGAAGGGTGGGCTTGATTTTGTCCATTGGGAATTGTTTTATGTGATCTCATGTGAGTGACAGGTTGTCCCACTCTCACTAGTAAACACTTCCTAAGAGAGAAGATATGTTGTTATAAGAGGGACAGGAAGTTGAGGGCACATTAATAAAAATAAAAAAATGATGTGCACAGAATACAACAAATACTGCAATATCTCAGTAAAAAAAAGAAGGTAAAATTTGATTTAATGGTGACTTTATCCTGCTTTGGGTCAGTAAAAACATCCCATTCACAAACTTGAAAGGTGTAGACAACAGTGACAGGAAAAACATGCCACATAGAATGACGAAACAGCAGAAATCAAAATGAAGCAGTCATTTTATCAGGAAGATTTCTAACTAAAGTGATCACCGTCCAAACACATCTGAGCAAGATGCATCAGCTTCATTCGCCACAATGAAGAAAGACATTTCATCCATCCATGCACTTCCATAATGACTAATTAGTTCAAGTGACTGAAGCAGAAACCTAATATTGTATAGAAACGTGACATTGATTCAGCAGCATTTCTTATAATCATATATAATATAAACATGGAGTATGACAGCTCAGCTGCATGTCAATCAAAATTCTCTGACACAGTCGCGCGCGTCCATTGAGTTCTCCCAACAATATAGCGCGTGTAAACACAACAGCTGGGAAATCGGGAGCTTATCTTCCATCGGATATGTTAACAGCTGAAAGTAAACCTAAACCCCCAGATCTCACAGTCCTGGTGATAACAGCTCATTTGGAGCAAGCACGGTTTTAAACGGTAACTTACTAAAAAATGTTTCAGCAATATGAAACCAGAGACTGCCACTGTCTCTGCATGCATGTGGCTTCTTTTATAGGCTCACTTCATTCGCATCCACTACTTTTTTTACGTGACGAGAAACTGATGCGATAATATTAACACTTTATATGAGTTAGAAAGCTCAAATCCAGCAAGCAGCTCGCGAGCCTGTAGTAAACGCGCCCGGCTCGAGCTTTTTTTTTTTTTTTTTTTTTGGCTGGGATACAAATTGGAAAGGAAAAAAGCAGCATGTAATTGGAGTTACGCTCCCACGTTGTGGGGACGTTTTACCTGGTTTTCCTGAGTTTTACTTTCCCTCTTAATATCCCCTTCAGTTCCGCCACAATTCCACAACTTTTCACGCTATATTTTTTATTTCCTATTATTTCTATTCGCCAAACAATCACTTCTCGCATCAAAGATGGCCGCCAGGAACACCTCCTCCGCTTGTGCGCTGGAGGCTTGTAGTCCCGCCCACTTAATCCCCATTGGGTGCCGGCCATCAGTTCTCCCCTCTCATTGGGTAAGAGGAGCTGTCTATCTACTCGCAGTGCTTGACAGCTTCCGTGCATAGCGAGTGATGGTTGGTGTAAATGGAGAGGTTAAAGGTGTACCGGGATGTCTTTAAATTGTCTATCTTACGATGTAATTACTATTTTGTACAAACGTAGGAAGTTTCTTGCAAAAGCAGCAGTTTCTTCATTGACAGCGAGTTTTAATCTAAGATGCTTCTCACCATCAATGCAGTTATCCTTGTCAAACAGCTTGCTTGGGAAACAGATGGGGTTTGGGACATGAAAGCTCATGAGACTGGAAAAACCTCCAAAATAATTTCTAAACATAAGCCTTAATCTTTTAGACCTTTGATTAAGCATTATACTCTTGTTATTACAAAGCATAAATCAAGACTGTAAAGATGGTTTGAAATGATTTTATGTTTTAAATTTAACACCTATTAAAATTTTAATTTATTCAACAAGGTCCCTTTGAGACACAAATAAAACTATATATATCGTTAAATTTTAGTTTAATATGGAAATTAAACAAATTAAAAGAATGAAACCTGAAAATAGTATAAATTCAAAAGTTATTGAAAGAGTATTATTGAGGGATAAATAAGACAAACCAATAAAAAAAAGTTTAAGTGATATTTATATGGACAATCCAGTGCACTTTCATTTGCCAAATATTTATGCACTGCTGTATTTTTAAATCATTTGAAGAAAAAAAAATCAACAACTTTCTGAAATAAGATGCTGTTTGGTGTTTTTTTTATATGCATAAGAAAAAAAAGCATCTTCAAAAACCATTCCATTAAAAGACTGTTGATTGTTGTAAAAGCATTTTACTACTGTTTACATAAGAAAATCAAGACATTACCAAAAGTATTCAATGAACAGAGAATGAGATGGAAACACATTATGAACAACTGACCGAGTCAACATGAAAACACAACAGACCTATTCGTTTTTCTATCAACCATGAGTCTTACAGTGTTTGTTACCACACATCTCGATGTTCAAACCACAATGATTATGATTAGATTTGAACTAGACAACAGCATACAAACTGGTTTTAATCAGAACACCCCAATAGAAAAAGTGTTTGCAGCATGTTGCTGCACGGCAGTGATAAAGTCTTTAACTTGACAGAGAAAGAGGGAGAAATTAGTGATTAACTTTGGTTTGGATTGACAAAAAGACCTCATAAAACCAGTTTAACACAACTATCAGTTCATCCAAGGCATCGCAATACTTCCCAGTTCAATCTGATCTTCTGTAACAGAAGCTAAAAGACTATAATGAAGAAATGAACTTCACAAATTAAATTCACACTAAATATTCCTTAAATGGGAAACATTCGGAAATCTGTCATTGATTCTAGACACTTGCGGCACACGAATGTATCAATATAGATCTACTGATTTCAGATATTAGCGTTTGTAGCACTAAAGATGTTCCTTGTACTATTTTAATAAATCAGTAGATGTACAAGCCTGGTAGTTGTGCTGTAATATGTAAGAAGCAATAAGCAACACAAATATTCAAAATATGTAATCTAGATGTGCAGAGGGAATAAAGATGTATATTCAGCATTGAAGATAAAGAAAATACCAGTTTTGTTTAGAGAATAGCCATATGACCAGCCACGAAGTACAAAAATGCTACATATTGCTTCTTAACAGAGAAGCATGCGGCGTCTTTCAAACCAATTGACAACCAGACGGACAGATTGACAACGGATCATACTTCCAAGAGTTTTATTATCAAAAGTGGCCTATTATACTGAGAGAGAAAAAAAAAAGACAATCACACGTACAGAAACAGAAAAGGTGCCACATTGGACAAATGTCATCACCATCTAATCGTTTGGTGATATGTATGGAAGAGACCCAGTAAGTGTAAGAACAAAACAGACAAAAACAAGATCTAATACCTGGAGATATGAACTGCAAAAAGCTACAAAATGGGAGGGAGATGTGGTGAGCTGGCCAACAGAGAAGACAAATGACTTCTGAGAAGGGATACAATTCAAATGAAGAATAAAAAGAGATAAAAACAAGGTAAGGGACCGAAAGACGACGTCTTCATTTGAATTACCCAGCAATTATGAACAAAACTCCGCATTTGGTTGGGTATCAATAGCTCTTTCATCTTCTCTGATGGTCAACAATCACGATTTTACATCATTTGTTTCAGTGTACAATTAAAAAATAGTAACAATTTTATTAACAGAATAAGTATAATCAGTATTACAGAATATCTCCCGCTAATAATCTTAAAATACAAACAAAAGAAGAAACCCTCCCATAATTGCTCACAAATCATCTTTTAATTTAAGCCTCAAAAAAACAAAAACAAATTCACCTTTTGGCTTTTTTAAGCATAAACAAAAAAAATGTTCCCCCTGTCATCTCTGCCTCAATTGCTCTCTCTTTTTATACGAGTTATCGCAAAGCTGGACTCCATCCCATTTTTCCTCGCTCTCTTCCTCTACCAGAAGTCTCGGCGGTGGTAGGCATCTGGATCGCAGTACTTGGTCACCACCACTCTGTTGGCGAACTTTCTCCCCGTTAAGCCCTGCATGGCTTTCTGGGAGTCGTAAACAGATGTGAACTCCACAAAGATCTGGAAAAATAAAATAGATTGTGGGATGGTTTGAGTATGTTTGTGTAGCACTACCAGATGTTCATTGCTGGAGGGTTCAGAGTCAAAGTGCTTTATTTAGCACCTACGTAAAAGGAATGAAACACAGCCCGTCCCCATGCATCACTTGAGCTGGTTTGGGGAGGCTTACCTTGCCGGTTCCAGGGATATCAAGGCCATCAACAGGCCGAGGAATCTCTATGCTCTTGACCTGGCCATATTTGGAGCACTCCTCCTTGACGTCCTCCACTATCTCCTCGTACTCCTCGTCGTCCAGGAGCTCCTCTGGAGCCACCATGTTCATCAGGCACAGGACCTCGGTAGGGATGCCGCCCATCTGCATCATGGAGTTTGCCATCATCCCCGGTACTTGCAACGTCACCGGAGTCTCATTTATACTCGTCTACAGAAAAATAAAAGACCGTTTGACAATCCAATTATCCTATTTAAAATAAACTTGTGCATCAGTGCTGCATACATTTTGAAAGACTTTTTTTGTGTGGAAAATGCACAGATGAGACCAAGAACATATGCACTACCATTCAAATGTTTGGGGTCAGATTTTATTCATTTGTTTTTATTATTTTATATTTTTTGAAGAAAATTAATACTCTTCAGAAAGGTTGCATTAAATCAAAAGTGACAGTAAAGACATTTTTATTATTTCAAATAAATGCTGTTCTTTTGAACTATCTAGTATTAAAAAAAATGATCACAGTTTCCACAAAAATATTAAGCAGCACTACTGTTTTCAACATTGATAATAAATGTTTGAGTAGCAAATCAGCTTTTTTAAATGATTTCTGAAGGATAAAAAAAAATCTGTGAAATGTGAAACTTGAGTAATGATGCTGGAAATTCAGCTTTGATCACAGGAATAGATAGACAATTATAGATAGACAATTATGTATGTTTGCTCAAATGTATGCATTTTTGGTGAGCATAACCAATTAAGAAAAATATTAACAATTTAACCAAACCCAAACTTTTGTACAGTAGTGTAATAAGACAAAACACGTACAATGCTTTAACCACAAAAATTTCACCAAGTCTTATTTGTATAAAATGTCTCCAAATGACTGAATTTCATGTTAAACTTGATTCTTACCATTGTGGCATTCTTAGCCCCTACACTTGCCCTCTGAACCAGCAGCTTCTTATCTGCCAACTGCATACCATTCAATCCTGCAATAGCCTGGACGAAACATTAAAAGATTAACTTAATCTTAGCTAAACATATTAAAATCCATGGACACAGTGAAACACTAACCATGCCAACTCACCTGATCATTGATGTTAACATCCACATATTCACAGAAAGCATAGCCCTTTGAGAGGCCGGTAGCGCTGTCCTTAACCAAATTGAAGGCTTTGAGAGGTCCAAAAGAGGTTAACAACTCTTTAACCTGAATACATAAAGAAAGAAATTCAGGATTTACATTACATCTAACATAAGCAGGAAAAAGGTAAAACAAACAAACAAACAAACAAATAAAAACATTACATTTGAAACATTTAAAGTCCCCCTGTGGTAAAAATCAAGTTTTTAACTGTTGTTTGTATGCCTATGTGGTGTTTTTAAATATGCTTAAGACAAATCATGTGCAAATACATAAGTCAACACTATTGCTGAGTATTTTCTCTTTAAAACCGCAGTGAACCAAAGACAGTCTCAAACGCGGTATGAAATCACTGGTGTTTCTGACGTCACAAACTACCTTGTAACCAATCACGACAACGTGTGATCGTCAACGAGTGGATCTCTAACCAGGTGTGAGTGAGTAAAGGCGGGGCTAATTTTCATTTTCATAGGTATACTAAATGGGGCAAGGGTGTAGTTAATTCAAGCTATTCTAAGGCATGAAAACATTTTTTTCAAGGAAAAAAAACTTTTAAATGTGTCATTTTGGTGATCAAAAATGAGTTTTAAGGGATCAAATTATTGACTACAGGGGGACTTTAATTTCCCCCGAGATCCACTCATAATGTTATTAAAGTTTTTTGTGCCAAAAACATTTCAGCTATTCCCTGACCAATTTCCACCTTTTTTGCTGTGAGTTTGCTCGTGTGTCAAATATGCATATATTACCTGGTGTTCAAACAATCTGTCCTGAAATAGAAATAATCAAGGACTTTTTAAAAAAATCAACTTCAACTGCTCATTTCTCATGTTGGGAAGGATATGCAGAGAATGAAGAGCCACATGCAGCCAAGACAAGCACAAAGCTGGGCAAACCTTAAAATAAATTATCGTTAGCCGTTATAGTGTTTATGAATAATACAATCTATCCTACTAGCTCATTATTTCACTATGACTTTCTAATTATTTTGTGCAGTTTAGTTTCAATAAATGTTGATCTTTTTTGCTAGTTCCAGTAAAAGGGAGCAGTATGTTTTCATGGCACATGAGGCTCTTATATGAGTTATATAGACTTTCTACCAGAAACCATTTGTAACCAACCTGGTCATCGTTGAGATAGTTGGGCAAACCTCCAATGAAAAGCTTGTGAATAGAGTCAGGTACAACAGTGGACACCACACCTGTGGAGCAGATGGAGAACATTCATTAACAGTCAATTGACTGGCAGAAGAAAAGGAAGAGGATAACAGACCGATAGACTACAATCATAAGGTTGTAACAGACTCATTTTCTTAGGTTTAAACAAAATACATTCACCTGAGAACGTAATACAAATCTGTGCTGAAATCAGCCATTTGTAATCAAAAGAACAAAAGGAACATGTCATGTTTGTTGTAGTTTGAGATCCCTGAGCAAAGAGGGAACTGTAAAGTGGTCATACCCGGCACATATACGCTGGGGTTCTCGCTCATGCCAGGTAATGGCTGATAATCGTGTGGCCGGCGAATCTTTAAACTTTGCGCCTGGAAGATGATGCCATCAAACGCCATGGCCTGTGTGGTCTCATCCACTGATCGGAACTGAAGAATTAATGGGAGGAAAATTGTAAAGAACCAAGCTTACCAATTCATAGGCAATATAAGTCAGTGTGTACAGGTGTTACCCACCTCAAGGAAAGCAAAGTTCTTGTCCTGGTTAATCTGGACGGCAAGAACAGGGTTTCCTGGGGCCTGAGTCAGACCGCCGAGTCTCATCTGGGCATTGAAGAAGTCCATCATGGATTCCTGAGGAAGAAGGGCGTTATATAATGCAAAGACATTCATGCATTTAAAAAAAAGGATGCACAGATTAATAAGATTTATTAATTTTTAAGGTTATGAACAATAACCTAAAAAATGGCCGATATTTAAGTGTATACTTTTATGGTTTTTCTAACTAAAAAAATTAAAAATAGCACTAACAATTATTTTTAAATGGCAGTGAATTTAGACAGCACATTATGTACAGTATGAAATTGCTTTTGATTCATTCTAAGATTTGCTAAAGATTGTATTTAAAAGTGTCATTCATTTATTAGTGTTTTTTTAAGATGTAGTGATTTCTGAGAAACGCTGTTGAAAGTGAATCGACCAAACGCCACAACACACTGTCGTGTCTAAGAGTGAGATTTGAAGAAAGACTGTAGAAAGGGAGAATGCTGAGAGACATTACAAAAGATAAAAGCACAGAGGACTATCACAAGAAAAAGAAGGTTTATGATAAGGCAAAAACTTTGGGAACCGCGTTATATTAGAAAAGCTTTCCAGCGCTGGGGAAAACGAAGCAGGAAGGCCTGAAAATGGACACAGAGGTTGTGTAGGTTCTGCTCCACATGCGAGTAACATTAAGTGTCACAGGTCAAAGATATGGTGTTGTTGCAATATTACCTATAGTAACAGGACACTTGTTTGTCCGGAGCTGCTGGTGACAAACAACCAATTCTTGCTTGTAAATACTCTTTTTTTATTCTTCCTTGTCGTTTGTTCGTCATCTTCACTGTTTTTTTTTTCCAGGAAGCATTATTTTGTTTCTCTTCGGCTATGATAAACTATGATCCACTTTTGCATTGTGTGTTTGTGCATTTTGGCAGCGGAGCAATGAAGGGAGGGGTAAGTTGTTTGGGTTGATTTCACATATCAACAGTGTTTCTCAGAAATGTGAAAATAGGGGAAACAAGCATGTACAATTAAATATTCAATATGCTTCTGCAGAATACATCTAATTGTGCCAGTGTTCTGTGGATTTGTTCTCTAAAGCCCATGCAGAGTAATTCTAGTGTGTGAATAGTGTTCATTCAACACCTCTGTGATGCCAAATGGGATATTGCCAACGTAAAGTCTGCGAGCCTGGCGAGTCATCTGACTGCCCACTACGGGCACCGGGGTTGGCGTTACTGCCAGGCCGTCTGGCGTCATGGTGGGCAGCAAAGCGGTGGCAGGGATCTGACCAGCAGCTGAGGAAGAGAAAGACAGAATAATTGCATCAACAACAGAATATGAATTATTAAATAACATTACATTGTTATTATCAGGAGATGTCTGTAAACGCCTGAACCAAAATTTAAAAAAATAAAACAAGCCAGACAAAGAACGAGAGAATAAATAACACTTGATCAGGGTGGGCGATATGAGCAAAAAACAAAACAAAAAAAATTCGTAAAAATATTTAGTTGATACTATACCAAAAGTATATAGTGGCCAAAAAAAGTGATGTCCAGCCAAGAAAAAAATTACATCTTCACCCTTTATTCAAAATTTGTTAAAGATTTTGTAATCATATTACGTAGTTTGTTTTTCTATGCATGAAATAAAACCTGTAGCTGTAGTTTGGCTTTTTTGACAAATAATTTTGTCAGTTAAATACCCTAACCAAGTTTAGTGTGTATTTTTAGATTTTAATATATATATATATATTTTTTTTTCTCTCATTTTTCAATAATCTAATCAAACTTGTAGGGTCATAAAAAAACAAATATCTGCTCTGGACATCACTTATGACCACTACTATACAGCATGATATAGTAATTTTATGGAAAGATATTAAAAAAAACCCCTACTGATAAATAATTAATTTAAGCATTTTTATTTGAACAATCATTGATTTGGCTATCAAATTTTCAACACATTTCTGTGCACCATTTCAACCGGTATATCACCCACCCCTACCCTAGTGAGTATAATGAGTAGACACTGGACACAGGGTAGTCTTTTAAGCCATGTCACTCACCTTGCATTGCCTTGTACTGCATGGGTGTAATATGCTCAAAGCCAGGAGGCGGTACATCCCAGTACTTCTTAATTTTCTTCTTTTTCTCCCGTGGAGGAGAACGGCTGATTTACAGAAAGGTAGAGAGAAAAAGAAAAGAACCGAAGTGAATTAATTTTTATCTAACTGGTATATTACATATTCAACAATATGATTACTCATTTATTTATCTAAAAGAGCCAAGTCATTTAGTTAAATTATTCCTTTAAATCCAAAAGAATAGTACAATTAAAACCACAATAAAAAAAATTGTGAAATAAGAATAATAATCTGTAACTGTAACAGTTGGCACTAATTAAAAATATTTTACCTAGCGTAACAACTCCACACATAAAGACAAGGATTTTAACGCAGAAATAAGAATGAATTCATCTTACAAACTCCTTCAAAGTCAAAAACCCTAGCCAGATGGATTTGTAATTTGTAAACAAATGGAAAAACTGGGTCAGCCCATCTGCAGTATTACCTGACGTTTTCTTGGGGATGGTTCTGAATTTGATCACTGAAATGACATTTAAGAACAGGGTTTGACATGTAGCTACTTTACAGTAGCTTAAACTACAGTACATAAACTGAATGAGGTTTAAGAGCAAGACTAATGATTTTACCGTGCATCCTGCCTTATTCTTGATTACAATGCATTTAAAACAGACTACTTCAGTTTTAAATTCAGCTTAAACTGCGTAAATCAACAAGCATAATTAAAAGGGCATCAATAGTCTCATATTGTAATAGCAACATCTATTATAACAGGGCTTAACAATAAGAATAGATAGCAGAAAATCAGATATTCAAATATGCATGTACATCAACTGGCCCCAAAGCTCTCACTCTGCACCCTCTTTATTGTTGAGCCTTGAACAACGATGACAGTCACGTCACTACATTCCCTCTCGCACCTGCGTCTATGGCGGCGGTCCTTGCTGTCGCTGCGGCGTTCCCTGCTTCTTCTCTCTCTGCTCCTCCTCTTCCTCTCTCGACTGCGGCTGCGTGAAGGGCTGCGGCGCCGGTGCCGGTTCTCTTTGTCCCGCTCTGAGACAGAAGAAAGAAATGAAAAATATGAGCAAAAAATGAAACCAAGCCACAGGCTCCTGAAGCAAACCAGTAGGGATGCTCCTAACAGGATTTGTGCAGCCGATACCGACAACCCATTTCTTGTCATCATGATCGGCCGATACCAATCATTCAAACTTAATTTAAGTATTTCTACGTTCTCTAAAACTTTTTTTTCAGCTAAAAGTAATGCCTAAGATGTTACCTTGGTTATATTGTTTACAGTGATGTTGTATATTCTTTTAATTGAGAATGAAACAAATATTCTTTTTACAATAAACATTGAATAGGCCTTTAAAAACAGGGCTTACACAAACCACTATCCATATAAAATAGTTTGGGCTTTTCTCAATCCTGTCAACTACAATCTGGGCCAAATTTTGTTGAGATCTCAAAGCAATCGAAAGTTTGGGCATTTGGAGCCATGGTAGGCTTTTTATCAAAATTCAAAAACCTCTCCAAACAAGTGATCTGAGTGTTTTTACTGAACGTAAGAACTACTGACTAGGGCTGTCACATAAAAATTAGAATTTTGAATATTCTTAGAATGAAAAAATAAAAAAATAAATGCACATTCGAATGCAAAAACCGTAACATTTTTGGTGTGTCAAAAGGGTGCGTGAGACATGATGATGACATGGTTTATTTTTGTTAGCTTATCCAGTACAGTGTGATGCCGCTGCGTTAATTTGAAAAATGGCGGAAAAAGAGAATGAGGACTCAGGACTCGGTCAGAGCATTTAATTTTAATAAAAGATGCGATGCTTGATTTGGTTTAGATTTGCTTATCTTTTCAAGGGATAGTTCACCCAAAAATGAAAATTGGCTCACGATTTACTCACCCTCAAGCCATCCTAGGTGTATATGACATTCTTCTTTCAGGCGAAAACAATCAGAGTTACATTAAAAAAAATATCCTGGCTCTTCTAAGCTTTATAATGGCAGTGAATGGCCATTTCAGTTTTGAAGTCCATCTAAGTGCATCCATCCATGATAAAGGGGCTCCACACGGCTCTGGGGGGTTATTAAAGGCCTTCTGAAGCGAAGCGATGCTTTCGTGTAAGAATAATACCCATTAACTGACATTATAAAGCTTGGAAGAGCCAGGATATTTTTCAATATAACTCCGATTGTATTCATCTGAAAGAAGATGGCTGGCCTGAGGGCAAGTAAATCATGGGGTAATTTTCATTTTTGGGTGAACTATCCCTTAAGACAAGACAGTACTTTTTTCCTCTAACATGAATGCCTTTAGAATTCGAATTTTGTTAATATTTAAAAAAGAAATTTAGCTTTTCAGCCATTTTGACATCCCTACTACTTACATGTGTAAATGCCACAATAAAGCATGAAAATATTAGTAATTACATAGACTAAGTAACAAATAATGAGATCCTGGTCGATGAGTGATGATCTTCCAGTGCTGTTTTAGCTGTGCGCTCCTATTCTATGGCGCATGGTAAATCAAGGCCTGTTAATTAAACCAATCCAAGCACGCTTCAGCTTAAAATAGTGTCCGATTGGTCTCCACACATCGTCCCTACCCACTATACCCACCCACCATGCTCGAGATCCAGCTTCCATTGGTTACACTTTCGTCATGATGGCGATGCGAATGGATCAAGGAAGTCCTATAGCTTTAGCCGAGCAGCATGTCAAATCACTCAGTGAGGATTTTCTCAAGAATGACGCATCATGTTATGTATTTGAATAAAGACGTGCAATTTACTTTGGTTTACTTCTGTTTCACAAATTTACAAAATTAGGCGCAAAAGTCTAATCTGTACTGTTCACATGCGCATCGGCGACGACTTTCATATGAATACTTAAAGTTTGGTCGCAAATTGATTACTGATTTGTCGCTAGTTGAGATATTTTCATAAAATTTTGATCGGTTTGTAAGATCGGCCAAATTTTGTGACTACCGATAGAGTCAGAGTCAGGAAAGAGGAAGGAACAAGAAGAGAAAGCCCATTCCAGCTGCAGAATGAAAGATTTGACACACTATTATGTAGAGTTTCACTGAGTATCTAGGGGAAAAAGGAAGATTAGAGGTAAAGGAAAGAGACAGGTTGTGTGTGCTTTTCTGCACCTCATTATTGGATACCCACCATGACCGTTTAGACTGTCACCTGTGCGGAAGAAACAAGAGGGGTTAAAAAAGGGAAAACAAAAGTTATTGCAACTCAATTTTACTTACAAACAGAATACAGAACGTAGGGCTGTAAAATCATAACATAAAAGTCAGTGTTTACAATATGTGTGTGTCTGTGTGTGTGTGTGTATACAGTATATATATATATATATATATATATATATATATATAACCATGGGTACACTTGGTTGAGTTTGTTACTCTGTTTATTTTTAAGAGCGTCAACCTGTATTCATAATGTCTGAATGCAAATATGGTTAAGCAGGACCACAACTTTCACAAGCCAATCCGAGAGAATGACTCTGCTTAACCATATTTGCATACAGAGATTATAAATACAGGTTAATGCTCTTAAAAATAAACACTGTAACAGACTCAACATTGAATGTGTACAATTAATGCACTTGGATTAAACTCATTGTCAATAATTAATAGGTTTTAACAACCGAAGTTTACCCATATATGTGCGTGTGTGTGAGAAACACATAAATATATACAATATATATAAATATAACAATCTATATATATATATATATATATTACATAAAAATATATTATGTAAACTACATTGATGTTAAATGTGATTAATCACAATTAATCGATTTTACAGCCCTAACAAAATGTGTCACTTGTGGCAGGTGATCTGACAACAATGTAGACTAGACATACAAAACCTGCAGTTTCAAGCTGATCATAATTTATATATAAAACAATAAATTCAAAGCTTTTAATGGCATGTCAATTCTGGGACAATCACCACAAAAAAAATTCAAGAAAGCTCTGAGCTGTTGTTTTCAAATATAAAACTTTCTCAGCAGTTATTGTAGAGGTGTGTTATTTTATTATTATTTTAGAATTCATATACTACATTATTAAGACTTAAAATCAGCATGAAATGGAACTTGCAAGTGTCTTTTCTTTACTTGTGTGACACACCTGAAATGGCTTCTTAAACAACAACAAAAAATGTAGGTCCAGACATGATTTTGGGAATTGATTGGATCGTTGTGCTTTGCGATTACTGTGATCTCGTCTGAAAGGTTGTCCCGCCCTCGCGCCAGTAAACACGTCATCAAAAAAGTGATGTCGTTGCAAGTGGGAATGTTAATTTGATTAAAGATTACAAGGGCACACAAATGTTTAAAAAAGTAATGGTGTGCACATATAAATCATTTATAACACTGCAATATTCCATACATTTTATTTCATGTTGACTTTAAGTAAATTGAACTTTTATTGACACTTTTTATCCAAACAAAGGGAGTTGTTTCACCAAATACAGAATAAAATAAATAACACGTGTAAATTTAAGTAATTATAAGCAATTAACAATTATCAAATGTTTATGCATATTTACAGCTTTCTACATCTATTTTCTTCTATAAATCCTAAAAAAAATGTTCGAAGTGCTAAGTGCGTTTAATTACCGTAAGCATCAATATGTTTAGTTATTAAGATAATATATTGCAATCCAAGTGATTACCGTTCAAGGCAGGCAGTGGTGCACATTTATACTCACCTTGTTTGTTTTCAGATAGCTGTCTCTCGAATTCATCAAAATCAGACATCCTGGTGTTTTGATCTAACCCAGACTCTGAAACTTCAGTTAACACGCTCTTTCGCTTTTAAATATCGCTCTCTTTGTCACACGCAATTTCAAGGGACGGACTATAAAAATGCAGATGTTTTAAAATGTTACACCAGCATATACAGTTTCCCAAAATGCACTTAAATGCGTGGAGAGAGAAATACACGCTTTGCTTTAGAGGATTGTTAGCTGCTAATGCTAACTCGACCACCGCAGGTTGAAAATGAAGGGCTTGCGTCCGCAATACAGATGATTAAACCTCGTAGCTAGTAATATTTGCTCTTTTAGATAGTCACTTTGATAGTCAAATGCTGTAAGTTGTCATTATTAACTGTGTTGAAGTCTAACCCGTCTCGGCTGAGGAAGCTAACCGCTCATTCCGCGTTGGCGGATGCTGATCGTTTCTTCACAGCCGCAAAAGTCACTCTGAATAAGGGAAATTAAGCTGTGCGCCCCTACTGACCAGGAGGAATCCCCACATTTTCATCCACTTTTTAATCCTCCATCAATCTTCCACTTTGCAGTTTAGCTTTGATTATCTGAGATTAGTGAAGGGGATTTCTCACTGTAAATGATTGAAAGATGCGCTCTTTCATACAATATTGGAAATGTTTAATAACAGCAGGGTACAGTTTTGAAATGAAGTCATAATACAAAACAAAAAAATAATCAACCACAAAACGCCATTTAAAACATTTAACTGATGTTGCAAAGTATAAACATGTTTTAGCGTTTGCTTTAATATTATACAGGCACAACAAAGGAGGGTTATGAACTAGTTAACAGACACCAAGGGTTATGAACAAACCTTTTTTCTCGTAAATTATATTTTAAATCAATGAACAGTCTTTGACATTTATGGTTTGCTTTATAATCTCCAGAGTCACATTGGAACCCAAAAGTGCAGAAATGTAAACGATGTCTCTGATATCAAACACCTCATTTATATACATAATTAACTCTCCCCTTTTATCAATTATAAAAACAATTTGAGCTGATTTTAATAAGGCATCAATACACTTCTACCCAAGTGATTTCAATGATTAACAGATCTTGAACACAGCATAGCAGCACAGTTATGGGAATAGTTACTTATTCTCACATATTAAAGAATAATGTGTTCCTTTATCATCTGATAGCAAACCGTATTAGTTAGGATAGGTTAAGAAAAAAAAGACTGAAGATGATTTAGGAACACATTTTTTTAAGATGGTTGCAAGCTGAGAACTGTATTTGAATTCAATAATCTGTAGGCTGACTCATTATGTTCAAATGTGATCACAAGGGCCAGGATATTAAAAAGAAGTGGTACCTTATGTTATCCCCAACTTATAATCTCAAACAAGACAAGTCCTTTACATTTAAGGGGTGAGATTTTCAAACATAACAATGAATGAGAAACTTAAGCATAAAAAACAAAATAAAGACAGACAACCTTTTAAATACAGTGGCTGACTATTTACCTCACAAATGACCAAAATCGTTTTCTTTTTTTTCTACCAAAAACTTTCTCTTAAACTTTCAAAATAGTACATTATTGGTCCAAATGCTTACTCAACATGTAATTCTTTCAATCTACACACTTTAACTGAATAATTACCAACATTAACTGGGACGGAGTTGGGTTTTTCGTTCCAAATGTGTAGATGGTAGGGAAGAGAAAAAAAAAGAGAGAAAGAGAGACACAGTCCAACACTGCTGGCTTCTCTCCCCCCCAAAAAATAATACTTTTTGTAGGATATTCAGTGCCTGAACCTGTATGAAATGGGCAGCAAGAGGTTGTTCTTCTTCAAGGCCTGCACCTTAGCGTGAGAGTCCTCATCAAGAGCTTTATAGCAGCGCCTCGCATAATCCAGAAGCTTCTCTTTGGACGAATCAAACTCCCCAACCTCAGATACCTTCTCAGGAGCGACCAAAAGCATTTCAGCTATAGGAGTGGTGGAGGCCACGGTGTTTCGGTCAACCCCATGGACCTGGAATGCTCTAGACATGCTCTTCAACTTCTGATAAGTCACAAGGATCTTATTGTAGCGAAGCAGAACACCTGCAGGGTCTTTGACTGCAAAAAAAGTTACCATAATTATCAAACTACTGTTTGGTAATATGGAGAGTTTCTTTGAAGAATATAGAGACTTTCTTACCTCTTTGTCTTTCCATGCTTCGCGCAATGCGAAAAACGCGTCGCCTTTTCACTCTCGTCTGGCCATTTAGCCTTCCTGAACGGTTGTTTTGTAAGCTTTTACTATCTGAATCGTCACCATCATCTTCTGTAACAATCTGCTCCTCTTCCACATAATCTTCCTCCGCTATATACTCTTCCTCCTCAATCACCTCCTCTGCTTCTTGATCTGAAGTGAACAACAAAAAGTTTATATAAATTATATATATATATATATATATATATATACATACACAATTTTCTAATTCAATTTTTTAATCAAATGTATCATTACAGAACAGGGCTATTATCTTTAAAACTAAAAAACAGCATAGATTCCAGCTAGTTGCCAAAGCAACATTTCTCATTTTCATTTAGTTTCAGTTGAAGTTCTAAAATAACGAAAAACCAAATAAACTGAAACAAAAACTAAATACATTTTTTTTTTTTTACAAAATACAAAAACTTAAAAAAAAATCTAAAACCTATAATAGTATATAAATTAGATTAAAATAACACTGTTACAGAAGCATAAAGCAACAGTGAGATCGCAATTGATTTTTAATTGGGGGGGGGGGGGGGCAGTAGTAGTGAAAGCTAATTAGCTGTGTTTTCTGCTGCGCTTTTGGTTGCGTGCAGGGATTTTTCCCGAGCGTGTCATCATGGGTGATGAAGGAGAGGGTGTTTTCCGGGTGGAGGGCTTCAGATTGGTGGGCTGCTTCTGACTGGTGTGTTGCTGCAGGGCCTCTGCTTCAGTTTCTTACATAAAAGATTAGAATAAAGATAACACTAAATCATAAAATAGGATTATTACATTACAAGACACTACATCGCAGAAGCACAATTTAAACTACCTTTCTCCATTGAGCCATTGCTCTCCTGACTCTTGGTATTGAAAATGAATCTGTCAAGTTGGCAGCGCAGGAAGTCCCTCTCCTCCTCCAGATCTTCGATGCGTTTTTGGAGCCAGGAGTTCTTTTCCATAGAAATCTGCAGTTGTGCTCTGAGGCTGGTAATCAGAAGGTACGGACTGCAAGGAGGAACCTGACCGGAGGCCGACTCTACAGAAGCATTGATTTGTAGAACATGATAAAGTATAGAGCTCAATTGTGATAATCAAACATGTTACTCTGTCACAACATGGCTGGAGTAAATACCTTCGAAGGTGTGGTCACTTTGATTATAGAAACCAGACTCGTCCAGGGTGTTGTCCTCACAGGGGATGGAGATTTCATACCCATCTTCATTCTTCAAACCTTTAAACAGGATCAAGACAAATAGGACCTTATTAACCAAATGGATGGTAGCTGGTCCAAACTGGATATTTGCTGCTCCAATCTTAACCCTATAAATCCTACGGTATCATTTTTTTCATGCCTTCTGCCCTCTGTTTGATAATTCATACTTTTAGCAAGTAAAAGGCCTTTTAGTATAATTCTAAAAATGTCCACCTTTCAGATTGTAGTACACAATCACTTTTTGCTGTGAAATCTTAACTTATTAAACAGAGGAATAACTTTTATATTGTTTGTAAGTTAGATTAACATTTATGGACTGAAGTAACTTCCTTGATTATCCTTGAATAATTTGAAAAAAATCATGTTAAAATTGAACTAGGAAATATGATTTTGAGGAATATTTATTTTACGTACATGTACCGTCTGCTAAACTGTTATAAAGACATTATTGACTTACATTTAAAGCCAACATAATTTCATTTTACTTTTTTATTATATAAATAAAAGCAACTGCAATTTTTTTGCCCAGTTTGGGTCTTTGAATCAAATTGATGTTTTTTCACTCATTGAATGCGAGCTCCATATTCTCCTTATATTATATGAATCATAAAAGCCTGATATCAAGTATAATACAAAGCATACAACACATATGCAAACTTTTATTTAGAGTTTTCTATCTATTACTTTTTATATGCCAGACTTAGACGGTTGAAACAGCGGTAAATCACCGATTTATTAGTTTGTCAAACAGGTGTGTGAAACATGGTGGCAAGTCAACCAGCTAATAGCTAGAATAAACCAGCTCAAGTCCCAAAATCGTCATAAAGCATCTCAAACTGGATTTACCAAAAGAAATAGGATTTTATCCAGTTTAAAAGCTTTTTAAAACTAATAAAGTCTGACCTCTGCAGCTCTCCGTGCTTCTCTGTGCCTCAGTCATGATTCAGGTGACATGGATTGGGTACATTCGCAAAACTACAACCAAACATAAACTCTCTCAAAAACCGATATTAAACTTTTCAAAAGAGCAGAAATGCATGACACAGCATTGGGCGTGCTGCAATTAATAACAATGCAAGGACGACTAAGTAGTTAATTAGGCATTACCATTAAGAAGTAGTTAATTAAACAGTAGTTAATTTGCTTGTGTCTCTCTAGTCCTGTCAAACAGGGCAACGGATGACCGTTTCATACATTACATGTTATTTGCTAATAAAATGCGTGCAAGTATATTTAAATTAGCTTTGGATAAATTAACTCGCATAATTAGTTCCACTAAATTGCACGATACATTTATCGCATGTGAGGGTTAATAAACTTGTGTATTTTACAAATATGCAACTTCAAGGACCTCGCTTGGTAAACCGCAGACGGGATTGAAGCGTACGCCTGTTGATTGGCTCTTGTTTGTTGTTGTGCATCTATGTTGATCGCTGCATCATAAGGATTGACTGACTGAACCATAGTCTGTGGAGCGAGATTATCCGGATCCGTCAAATATCATATGTACGCCGCGCTAAAAGTCAGATCCGACTTTTTATTTTTATTTTAATAGCAAGTAGCACATGTAATTTTAATGATGCCCCCTATAATTAAACTAACAATATAGTATTTTAATTAATGTAGCGAATTTTGGGATTCAAACAGAAATGCCTTTTAATAAAAAATAAAAAAAGAGTTTTCAGGATTCGGTTGTTTAATTTATTGTTAATATGATAAATTTGTGCGTTCAAATTATGTCGAATAGATCGTAATATATATATATATATAACTGAGGTTAAAAACCTCAGATTTTAATTAAACCCCGATCTTTTTTCGAGTATGGGCGAGTCAGTGAGAAACCTGGCGAAATAGCACAATATCTAGGTATTTATCAGTTTATAAAATAAATAAACCATACAATATTTTTACACAATAAAATAAGCTGATTCCCTGCAGACAATATAATCGCATTGCAATATAACAATATGTAATGATAACATTTACAGTGGCTTTATAAGGTACACCATAGAGGTACACCGTCATCTTGCTCCGAGGTGACTTGAACGCACGACGTAAACACGACTTCCCAACTTGTAACGAACTTCCCAGAAGGACTTCAACGCACCAAATGTACAAGAGATAGTTGTACTGTTATCTAGTTGTATTTTTCAGTGCCAGAGCGCATATTACCATGTAAACATTCCCCCAATTACTGTTGTTATTTACTGTAAATTCTTAATACATAGGCTAAAGTAAATTCATAATACATAAAAAGGGGATCTCAATCAAACACTGTTTAACTAGTTTGAAATGGCCGATTCCGGTGGTGTCAAATATCGACATCCCTGACTGGGAGGGTCCGGAAGCAGCTTCACAAAGATAGCCTACTCCATACCTGGCTCATACACCTGAAACGAGATGAAATATTTCATATATAAGTGAAGATACCGAGAATTAAGGTCAGTTTATTGAATTATTATCGATGCACGTCTTCTGTGTTTGTGAACTGTTGTGAGTAGAGTAGACTGTTTTTTGTTTTTGAGTGTTGATCGCACATGGTCTTTCTGGGAACATAAAAAAAATATGGACGAAAGTTGTTACAGGTAACGTTAGCCTGTTATGTTGGTCGCTTTGAAGTAAATAGTTTAAACTTGTGGGTTCAGAATCTAGATTTTACACGACTGGACATCAAGTGGACCAAAAGTTGAACAAAATAGTTTTAATAATAAAAGGATGACACACTAAGCAAAATGAAGCCATATAGCCTACGAAACTGTGTAAGTTGTGTGTCTGGCTTCATTTAGCGTAGTGTGTTATCCTTTTATTATTTGTAGTGTGCAGTTTTACACTGTTATTATATTATTATACTTTGTTTATAAATGCATTTATTTATGTTACAACAATATATATTTTTATATATTTGTCTCCAACAGTTCCCATGGCATGTGTGGGTCTCAAACACTGCAAAGTGGCCCTGGGCTTTGCTGTTATTTTCGACCTTTTTGGATTTACGGCCCTGTTTATGGGGCTGTTTGTGCCACTGAAAATGAAGGAGAGAGATTTCGGGGACCTTTTTGTCTACACTGGGGTTGTCTTGGTACTGATCTCACTTGGTGGTTGGGTCATGTGGTATAGTGGCAACATTGAGGGTATGCCAAAACAAAAGGATCTGAGTGGAATTGGCAATGCCGTGGATCGCTTGGCCCGCAACCTCAGCAGGAAAATATATAGGCCTACACTTCGTGTTCACAGAGGGCTCTGACTTTTTGACAGTGAATCTGCTGACGTTTTAATTCTAATTTCTATTTTTTACATAAAAAAGACTACATTTTTTGTGCCTTACAAATTTGGACATGGAGAGTCAAAGTAAAAAACAAAGAAAAAAAAATGTCAAACTGAATATCCTGATCTTACACCCTGCTTAGGTAAATAGCAGTTATAGATAACTGAATAACATATTCAATTCATATCACTCATATTATTACTCTACTGTCCTTTTTATATAAAGATGATTTAATATAACACTGCAATTGTAGTTTATTCAGTAACTGTACAACAAAGGTCAGAAAGAATGTTACTACACAAATTGTTACAAGAAATTCAACTTGACCCTAGTGTTAACATGTATGCAACGTATTTTTAACATTTATTATCTGTTGTTTTAGCAATTCATGGCCAAGAGCTGTGTTTATTCTCTGTAAAGTTTTTTTTGTGTGTGTGTGTGAAAAAATGTTAATTGAACATGTAGACAAAATGTATCTTGATTGATATTTGGGCAAATTGTCAGTATTGTTTGTACTCTGTAAAAAATTATATGATCAATATGTTATGACAAAATAATTTATGTTATCAGAATCAGAAAGAGCTTTATTGCCAAGTGTGCTTGCACACACAAGGAATTTGTTTTGGTACTGAGGCTTCCAGTGGACATATACAAATACAACAAGAAACATAATACTACAAATTATAAGAATAAAAAATAAAAATATAAATATATGAGAATAAAAGTATCACAGTTGGGTTTAGTAGGAATAGACATTTTCAGATTTACAGATTATGAACATATTTACAGTGTTTTGAATATTATAAATAAATAAATCTACATATAAGTATCACCTGAGTTGTAGGATATTGCACTAAACAGTGGGAGTATTGCACTTAAAGGCATATGCCTTGGGAGGTGTGTTAACTGTTCAGGAGGGAAATGGCCTGTGGGAAGAAACTGTTCCTGTACCGAGATGTTCTAGTGGCCAGTGATCTGAGTCTCCATCTTGACGGTAACAGTTCAAACAGGAGGTTTATACAAGATTCAATAATCTTATTCAAGATCAAGAATCTTATACAAGATTAAACTCATTTTTTTAGTCAGTTTAATGTAATTTAAGTCGAAATGACTTAAACATCCAAATTGATTGTACTTCAAAATTTAAGGCAACAACTTTTTTTTTACAGTGGAACATGTTCAAGTTGGCTATTTACACAGAAAAATCATTATCAGTGCACAATCATTTGCAGGACATCATATGATCTCTAGATGGAGACAAACATGAACATTTTATGATCTGGCAAAAGTTAGTGGTTACATGGTTTTTGCATGACTAAAAATGTCAGTTTTCGACTCATTAAAAGCTGTTTTTGATAAATGTTTTGAATTGCTTTCCCTTTATATTGATATTTTCTATAGATGGTATGACAGACAAAATGAATTTACAAATAAGCAAATAAAAAAATATCAAACAAAAACAATTTACCTTAAGTAAATTGATGAATATAAGACTGCATTATTATTGTTATATTTTTTTAAATGCAATATCAAGTAGATCAACTTTCTTCTCTGCCTCTTAAGTGTTTCCAGTAAACAAACAAAAAAAGCTTACAGTTAGTCTAAGACAAAAAACACTGGACTTTATTTAGCTCTTGGGTATTTTCCTGTTTAGCACTTGATCTCCTGGGGCTTTTCTTGTTTTAAGCCTTCTAAATGGGATTGGGACTTATTAGCACATGTGGTCTAAAAGTGGCATATTCTGTGTGGTACAGACTGGAGTGATAAGGAAGATTTGCACTTGATGTGAGAAAAGTAAGCCTATTCTTTGGGAAAAGAGATACAAATACAAATCAATGATAGTTATGCAATTTTCATTGTGCTAAATTAGTACATTGGTGTAATGTAAGAGCAAACAAGAGCAAATCGTTGTTTGTAGATACAGTAGACCCCAAAGGTTAAATAACCCCCTTCTTTCAAAAAGATTTGAATCTGTGCGATTAAACATCTTCAAAAATGTTTTGGACAGATTATAATGCATTTTACGGCTATTTTTTTAGGCAAACGCCCTAGTAAGAAGAGAACCTGATTGACTGCATGCTGTACCAGTTTGGAAGGAAATCATGCTTGCTATTCTTTGGTCTAAACTTTGAAAAATAGTTTCTATATCAGTTCAAGAAAATGACATGCACAACAATTATAATATAAAAAGTATAGTTGTAAACTGACATTTTATGTTTACACTGAAAATTATATGATTAATAAATTATACAACATATGTTTTTACATTTCTTGAAGCTATTTTCAACTTTATTTTTTACAAGTTATACAAGATTCAATTCGTTTAAAGTCAGTTTAATGTAATTTAAGTTGAAATTACTTAAACATCCAAGATAATTGTACTTAAACATTAAAGCTACAGTATGATTTTTTTTTCGCCACTAGGCGTTGCTAACCTCTTCCAATAACAAAGGCTTAGATTGATGACGCAGTGATAAGCGGAATCATGGAACTTGTCGTCATGCTGATGGATCTTATAATGTTTACGGATGAGTAAAAACATTCATGTTTAACATAACTGTGTGGTATGAAGCAGGGTGCGATTGTTAATAAGAGACAGATATCAGCTATATAACACTGATTTGTTTTATTTGCTCATCTAATAAAGTACATGCAAGAGCGGCGCTGTCAAGTCATGAAGCTCTGTCAAGTCGAAGTTTGCCACGAAGCTCTCGGCATCTCGAAAACGCCACGCCAACCACTTGTCCCAAAGTCTGCTTGCCATGATCCATAATGTTTGAACGAAACAACTACAGCGTCCCGCTAGACGTAATACAGTTGTCCACATCTCACGCCATGGTTACTATGGCAGTACAAGCGAAAACCAGGGAAAACGCGGATATTATGTCATTGACAGGCAAGGTACGGGTCACTATTAAGTGACAAGGTACGGGCACTATTTAAGATTGTGAATTTCTCTGAATTTACAAATTCTTGGAAACATTTAGGATAATGTTAGTACATAATTGAAAAAAATATATAATGTGCAAGTGGTTTTTGGATATTTTGATACAAAATTTATTTTAAGGCAACACATTTTTTAGAGTGTATTAATGCCTAATTTAAAACAATAAAAACGTGATTGTCCATTTAGCACTTTTACTGAAGTTATTGGCTAGCACTTTAAGATTCCATTTAAGATTCCATTAATTAACTTTATTTAACAATGAAAAATGCTTCTAAAATATTTATTAATTTTAGTTATTATTAAGTTCACCATTTACTACTACGTTGTTAGAAGCAAAAGTTGTATTTGTTTATAATTTATTAGACCTGAGCTAACATGAACTAACAATGAAAGCTTAATTTGTATTGTGGAATATTCTTGATCACTTCATTGCGTCATCAGCTGCGCTCAAAGGATCTGCCCTTTATTGTTAAAGTTTGGTTATGTAAGAAATTAATAAATAATAAAGATCTAGCAATATGCCCTGTTGATATGTGTGATATATGAACTTGCAAAGGTGAAGCATAAATTAAAATTATTGTGACAGATGTGAAGGGGGAGGAGAATTTATACGTGTGCAGGTTTCTCGACAAGGAAAGGCTTGTTCAACTTGTCTTGAACCGGCACTGCACCGAGCGGTTTATGACATCAAAGTACCGCGAGAGCGATTCAAAAGCATAAAAAGCCGTCTGCTCTCTAATTGCTCTCGCGGTACTTTGATGTCATAAACCGATCGGTCTGTGCAGCGCCGGTTTAAGTGTAACATTTGCACATTTGGTAAGTACCTATAACTTGAGCTGAAACAACAATAATTTAAATAAAAAAATAAAAAGAAACTTAAAAAAGGGCATCACAAACATATGTTAAATTAATTTAGCAGAGATACAGATCTTTGGGCTTTTTGATTGTTTTAAAACTTTACAGACTCAAATTACATTTTAAAGGCTGCTTTAAAATGAGCAAACTTGGGTTTTAAGTTACTCCATTTAGTTTGATGAATATAAAATTGTCATAACTCCTCTGGAAGCTCCCTCACTCCTTGTTCCTCACCTCAGCGTTGCAGAGAATTGAGATGTCCTCAGGATGGTTGAGATCGATCGGTTTCCAGGATGGAGGACGGAGGACCAAGGAAACGAGGAGGGATATTGATAACTGAGAAGCACCTAGTGTATATTCATTTGGATGTATGGTGGTTATAAAGGGAAATGGTAATGGATACTTGAAAACAATTAGCTGAGAACGTTACATTAAACGAACCAATCAGAACGTGTAAAGAGTTTCATTAACAAATACTGTAACAAATGTATTTTTCATTGTTACTCAATGTTAATTAATGCAATAACTAATGGAACATTATGGTACAGTGTTACCATGGTAAGAAAAATGATCAAACATGTTTTTCCCCTTTTTTTTTGGGTTATAAACCAACAATTTTAAGTTGCAAGACTTTTAACAATTTAAGGCCCGGTTTTACAGACTGGGCTTAGATTAAGCCAGGATTAGGCCTTAGTTCAAATATTTAAGTAGCTTTTAAAAACGTGCCTTAGAAAAAAAAACATTACTGGTGTGCATCTTGAGACAAAACAATGGCAATGACATATTTTAAGATATTACAGTGCAAGTTGCTTTAATTAAAACAGCTCAAACATGCATTTTAGTCTGTGAAACTTGAGTAGCCTAATTGTTATATATTTGCCCATTTAATTTTTGTAAGTAAATAGCAAAAAAAAAAAAAAAAAGAATAGTTTTAAACTGTATTTTTTTATGTTAAGCAGCTATGTTCATTGACTATATTTATGTTCACATTTGTTGAAAAAGTACAATACAGATAGGCATATAGGCATTAGCTATAGATTAGTCACAATTAGGATTCCCAGTGTTAAATCTTGTGACATGCTCAATGGGGAATGTTTACAGTAAATTATGTGGGTTTAATCAAGTACAGGAAGACTTAATATAACTGTATACCAGTCATTAAATGACCTGTGCCCTGAAGCTTGGCATTCCTTTCCCTGGCATGTGTTTTTGTTCTTTCCCTTCTTAAACAACTCCTGTTTATTTCTCTCTTTATATAGAGAGCAATTGTTGAGGGATTGTCTGGTATGGGGACATTATCGTGGGCAGGACAAGGTAGACTATGGACAGTAAGCTGATCAGAACAAGACTGGCAGGATGTATTTATGACCCAGAGAAAATCCAACGCTTTAAAAGGAGCAAAGATAAACTTAGTGTTAGAGAAGGATACAGATTAAAAATAAGGACTGCTTGAATAGAATGTCAAAAGGCAACATTTAAATTGGAGCGTTTTTGAAGCACTTTGGTTTTCTCTTTCTGTTTTAAATTACATAAATCTCCCTTTACGTGACTGCTATCATCTTTCCAATAAATAAATAAAAACCTCAATAAAAAAGGCTTGCCTGGGGCTGTATTCAAGAGAGCAGATATTCAACATTCAAATTGATTAAATTCATTAATCAATTCAGGATAACTGTGACATTTTTTCCCAGTCATCTAAATGGCAAACAGTTCCAGTTTACCTGAATTCACCCCGAAATAAATATATGTTTTTAATCATTAATAATCTAATAATGATGCTTCACATGAGAATTTCAAGTATACATTTTGCTCTTTTTATAGCTGCTTTAAAGTTAATTGTCTTTTTATAACTGCATTAACAGTTTTTATTTCAAAGGTCACTAAAGTTTATCAAGATGCTGTAAATCTGGGCAGCACACCAAGAGGAAAAGACCATCACCACTTAGTTTAATGAGATTTATGAAGATCTGAATGGAAATGGAAATCCCTCTCTCTAGACACTAATAGTTGATCTCATATGCACCCCTTGAGGATATATACTGTAGAAGTACGTTTTGTATTTAAAGATGCCAATCTTAGCAATGGTTTTGTTATAATAAAGCAACCAATACCACCAATAACAAACTACAAAAATCTAAACATAAAACTAAATGTAAAAATCGTTTGTTGTGGCAAACAGTTGGCTGTATAGAACAATATTCATCTCATCAAGGTGTACTTTATTTTAGCCATTTGTCAGAGCCTTTTAGCTGAAACAGAGACTACAATGAATATGGGATTAAAAAGAACAGAACAGAAACTGTGCATTATGAAATGTAAATCTCTTTCTGTCTGAGCCTTGTGCAATCTTGTGTAATTGACTTAACCCAGTATGGAGAGGTAGCCGCCTCATTCAACACAGCCTCATTACTCTCCCACACTCCACCTTGATTAATTGCCCTGTGATTCTTCATCCTTGAACCACAACCACAGGTAAGCATGTTACTTTCATTTATTTATATTTAATTTCATTCACACATATATATTGATTTCTCAGAGTACAATGATACTCAGATCTTGCATATTCTTTGCTGCACATATGTTGCACATATGTGAATCATTATATCACTGCATTAAACACTTACTCCATATAACTTCTTATATCCTCCTGAGTTCATTTATTACAGTGATTTTATATTTATTATTTCTTCATTTATTTGAATGAGCTCTGTGCACAATACATAAAGCTATGGAAGGATCTTATATCAGGCTAAATCTGTAAAATAGTTTAGGCAAAAACGCATGGACTAAACTGTTTTTTGTTTACTGCTAGGACACTTTCATATCTAATTACTTGTATGGCATAAGCACTGACTAAAAAATGTTCAAATATGCACAAAAAAGTCAACCATAATTTGTAAGTTACAATTTGTAAAGTTCTGCAAGCAAAAATAACCATAGGTATGTATAGGCTACGTAGATGCCACATTCGACCGCTCCAGACACGTTGGCGCATCCGCCATTTTGGAAAGGTCAGCGTTTCGCAAGTAACTACTATTTTAATTACTTTATTAAAGTAATATAACTGATTACTTTTGATTCCCTTTCTTAATTTCTAACAAATGTTTTCAACTGTTAATCATTTTCAAACATCTAAACCAGGCAGGGTTCAAATTCAAACAATTTTACAAATTTAAAAATATAACGCTGCAATTTCAAACAAGAGAACCAAAAGCATCAGAATAGCATCGCTTTACTAAACGGCCTTTAAATGGCAGGAGGCATTTACCTTTAAATGGTAATCATTAACAATTTTTATGAGTAACTGTAACTGATTACAGTTACATTTATTTTGTAATTACATTACGTAACTCTGTTACATATGTAAGTTACTACCCAAAACCGGCGAAACTACCGGAAGTAAGCGGGCGCCATAACTGAGCTGTTGCTGGGTAGCGTTGCCAGTGGCGGTTCTAGAGGGGGGGGGTGCAGGGGGGTCCGTGCCCCTGTGACAACAAGTTTGGCCCCCCTTGTGGCCCCCCTAAATGGAGTGTGAAATAATTTTTACAAAACTGTTTTTTGCTATCTTTGTTATCGTTATATGCATATTATTTTTGTATTATTCTATCTTTGTGGATTTGCTTGTTCACGTGACAATTCGCATCACATTCGCGGGAATCGCGGCAGAATAACGTCTGTCTCCTGCACGCGAGAGAGGAGAGAAGGAGAAAGCTGGTCAGTTGCAAGTTCATTCTTTATGTGCGTATCGGGTGTGCGATGTGTATTGTCTATTAAAATATTGTAATACTTGTTTTAACTATGTACGAGGCACTGTGAGCTGACATCGCATTTGTCTCTCGTCCTTTCACTGCTGTGTGCGGTTCATATGTCCCCAAATTAGTTTATGTCTTATATCATATTATGTTCTTATATTAGAATATCAAATCAGCAAGAGTGCTGTTTTCCCGTGCACAATTGCAACTGTGATATTGATGTTATACAACAGTTAAATTAACAATAAGTTAACATGAGTTACATTTTAGACACATTATTGTCAATATTGTTTGTTTTCCCTTTATTTCGCCGACTAGAATTTCAAAATGAAACCGTAGCAGAGTCTCAATGCAACAGACAGCGATGATTTATTGACTGAAATCCGCGTTTTGAAGGAATCACTTGCTCCTTTCCCGAATGAATCAGCCGTTTGAACAAATCGGTTGAATGAATGAATCCCTCAACTCACTTCTGTGACTTTCCGCCGCCTACTGGCGGTTTTAGTTTCATATTTAAAGTACCCTTTAATTAAAACGTTAAAATTAGAAATCATTTCATGTTTAAATATTGATTTTAAAAAAAAATCTCATAGCTTTATTTATGCAATTGTAAATGGAGTGTAAATATATTAATGCCGCTTCTGTGTCACCTCTAGACTGCACTGCAAACATGGATTTTGATTGAATGAATTAATTTGACTGGTAACAGTGGTACTGTATAATTATTGTATAATTAAGTATTATTCTATAAATAAGTATAATTACTGTATAATTTGAATGTTAGTATTTGACATAAAAGGTGATTCATAACTCTAAATAAGTTTAGAAAGAATGTCCATATATAGGTGAAAATGCCCCTGGAAATCGATTTAAGGTGGCAAATTAAATTAATTAAAAATTAATTAAAAAATGAATTTCGGTCCCTGCTGTTAACTGACCACTGCATATAATATTAAAAAATATGAATATCTTTGTGAGTCTGCTGTCAACAACAGGCCTAAACCAGCCATGGCACCAGCACAAAAACACAATCAGTAAAATATCATCTAATTATCAACAAAACATTGAAAATATTGAGATATATTTTTGTCAATATTCCACACCCCTAATGTACGGTATGAATTTTGATTTCTTCAGGTCTTAAAAAGCCTTAATTTTGACTTTAAAAAGTGTGCAGGAACCCTGTAAACGGTTAGACATGGTTACCTAGCAAGTCAGTTATTTTCAGTAAATGAATTAATAAGCTTCTTGGTCCCCATTGCTTTTGCTCTATAGTTCTCACCAAAATGAAGAGAAAGAAGGACATCATGTCAATTACAGTTACTGTGACTAATACTGAATATGTAATGCAAATGTAAAAATATAATGGAAATGCAAATACATTGTTGAATGATTATAAACATGGTATTTTGCCTGTTAATGCCTGCAGTGCAGTGCAGAAAATTATATGACAACAATAACGTCTAAATGTAACTGGCCCCTCTAACAGTACAACTGGCCCCAGCTTGGCCCCCCCAATTGAAATGGTCTAGAACCGCCACTGAGCGTTGCGCCACTGCCTCCTATTGTTTTAGTTGCAACTTGCGTCCACTGGAATAAACAGCCTGCGATTTACGTGTAGAGTGTGCATTATTTGACCAACCCATCCGGAGCTCAGATAATTTTGACCCTCTATCAGTGACCTGTAGTTGGCATTTTGTTGATCATCGGATGCCAGGCGAAGGAGAAAATACTCTTGAATACCTTTAAAAATAGAAGGGGCGCATTGGGGCAGTAACGTTAGTAACATTACTGTTATGTCTGTAGTTAATGTTTGATTTGCTTGACTGTGACAGATTTTTTTTTTAAATAACAAATTAAATTAAATATAATGCCGTTTTTGTTATAATAATAATTATTTAATGACATAAGTAAAAAAAATATATAATAAATATGTAATATAGTGCTCAGCAAAATCTCCTCTCTAGCTATTTTTTCTATTCAATTAACATGCTATGGTCATTAAATGGCTTTCCTGAGCTAAATGTAACGTTATGTGACATAATTGTTTTCCTGCTGTTATATTGACCTCTTTCCATGGTTTAAAACACTAATTGGTCGATATTATGTATACTTTCTAGCTTTAACTTACCCTTGCCTTTTGCAATGTGAAAATTAGATAAATAATGGACACAAATGAAAACCATGCATTCGTTTATTTGATGTCATTCATTATTGTTGCCAAATGGACAGATCTTTTTATAGTTTCCTCGTTAGCTAACGTTAGCCTAGCTAGCTTGCCAAGCTATTTTCATAATTAATCTGTAAAATCGTTTGTACCATCATCTGTGACTGGAGGCCACTGTCTAACATCTTCAACCCAACAAGTCATTCTGCCTGACTGTAGCTGTCATCGAAGGTGGGTTATCAAGGACGTTTGTTTACATACCGGTAACAGCTCAGTAATGGCGTCGCCACAAGATGGCAGCCTACACAGAACGCTCGTCGGATTCGTGTATACTGTGGGAACCTTTTAATGTCATGTGTTAGTTTAGCAAAATCTGCTGAAATCTATTGCAAATATAGATGTTCACAGTCAACTTGCACTCAAATATTCACAAACCGGCTTTGAGCGTTCCAATATGGTAGACCGCTAACGTAGTATGGCGGCCCATAGAAACAGCCACTAATAAGGCTTCTACATCTTAGACATTTTATAAATGTTTATTTAACACCTGACAGGAAGTGTCTAGAGACATGCAGATGAGCAAACACTCTAAAACTACAACTTGCAGATGAGCAAACACTCTAAAATTACATCTTGCAGATATAGATATCAAATAGACATGCTATCAGGGGTGAGGATTTGGGGAGAGAAACGAGAAATTCTTAGTGCATTCCAGTGAATTATTCATGGGATATGTCATAAATTAAAATCGGAGAGCAGACCACAAATGCGAAGTTGGTCGAATACAGCGGAATACAAAGGCAAAAAGAGAAAATAACCAAGAGGAAAAGAATACAGTGACTGAAAATAGCTCTTGTGATAGATATTCTTGTAATACCAGCATGACATTAAAATATCAAGAAGTCATCTTGCTTCACTGTGGGCTTGGAAAAAGTGCGCATCAAGGGCGCATATCGACCGTAAAGGGAGCGCTCAACAGCACCCTTCCGAAACCTAAAGTGACAAATGGGACACCCTACGGTCTCATGGACTTAACAGACACACGTAGGCGGCAGCCATTGTAAGACCGAAAGGGCCTTTATATGCCATATTTTAGGATGTTGTATTTTTGAATGATGTATTATGACATTATGACAAATTTCAAAAAATGTTGGTGTGAAATATGAGCAACACTTGTTCTTGTCAGATTCACTCCTGTACTTTGCTGTGCTAATTTACAGTTTTGACTGGATACCCTGAGTGACTAACATTCCATCTGATCCTTAACAAGGACACAATTACAAGCCTTTGTTAGTGCATCAATTTCCTCTGTATTACTCAAAGGGAAGCCATGGGAAACGCACAGAGTGGAGGGATTCCCAGAGAGATCCTGGATGACCTCAAGCTGACCACCAGGTTCTCCGAAGCTGAGATCACCCAGTGGTACGATAACTTCCAGAAGCAGTGTCCATCAGGTCGCATCACACTACAACAGTTTGAGGAGATCTACGGTAAATTTTTCCCCGACAGTGATGCCAAGGCCTATGCCCAACACGTTTTTCGGTCCTTTGATGCCAATGATGATGGAACCTTAGACTTTCAGGAGTACGTTGTTGCTCTTCACATGACCTCCTCAGGCAAGTCCACCTCGAAGCTGGAGTGGGCTTTCTCACTGTTTGATGTGGACAAGAATGGTTACATCACAAAACCTGAAGTGATTGAACTCAGCCAGGTAAGAAATTGAACAGATTTCACATAAAATGTACAAGAACAGCTGCTGAAGGAGCTGTGTTCTCCATCCTACTGGAGTGGACAAACCAGTATTCCACAGATTGACTCAGTTCCCAAGATCTATCATAGCATATAGTACGAAAAAATATTATGCTTTTCTATTTTCCTGATATTCTTTTTTAGCTTTAAGTGTGTCCATTCTGTACCACTAGCATCACCCAAACAAATGATTTCAAACAGGTTTCCCCATGAACACTCCCTCCATCTGCCATTGGTCAGACAAACAGATAGTCTTCACAGAACAGAACTCCCCCAGGCTTACTGTATGCATTGGTTTAGTCAATGTTAACGCATTGGGCTGGTAATAAGAATAAATAATTTGTATTTATTTCTCTACTAGCCATGCAGTTGGTAGGTAAAAGTACCGTCAGAACAGTAACTTACAGAAAACCTACGATTATGAAATAAATAAAAAATAAATGCCAGACTATTAATTAAATGAAGAGTGATGGAATTTTATGTAGAGATAATTAATGGGCCACTTAAAAATTCCAAAAGTCTTTATGAATACATAAAGATTAAACATTTTTAACGTAAAATCCGTCCACAGTAAAGGTGAATTAATTTTATGGGCGAAATTCAGCCATTACCTTTAAAGTCGGAGCTGATTCGGATTGGCTATCAATGCTTTTTATAGTTTATCATCATGGTTAATCTGTGTCGTGGCTAGAAGTTGTGTTGTGGACTTTGCTATTCTCAGAGTATTAGTATTAACATTAACTTTCTCAGACAGTAAAGGTGCAATCACAATTACCATTGCTCTGTGAAAGTTTGCGGGTGAAATAAGGCCATTTCCGAATTCATGTGATCGGGAGTTTCGATTGGCCGAAAAAAAATCCTAACACAGATTTCACGTTTACCAACAGAAAGTTGATTGATTTGAAAGTGACTTCTGTGTGAACTGTGATTCATATATTGCTACACTATTGACAATGAACAATTGACCTTTTTTGCCTGCCAAATTTCCCCAGTGTGACTGGTGGAGCTGGTAAGTTTGCCTGGTGGGGCGAAACCACACCTAATTCATAAGGAATCACGGCTGAATGAATGCGTCTCAGTCAGGTTGTTTTAACAGTGACGTTTAAACCACAAAGAGCATTTAACATCAAAGCTGACCTAAGATCAGTGATTACAAGCATGGAGTGACATCATCCTTAAGCTCAAGCTCTATAAGAACTCATTGCGGAGGGAGGCAGAAGGATTCAGTGGTGGGTACTGTGTGAGAGATAAGCGCCTCAATGTGCAATCAGGATTTAAGACCAGGGGCACAGGGGGATTCAATGACATGTCATCTCTTAAGCCTTCTTCTCAGAAATGGCCGATCAATTTCCCAGGGAGTAGTGTAGGGTGTTGGACAGAGATGTTGCAGATGAATCAACAGAATAAATGATATCCCTTATTTATGTCATATCATATAGAGACAGTCAACTCTCATTCTAAAATAAAAAGTGTAATATTACATCAAATGTTGTGAATACTAAACATGCATTATTGGGTTGTTGTACGTGAGTACTCATGGTGACAATAGAGTTTCCTTCAAATGCCTGTGCCATTAAACTGCATTGTAAACCCAAAAAAGTTGGCAAAACTCAAAAGATTTGAAGTAATTGAAGGTATTTGAAGTAAGCAGAACAGGCAGATTTTGCTTAAAATTACCATGCAATCTCAAATTAAATATTTTTAGTACTGGAAACTTGGCTATAGATAAAACTAGCTAATTTAGTAAATGCTAATTTCTACTTGGTAACACAATGCTTTAATAGCATTAGCATTGCATATTAAATGCTGAAAGAGTAAAGCTATATAGCCATTTAACATGTACCTGTTCTCAAACCAAGCTCATGCGTCACTCGTCACATGATGGTAACCCTCCAAAAATCACACATAACAGAAACTCTTCTAAAATAGCATAGCAAAACATTAAACATTACTAAATCTCCAACTTAACATTAATCTTGCACATAAATCATTACATAACACTTAATTTTAGCATTTACTTTCCCTTTCGAGTGTCATGGCAATGTCCAATTACTTAAAATGTGTCAGTTTTGTGAACTCAAAAGAAAAAGAATGTTCTAAATGCTCATTAAAGTTAATTTGATTGAACTAATTAGTTTATTTTAATTTGACCAAACTCAAACCAATTAATTATTTTGGGCATTAGGGTTTACAGTATGTTTAATTCAGATAAACAAAAAATTGCCCAGCAAGATTCTTCAAACTTTAGTAGCTTTGCCCTGACAGAAAATTGGTCATAAAAGAAGATGCTCTCGTGATAACGCTGAGAATGTGACATATTTGTGTTGCGTTTTCAGTCGTGTTAAACCCCTATTTTTCGACTGGTTTATTGTGTTGAAACAGATCACCTAAAATAAAAATTCCTTCGTCATTTACTCACATGTCTGTTAGTCAACGTGTATTACTTTCTTTCGTGTGACATGTAGGGAGACAGTTTACACTGTATCACATTCAATAAAAATGAATGTCGACACCAACGTAACATAACATCCTGTGTATTGTAAGTGGGCTCTGCAGTTATGATGTCTGTGGATTTAAATGCTCGAACTCTCTTTTATTTACTCACCCTCAAGTTGTTCCAAACCTGTATGAGTTGCTTTCTTCTGTTGAACACAAAATAAGATATTTAGAAAATGTTGGTAACCAGACAGTTGACATTAGCCAATGACTTCCATAGTCATTTTTTTTCCTATTATGGAAGTCAATATACCTCAACTGTCTGGTTTACCAACATTCTTCAAAATATATATTTTTTGTGTTCAACAAAAGAAAGCAACTCATACAAGTTTGGAACAACTTGAGGATACGTAAATGTAAATAAAAGTAAAATAAGTAAGATAAGTAAAAAAGTAAAAAAGTACATTTTGGGTGAACTATCCCATTAAGTTGGATGGATACTGATTGGTTGCTAATGTTTTAATCATTCACCATCAGGAACAAATCTTTCTGAAAGTGATTCCAATGAAATCATTCCTCTGTGTCCTTATCATTATAGTTGTAATGTGTTGTGGACTTTGCTATATTCTCAAATAATTAGAAAGATTATTTAAACTTTATAGTTATTGTTTTTGGTGTGAGGCCTTACACACAATATTCCAAGTCTTCTGAAGTCATGCAATAGTTTTGTGTGAACAGACCAAAATTTAAATAGTTATTTGCTGAAAATGTTCATATTTCCTTTTTAGCAAAACTCATGTTCTGCATATTGACTTTTTTTACGGTTTGAAAAGTTGCAGACTGATTCATTTAATTGAAAGTCTGCTAATTTCATTTATAATACCTTTTCATGCTGTTGTCATGCAGATTTATATTTTGGGGGTAGAAGTGCACTCCAAATCTTTATCTTGCCAAAGCTTTTAAGTAAGATTGGCACAGCTGGCACCATTTCATCTATTTGCATTGACCTATTGTTAGGTAACTTAAGTTATATTAGGGTGAATCAAATCAACATGCAAACAAATCGCCAAACAAGCAAGTTAAGCTCTAAAGAAGGAGTAAGATATATTTAGCACTCAGGCCAAACAGATAGAGAGCCGAGGGAATGTGAGGAGAAATAAATTTAGCACACAAAATAACAGATTTGGAAATACGCCTTTGTGCGTCATAAGATGTTATCCAAAGAATAGGTCCATGTAATGGCCAACAACAACATCACCAAAAAAAAGAAAAAAACCCTCAAAAGACTGAACAGAAAAAGTCATAGTAATTATTTACGAAAGGAATACTATTACTATTTTACTATTGCTATTTTAGTGACCCTGACTATACTATTGCATAAAGTTGTATAGTATTTTATGGGACTTGACATTTTGCATGTTAATAAACTAATAAACTTTATTCTAATACAGGTTAGGGGTGCAACTAACGATTATTTTGATAATCGATTAATCGGACGATTATTTTTTCGATTAATCGATTAATCGGATAGAAATTAAATTAGATTTTTTTTTTATTATAACTAAATAAAACCGTAAATCAGGGTATTTATGTGTAAAAGTGTACTTTAAAAAGTGCAAAAGCCACACATTGAGTTTTACTAATATCAATATTTGCATTGTTTTTAATTTAACCTATTTCTGCGGTAGCGCTATTTTAATCCATCACTTACGTTGCGAGCGAACTGATTGCGCAACCTGATGCTCGAGACAAAATACAGACATCCCAAGATCCCGGAAGTCCCGGGAGTCTCCCGCATATTGATTGCGGCTCCCTGATGCCCGCGAATTAGTTCAAACTCCCGAAATCTAGAGCGCGCATTCGAGACAGAAGAGACTGCTCCAAACCGTGTAGCGTGCGCGCTCGGCAGAGCGCCTGAGGGAGAGAGACCTTGCGTGTGTGTGCGTACCAGTAAACGCTCCCCGTGACGTAAGCAGACCAACTAATCGATAATGACATTCGTTGACTACGATTTTCATAATCGATTATAATCGATTTTATCGATTAGTTGTTGCAGCCCTAATACAGGTATTCTGTTATTTAATTCAAGCAAGTAACTTAATCCAGCTCTCTCTGATTTCCCATCAGGCCCTTTTCAAACTCATACCCAAAGAGAAGCAGGCAAATCTACCCAGTGATGAAAGCACGCCAGAGAAGAGAGCAGAGAAACTCTGGGCCATCTTTGACAAAAAAGACAATGGTAAGAAAACTAAAGATGGTCTGTTCTTAGTTATGGAAGCTTGTTACTGCCATGGAATAAAAAATAAAAAAGGTAATTGTGACTTTTTATTTCACAATTCGTTTACCCTGTCTACTGGTTTCACAAACAAAGCTTAAGCCTAATGCATGTTTGAGCTGTTTTAACTGAACGCAACTTGCACTGGTTTAACAAAAAATATTTCAGTGCCATTGTTTTGTCTCAAGATGCAGTTGTGTTTTTTTCTAAGGAACATTTATAAAAGCTACTTAGATGTCCTTATTAAACTAAGGCCTAGGCTAATCCTGGCTTAATCTAAGCCCTGTGTCAGGGATGTCTGATGGAAGGACCCAAGAGCGATAGCAGATAAATAATGTCTTTAATATAACCAAGGGATGTGCCACGTAGGGCTAGCAACAGAAAGTCTCTTAATTAATATAGAAACAACAGAGAAGAAAACCATGGGCTGGGCTGGCAGGTCCCGGAGAGACAACGAAGGAGATGAGAAGAGCCTCAGCAACAGCAGTAAGGAAATCCGGTAAGGCACCCGTCTCTTGTCTTCAACAGCAGGATAACTGGGCAGAGTATAACTTAAGCGAACCTACAGTCAGAGAAGCCAGCAGATCAGGGCGCACCAAACAGGCCTAGACTGGATAAGATAATCAGGAGATCGATCAGACACGTACGTAATCATTGGAAATAATCTGGCAAAGGAGAGGTGGAAAATGGAGTCAAGAAGTAGGAAAACTTAGAGATAGCAGATGAAAGGGAATGAATGCAATAACGATAATTGATGAGAGACGGCTGGCAGAGAAAGAAGAGTGTAATAGTAAATGGGTGTTTCTGAACGGAGGGTGTGTCTGTGTGTGTGAATGAAAGATGATAGCGTGTGTGACCAGCAGAGGGAGGCAGAGAAAGAAAGGAGAATACCAGGATCATGACAGTACCCCCTCCTCAACGAGCACCTCCTGGCGCTTCCGAGGGTGGAGACTGACGGGAGCGGTAGAAGTCATCAATTAGCGAGCGGTCCAGGACGTCCCGGGAGGGGATCCAGGTTCTCTTCTCAGGACCGTATCCCTCCCAATCGACCAGGAATTGATGACCGCGGGCCCGAGGACGGACATCCAATAGCCTGCGAACTCTATAGACAGGAGAACCCTCAACGCGAATAGGAAGAGACGTAGGACGAGTGGGGGCACTGGATGTATACGTCGGAGATTGGGAGGTAGTTTAAGCCTGATAGTGGCAGGACTCACGACCTTAGAAACTCGAAAAGTTCCAATGAATTTGGGGGCCAATTTGCGAGAAATGGATTGTATTGGGAGGTTAAGGGTGAAGAGCCACACTCTCTGACCCCAAACATACCTAGGGCTCTTAGCGCGGTGTCTATTAGCAGCTCGACGAGTGAGAGAACGAGAATGACATAAAGCTGATCTCACCCTTCTCCATGTGCATCTACAGCGTTGAATAAAGGCCTTGGCCGACGGGACACTAGAATTGGAGTCTTGGGACGGAAAGAACGGCGGTTGTTACACAAGACAGCAATGGAAAGGAGATAGGCCAGTGGCAGCGGACGGAGCGGAATTGTGCGCGTATTCAGCCCAAGGGAGATGTTCAGTCCAAGACGAAGGGTTGCGGAATGCAAGACTGCACAAAATGCGCCCAATAATCTGATTGGCGCGCTCGGCCTGACCATTAGTTTGCGGGTGAAAACCGGAGGAGAGACTAGGAGACGCACCGATTAGTCGACAAAACTCTTTCCAGAATTGAGAAGTGAATTGGGGTCCCCTGTCAGAAACGATATCAGAGGGAAGACCGTGAATCTTGAAGACATGATCAACGACAGTCTGTGCAGTCTCTTTGGCGGAGGGGAGCTTAGGAAGGGGGATAAAATGAGCGGCTTTGGAAAAACGGTCAACGACCGTGAGGATAACAGTATTTCCCCCCGAGGGGGGAAGTCCTGTTATAAAATCGAGCGCGATATGGGACCACGGACGGGACGGTATAGGAAGCGGGCGGAGAAGACCAGCGGGAGGTGAATTACTGGGTTTGGTCTGAGCGCAGACAGAGCAAGACGCAATGAATCGACGGATATCACATTCGCAGGTGGGCCACCAAAACCTCTGGCGGATAGCTGCAAGCGTTCCTCTGAATCCAGGATGAGCAAAAAGCTTAGAGGAATGTTCCCATTGCAGAACGGCAGAGCGCGCAGTGATGGGCACAAACAACAAGTTCCTGGGACACTGGCGGGGAACGGTGACAAGGGAAAGAGCACGTTTGACTAGTCGTTCGATTCCCCAGATGGATGTGCCGAGGACACATCCCTGAGGAAGGATCTCTTCCTTGACAGGGACCTCCTCGTGGGAAACGAACTGACGAGAAAGCGCGTCGGGTTTGACATTCTTCGAACCAGGGCGATAAGAAATGGTAAAATTGAAACGACCGAAAAATAACGCCCAAATAGCTTGACGGGCGTTAAGACGCTTAGCAGATCGGATGTATTCAAGGTTTCTGTGATCGGTCCAGACAATGAAAGGAACGGAGGAGCCCTCTAGCCAGTGATGCAACTCGCCCTAAGCTAAACGAATAGCCAACAGTTCGCGGTTGCCAACGTCGTAATTGCGTTCAGACGGAGTGAGGCGGTGAGAAAAATAAGCGCACGGATGGACCTTGCCGTCAGTGGAAAGGCGTTGGGAGAGAATGGCCCCGAACACCTACCTCTGACGCGTCCACTTCAACGATGAATTGGTAGGAGGTATCAGGAGTACTCAGAATGGGAGCGGAAGTAAATAAAGACTTGAGATGATCAAAGGCTGTCTCAGCAGCCCGAGACCATTCAAAACGAGACTTTACGGAGGTGAGCGCAGTAAGGGGCTCGGCTACCTGACTAAAATTGCGGATAAACCGCTGGTAAAAATTAGCGAACCCAAGGAAACGCTGAAGAGCGACGCGAGAGTCAGGCACCGGCCACCCGGTGACAGCCTGAACCTTAGTGGGGTCCATGCTGATCCCCTCCGCCGAAATGGCTAAACCGAGATACGTGACAGACTGGGCGTGAAACATGCACTTCTCTGCTTTTACAAACAAACGATTCTCTAGAAGTCGTTGGAGAACCCGACGAACGTACTGGATGTGCACCTGGAGAGAGGGGGAGAAAATCTAAATATCATCCAAGTAAACGAAAACAAATATATTAAGCATATCTCTCAAAACGTCATTTACCAGGGCTTGGAACACGGCGGGGGCGTTGACCAAACCGAACGGAAGGACCCGGTATTCAAAGTGCCCAAGGGGAGTATTAAACGCAGTTTTCCACTCGTCACCCTCCTTAATGCGCACCAAATGATACACATTGCGTAAAATCCAGCTTTGTGAAAATCTTTGCACGCTGCAGAATCTCGAAAGCGGAAGACATAAGGGGAAGCGGATAGCGATTCTTTACTGTTATGTCATTCAGCCCACGATAGTCAATGCAAGGACGCAAAGAACCATCCTTTGTGTTCACAAAGAAGAATCCAGCGCCGCCGGGAGAGGAGGACGAGACAATAGTACCGGCCGCTAAGGATTCAGAGAGATATTTCTCAAGGGCTTCGTGTTCTAGGGCAGATAAAGAATATAACCTTCCACGCGGGGGGTCGTGCCAGGAAGGAGGTCGATACAGCAGTCATAGGGTCTATGGGGAGGGAGAGAAGTGGCCCGGGAACGACTGAAGACCGCCCGCAAATCATGGTACTCCTCTGGCACCCCAGACAAATCACCTGGATCCTCCTGAAACACAGAAACAGAAGAAACAGGGGGAACAGCAGACACTAAACACTTAACATGACATGATAACTTCCATGAAAGAATAGATCCCCTGGACCAATCTATCTGAGGATTGTGGTCCACAAGCCAAGTATGGCCCAACACAACAGGTGTATAGGGGGAACGAAAAATCAACAACGAAATTGTCTCTCTGTGATTTCCAGAGACAGTAAAACTCACCGGTATGGTAGCTCGGTGAACCTTCTCGAGGATACTGCCATCGAGAGCGAAAACAGAAGTGGGCTCTTTTAAATCAATTAAAGGAATGCCCTGTATCCATAAAACTTCCCTCAGCTCCCGAGTCGATTAGGGCTTGACAGGAAACGGAGGAGCCTGGCCAGTGGAGAGCAGAAGATAAAGTAGTGCGGGTTCTGAGTGGAGGGACAAGGGCAGTAGCGCTAGCCATTAACCCTCTCTCTACTGGCGAGCGTTGGCTTTTAGTTGACATGTCGACACATAGTGACCAGCCGACCCGCAGTAAAGGCAGAGTCGATGAGATTCGGCGTTCGCGTTCAGCGGCAGAAATGCGAATCCCTCCCAGCTGCATAGGCTCTGTCCCAGCGCTCGCGGAGGAGGAAATAGTAGTAGCGGGGAGCGGAGAGAGGAGAACAGACTCCATACTGCGAGCTCGGCGCCGGAGCTCGAATCGCTTGTCGATGCGAATGGCCAGGTCGATCAAAGCGTCGAGACGAGCAGGAAGTTCCCGGGAAAGTACCTCGTCCTTGATGTCTGCATTGAGTCCCTCCAAAAAACAAGCAACTTGGTCGGGTTCGTTCCATCCGCAGGAAGTAGCCAGGGTGTGGAACTCAATAGCAAAGTCGGGAACCGAACGTCTACCTTGACAAAGAGACGAGAGGAGACGAGAAGCCTCTGTTCCATGAGCGGAGCGGTCAAAAACTCGGGTCATCTCTTCCTTAAACAGCGAATACCGGTTTAAACAGTCCGACTCGGCGTTCCAAACCACCGTGCCCCATTCACGTGCGTGCCCTCCCGGTGAGCAAGGAGATAATATAGGCGATCCGGGCTCGATCCTGGGAGTAAGTGACTGGTTGAAGAGAAAACACCACCTCACATTGAGTCAAAAAGGAGCTATATTCTGAAGGCTCACCGGGATAACAGGGCGGATTGTTAACCCTGGACTCATGAACGTCTTGAGACCTGGGTGGAGGATCAACCTGAAGGTGGTGTATCTGCTCAGAGAGGTTGGTCATCCGAGCCGCCAAAGTATCCACTGCGTGTCTGGTAGTGGACAGTTCCTCCTCATGACGGCCCAGCATGGCTCCTTGAAGCTCGATCGCCGTCTGAATGGGGTTTTCCATCGCTGGGTCCATGATGGCCAGATTATAGGAAATCCGATAAGGTACCCGTCTCTTGTCTTCAACAGCAGGATAACTGGGCAGAGTATAACTTAAGCGAACTTACAGTCAGAGAAGCCAGCAGATCAGGGCGCACCAAACAAAACTAGACAGGATAAGATAATCAGGAGATCGATCAGACATGTACATAATCATTGGTAATAATCTGGCAAAGGATAAGTGGAAAATGGAGACAAGAAGTAGGACAACTAATCAGAGGAAAAGAGATAGCAGGTGAGAGGGAATGAATGCAATAACGATAATTGATGAGAGACGACTGGCAGAGAAGAAAGAGTGTAATAGTAAATGGTTGTGTCTGAACGGAGGGTGTGTGTGTGTGTGTGTGTGTGTGTGTGTGTGTGTGTGTGTGTGTGTGTGTGTGTGTGTGTGTGTGTGTGTGTGTGTGTGTGTGTGTGTGGCCTGGTAAACCCTACATTATGGGGACAAAATGTCCCCATAAGGATGGCAATATCTGAAATCCTTGTTCGTGTGGGGACATTTTTTCGTCCCCATGAGGAAAACAGCTTATAAATCATACTAAGTGATGTTTTTTGAAAATGTAAAAATGCAGAAAGTTTTCTGTGATGGGTAGGTTTAGGGGTAGGGTTAGTGTAAGGGAATAGAATATACAGTTTGTACAGTATAAAAATCATTATGTCTATGGAAAGTCCCCATAAAATATGGAAACACTACATGTGTGTGTGTGTGTGTGTGTGTGTGTGTGTGTGTGTGTGTGTGTGTGTGTGTGTGTGTGTGTGTGTGTGTGTGTGTGTGTGTGTGTGTGTGTGTGTGTGTGTGTGTGTGAATGAAAGATGATATCGTGTGTGACCAGCAGAGGGAGACAGAGAGAGGAAGGAGAATACCAGGATCATGACACCTTGTCTGTAAAACCAGGCACACGTCACAATTTGGACTTCATAACGAACAATTGCGAGTCTATATCTTACAACTCTGAGAAAAAAAAGTCAGAACTGCCAGACATAAACTCACAATTGCGAGAAAAAAAAAATCAGAATTGGGAGTTTATATCTCACAATTCTATTTTCATATTTCTAAGAAAAATGCAGAACTGTGAGATAGAAACTCTAAATTGCGAGGAAACAAAAGTCAGGATAATAAGCTTATTTTGTCACAATTACCTTTTTTAATGACTTTTTTCTCAGAATTGTGAGACATAAACTTAGTTAAACACTGCAAAAAATTATATGATCAATAAGTTGACCACAAATGTTTCACATTGCTTTAACTCGCCAAAATAAGTAAAGCTATAGCAATTTCAACTTTTTAAAAAAGTTATACAAGATTCATAAAAAAATGTAAAGGCAGTTTAATGTAATTTAATTTTGAAATGACCTAAACATCCACGTTGATTGTACTTAATTTAAGGCAGCACATTTTTTTTTTTTTTTACAGTGAAGGCCTAAAGTCCAATTTGCGAGATATAGTTTGAATAAAATTGTAATTCGGAGAAAAAAGTCTGAATTTTGACATCTGCGAGAGAAAAAACTGTGAGACAAAAAGTCACAATTTTCTATTTTATTTTTATTTTTTATATTTCATGGCGGAAACAAGCTTCCATTGATATTAGCATACAGACAACTTTACATAGCAAATTCTCTCTCACACATGCAGAGCGAATCGCAGAGGGGGAGTTCATCCACGCCGTCCAAGATAGCGAGATTGCACTACGGCTCATTCAGTATGACCATAAATGATCCAACATAATCATGATCACGCAAACGGAAGTTTTCTCATGCTTGACTTCATGTGCATTTGTTGTACATTAAATGTGCTCATTAAAGATTCACCATCCTTAATTTGTATCACCATTGTGTTCTGCTAGTTTTTTCTATTAAGCAATAGATATCTGTTTAAAAGAAAAAATAGTGCATTCCATTTTGACCGTAATATCTAAGTTAACGGTATACTGTATTTGATTTCTTTCATGCATTTGATGAATTAGTGGTTTGTAGGTACGCCGCTTTGTTTAATCACATACCTTATTCAGCAATTCTAATATACTTTTTTAGATTGTAGTTTGGAGGTTCATGTTCAGTTGCTGTTTTTTAGTGTCCAGTGGGGTTTCAAAATGTGTTGGGATTGAAACCGATGTGAAATTGTTGAAGTTGTTTGATTATTCTCTCACATTAAGATATGGTGTCATTGCTTTTTATTTTTATTTCATCCAAACAAGATTTACATGGTTTATTTTTGCACTATATTACACTGTAATATTATTATTGCATTACAGTGGTGTAAAGATGACATATCACAAGTATTCTCTTTTTTAAGACAGCTAACATGATTTGATTTGAATATTCTTTGGCCAGGGTTGGAACTTTTTTTAAATTACAACAAATGCAATTTTGTGTCTGCTTTTACCACAATATGCATGCGGTATAATAAAATATTCTAACCATTGAGACAACATTCTATTTAGAAAAAAACATAAGAAAAAGCATTTCTCCTCTCTTGTCCTCTGTGACTTTGATTTTCTGTCGTAGCGTTTCTCATTCTCTCCATCTCTCACTTGATCTCTGTCGTAGCATTTCTCAATCTCTCCATCTCTCATTTGAATTCTGTCTCTTACTGGGGAGATTATTCACATAATCTTCTGTCCAGCTTTTGAAAGCATCTGTCTAAAGCTGCTGGGATTCCTGTGTTTGTTGTAATCTGTCCATCACTCCATCTTGTTGCATATTCAGATGAAAAAAACCCCAAAATAAAATGAAGTAAAGAATGGTTGTACAGATTGACATAAGATAGAGAGACAGATGTAATCCGAATGAGCCTCCCAGACATAACTGAAAGCACAAATGTTCTTAGAATTCCTGAAGCGAAAACTCTCGATCTGAATCGATGAGTGAACAAACTATTGAAGAAAGATTTATGGAGCGAAGAGGACAAGAGGACATTTAACACGGGGTCCCACTCTTGTGTGGAATTGTAAGGACTTAAATGGCATTTAATGCTTGATTTAAAGTCCAAAATGACTTCCAAAAAGCATCTCCAGTATTTTGAGAAAAGAATAAAAGGATAAGAACCTTGACGTGTGTTTATTCGGAATATGAACACAGGAATGTTTCAATAGCTGCAATACATGTAAACGTCTTTTTCAGAATAAAGGCTTAACCAAAGTATGGATCTTAATTCGAAAATGATATGCATGTAAACTTGGTCACTGGTGCTGCCAATGATGAAGGACTTCCTGCAGTTTAGTTGGGCGTTCTTCTGTGCGAATGTCCCTTATATCAGAGCCAGACCTTATTATCATGTCTCCTCAGCACATTTCATCATTCCCTTCCCTCTCTAATGCATCTTCCATCTCATCCATTTCTCTCTCGCAGTCCTCGCATCCCTCTCTCCCGCACCCCCTCACCAGTACCAGTCCGTGAGGACTTTTCGCCCCCACCATACCCCCACCAGACCCTTCCTCCCTGGGGGTCCACACAGTGTCGATAAACGCACCCTTCTGGCTTTGCTGAACCAGTTGGCTGACCGAGTAGAGGCTCCCACCACTGGTCATGATGACCTCATCATAGGGCGGCGCGTGGCTGGCGGCACGGGCCTCCTCCAGACGGATCCGGGCACGGTGCCTCATCTCGATCAGAGTTTTGGTGTAAGAGTTCAGGGTGAATACGGCTGCTGCCATGCAACAGCTGAAGGAGATCCAAGCCATGCTGTGGAGGAGCACCAAAGGAGACATAACTGTGAAATAAGGAGTCAAATCTTGTTTTTTTTTTAAATGATGATTTGCAACTTAAAGTTCAAAAGTTTGGTAAGATTTTATTTTATATTTTTGAAGGAAGTCTCTTATGCTCCCCTTGGTTGCATTATTTGATCAAAAATACAGTAAAAACTATTGTGATCATGATCCTTCAGAAATATTTGAATATACTGATTTGGTGCTCATGTGACATTTCTTATTAATAATTATATAATTAATATAATAACATACATATAAATATAATTGAACCTTTAAAAAACTTTCAGTTTATCTCCCGGTTTAAATAATATAATGAGTCCCAGATTTTCAATGTCATCTCAGACTTTTGGAGCCCACTGTATATTGCAGGTATTTGATAGAAAAAGAAAAGAAAAGCACAGTAATAAAGGGAAGCAAATAAAAGTATGGACAAGAGAAAGATGGAGACTTACGCAAACGACCAGCCGTAGTCCCAGGTCTGTGGTCTCCAGTCTTTGGGCCCGATGCTGACAGTCATCTGGAATACTGTTGTATACATCATATGTGCCACCATTCCCATCAGACCTAAAATGTAGACAAGATATAGTTGTCCCTGTTTGTCTCTGTTGCATACTGATTAAGAACCATATTTTTCACCAAAGCTCTCAGAAACTCACCAGATAGCACAGTGCACATGGCAGCAAAAGCATTAATCTTGAGCGCATACATTTCCTTATTCAGACACAGGAGCAGCAGTTCCACCCACATCAGAAGGAAGCCCATCGCCAGGAGGCTGATGTATGCAAACTCGGATATGACTGAGAGCCACAGAACTCCTACAGCATATGACACAAAAAAAATGTTTAGCTATTTCATGAACATTTTAAGAGTTTTTCTACATGTACAGCTCATAAATCTCTCACCTTGTGTTTCTCCAGGGGTCAATTCAATAAAGCTCCGACATTTCTCACCTGTGAAGAATAAGCACAGTCTTTGCCAATTGTTTCTTGGTGAATCTATCTATCTATCTATCTATCTATCTATCTATCTATCTATCTATCTATCTATCTATCTATCTATCTATCTATCCATTTACCTATCTGTCTATCCGTCAGTCCATCCATCATCTATCTATCTATCTATCTATCTATCTATCTATCTATCTATCTATCTATCTATCTATCTATCTATCTATCTATCTATCTATCTATCTATCTATCATCTATCTATCTATCTATCTATCTATCTATCTATCTATCTATCTATCTATCCATTTACCTATCTGTCCGTCCGTCAGTCCATCTATCTATCTATCTATCTATCTATCTATCTATCTATCTATCTATCTATCTATCTATCTATCTATCTATCTATCTATCTATCCATTTACCTATCTGTCCGTCCGTCAGTCCATCTATCTATCTATCTATCTATCTATCTATCTATCTATCTATCTGTGTAACTATCCGTCCGTCCGTCAGTCCATCCATCCATCTATCTGTTTACCTATCTGTCCATCGGTTCGTCAGTCCATCCTTCCATCCATCCATCCATCCATCCATCCATCCATCCATCCATCCACCCATCCATCCATCCATCCATCCATCCATCTATCTATCTATCTATCTATCTATCTATCTATCTATCTATCTATCTATCTATCTATCTATCTATTATGTAACTTTAGAAACTTGTAGCCGTGTCCTCTGAGTTGTGTAAGACTGACTTGTTGAAGCAGATGTTGAGAACTGGGGTGACCCCATGTCAGATAAATGAGAGGAAAGAAATGGCACAACAGGAAACAGATGTTCAAAGGGACTGAATCTGGACATTAGTATCAAGAACAGCTTTGACAGATGGCCGCATGACAGTTGTTTTAGGTGTTAATTGTGTTTTAGTCATTTTCTTTGGACTCAAGAAACTCCATTAATTGGAATTTTGTATGAAGAACATTCCAAGGCTCCATCCAGCCAAAAAGAAGAAAAGTTATTTTGTCAGTAAAAGTGAATTTTTATGTTTTGTTGCTTAATAACTTTTTCTTTAAAAATGTACATGTATCAAAAAGAAGCACAGAAGCATAAACCCTCACAAGCACCTTCATTGTGTTTCTCACAGGACAACCAGAAGCCAGTGTGAAAGTAGCGTAACATGTATTTGTCTTCCCCAGTCTCCCAGATGTAGTGGACTGCATTTGCCAGATTTTTGGCTCTCATTCGGTCCAGTTCCTCCTTCTGCTTTGGGGACATTGTCACATTGGAATCTGGTTTCTTAGGGTCTGCTGTTGGGACCTCTGAGGAAAGAGAGAGAATTTAACTCCATGAAAAAACAATGGAATAAAAAGAGACTGACCGTTTCAAATCTATTCTGTTCTATTATACACACATACCATCATTTTTGCTATTGACTAGAAATGTGCAATGATACAGACGGCCATGTTTTCAATGTTGTCCAGGATCCCTCTTGCATGTAAATAATTCAGTGTTCACCTAATATGAAGGAAAACCTTCGTTTTGAATCGACATCAATAACATTTAGATGTAGTGATAATCTCCCTCAGTGTAAGTGGGGTTAAAATCTATTCGATTTGTAGAGGTTGTTTGACACACTACAGAAAGTACTGACCTCTAAATCTCTGATTTTTACAGTTTGAAAATGCAATAGGTTATTTTCAGGAGAGTAGTTTTATGAAAAAACACATCTATATATAGTATGTAAACATAGGAGACTGCACTCTATGCGCTTCTTAGCAATGCCATGCCAGTCAAGTGCTTTATGCAATGACTATAGGACTGGGATCTTATTTGCAAACAGTTTTCCGGTGTAGACACATCCTTACCAGTTGTGTAAGGCTGGCTGTTGTTCTGTCCGCAGTTCTTCATTTTCACAGGCGACAGACAGAGAGGTTTGACCACTTTATGTGTGCCCTCGCACCAGTATGAGGTGCAGAAGGCCAGCACAGAGAGCGCTAGGGCCAGAGAGGTCAGCGAAAGAGACAGCAAGGACCGACTCCTGCGAGACATATACTCCAACATGGTGGAAGGATACAGATAGTACCTGATACAGCAGATAACAAAGAAAAGACAACTTTCAGGCTCTAAGAAAGAAGCTTTGTGTGCGTATCCACCTACAGATGAAATTAGAGTTGAGGAGATGGAAAGAAAAGAGTGGTGGAAATGTGGGCAGTGGTGTATGGGAAAGATTACTTAGAAGAAATGATTGAGCGCGCAGGCCAATGTCAAAAGTCAGAGAGGAGGAGTTTACATGAGCGAGGGAAACCAATAGAAATGGAAGATGCAGAATTAAAGGTCAGTGGAAGTGAGATGATGAGCAGAGGATTTAAAGAGAGAGAAAGGAAAGGAAATGAGACATATGTGAAGAAGTGAAAACACTTGCCAATGCCTTTCTTAGGATTCCATATAAAAGAGTCAATATTTTACAGCTGGTGAAATCCAGAAATGTTCCCTCAGTCCACGACCAACAAATATGGCCAATATGTCCTCAAAGGACCCAAAGTCAAAGGAGATGAAGCTGACAATGAAAAATCTTCATGCTGAATGTGTCTCTTGGATATGTTTTTTTGTTTGTTGTTGTTGTTCAATCAAGAATGACCTTGTTCTTCTCTTTGTTCTTGCCCATCTCTCCCACCTGGCCTCTTTCTTGGAGAGATTAAAAATTTCTGAGTATTTCGTACTTATTCCATGTCTTAATCCCCATCGTCTATTTCTTTGTAATCCTTCGTGATCTTGGTTAATCTAAAAGGTACATCTGTCTATCCTGGTCCATCCAGAGCCCCATGAAACACCTACATCCACAGACCAGAGAGATTAAGCGTTATGTATTATGACGTCTTCAGTATTCTGAAATATTTAGATCTGTGTAAATATAGATCTGTTCATGTAAAATATAAAATATCAATTGATTATTCACATTGTTTTACCGTTATAAATAACAATCATATATATATATATATATATATATATATATATATATATATATATATATATATATATATATATACACTGTAAAAAGTTGCTGCCTTAAATGTTTAAGTACAATCAACTTGGATGTTTAGGTAATTTTAACTTAAATTACATTAAACTACAAAAGAATTGTTAAATCGTGTACAACTTGTATAAAAAAGTTGAAAATGTGTTAAATAATTTTGATGAGTTAAAAGGCAATGTAAAACATATGTCGTCAACTTAATTGATCATAAAAAAAATATATATATATATATGGACAAACTTTCAACACAGATATATATTTAAATGCTTATGATCACACGAAGAATGAATAGAATTACATCAACACAATCACGATATACTTGCAGGGATATATATGCAGTGAAACTGGTAATATAATATTAACAAACAATTCCATGGCAAAAAAAAGCCAATTAAATAAAATTTTAATTAAATCTTTTTCTTTTCTCATTTTTAAAAAAGTATAGGCAACATTTATTTCCAAAAGAAATGTTGATCACAAGCGCAGAAAAAAAGAAATAAAACCCACCTCAGCCAGTGTGCATCTGTCTCTGTAGTTTCACTTTTATTATCTCACTGTCTCTTCTCTTTTATTCATTCTCAACCTCAAGTGTATGTTCATGACAAACCCACCCAGATTTCACTTAATCCGCCCAAGTCCATCTGTTCCTTCGATTCTGCCTCTTTCTATAGTTCCATTTAAATCTCTCTCTCTTTGCCCACAACCAGGTTACATTCATCTCCTCCATGTAAGACTGTTGAATTAAATGATTCTCTTTAGATGTTCACAGTGTCAAGTCCTCCCAAGCACATGTATTTTGTTTATTATATAATCTTAAGAGCTTTTCAGACTGCATTGTATCTTCATGGACTGCATTTAAAACCAAGCCATGTAACTACAGTGGTGTCGGGAAATTCTTTATTTCTCTTCTTTCATCAGTTAAGGAATGCAGTAGCCTAAAGGTTAAGAATATGGTTACAGGTTCAGTATGGGAGTGGGCCTGAAATTATTTTGCTAGAAACTGTTTTGTGAAATAAAAATAAAATAAAAATCTTATTATGGAATTTTTTCCCACTGAAACCTTATGTATACTGAGACGGTGAGTCTTGGAGATCCCACCAGAATCATGTTCCCCCTGGTGGTTAAAAGACAATAGTGCAATAACATGACATGGTTTTCAAAAAGATTTTCTGTGGTATGCTGCCAATAAGGCTTACGGTAAGTTAATTTCAAGCTATTTCAACTTAATCTGTTATGTTAGCTCCTTTCCTAATTTTTAAGCCTTGCAGTCAATCGAGAATTAACTCGTTCTTTTCTTTATTTTTGCCCATTTGATAAAAAGTCAGCCAATTTAAATGTCAATGCATCGAACCTGAAACATTACTTAATGCAAATAATAAAGTCACTAGAATGAAGGATGTGCTTTTCAATGATCTTGTCACTTTATTCTTAAATTGTGCACTTTCACAGGTAACACCACAGGTTTACCATAGCTGGTCAAATAAATAAATAAATAAATAAATAAATATATTTATTTGTAATACAAAATAAAACCGTAACTGAACCTATAATTATAGCCAATGTGGAAAAGTATGCTTTTTTCATACATTTTTGAATTTCATCGAATTATAATGATTTTGATCTTCCAACACATTCTTCCTTTAGATAAATTACCAAAAGAAAATGTCTGAATTATAATAAATAAATAAATAAATGCACCAATAAAAAGAAACATTTTGCAACAGAAAGCAAACTGTGATTAAGACGCATCTTAATAAAAAGAGAAAGAACATGAATCTTCTTTATATCAATATTCAAAAGTTGTATATCTTTCTCTTCATCTAATTCTTATTCCTCTCATATTGTTAACTTTTTTTAAATAAGCAACAATTCCCAACAAACATGTTGTGCATGATCGCCACTTACATTGTTGCCTTGATTTGTTTTGACTAAAAAAACAGATCAATTTCAAACCACATGACATAATCCCAAAAAAAAGAAAGAAAGGAAAATTGAGGTGTTCAAGTTTTAGGACCTTCAAAGTTTAATACACCCCATACCTGACGTAACCAACTAAAGCATAAAAATGTTTATGATTGGAATGTTTCTTATCATAACAATCACTACAAGCCACATCTGGATATTTCAATATGCATGATCCTGTGTGTTATACAGAATGCTGCTTAAAATAGCAATAAAAGACAAATATTTTCAATGATGGTTACAATGTCAAAGCACGTCTAGGTCTCCAACTTGGTGGCTTCCTTGGTTATTCAGGCGGTTTGGAAATAAAAATCAGATATTTATTTTGTTTACTCCTCACAGCAAGTTAGATGTTTATCCAGTTATGTTATCACACAAATGCACACTCCTGTTCAAAGATCTGTTTGGGGTCACTAAGATTAAGATTTTTTACTTTTTTTGAAAGTCTCTTAGGCTCACCAAGGCTGAACCTTAAAATTTAAAATAAAGATTTTTAACTTATATATTTAAAAATATTCCTGTGATAGCAAAGCTAAATTTTCAGCATCATTACTCCAGTCTTCAGTGTCACATGATCCTTCAGAAATCATTCTAATATGCTGATTTGGTACTGAAGCTGCTTAAGAGGAAACCATAATACATTTTTAATGTATATTAATTATATATTATATAATGTGATTTTTTAATGAATAGAAAGTTCCAAAGAACAGCATTTATTTTAATTAAAATATTTTGTAACATCATAAAGTGTTTACTGATGAATTTAATCAAGTGTCCTTGCTGAATAAAAGCACTAATTTCCTAAAAATATCTTACTGGCCCCAAACTTTTGCATGGTAATGTATCCAAAATCTGCCCAGTGGCAGGTCAGATATTCCAGTAGATAAGCCAGTTTTCCTTAAACCTCTAAGAATGTTATCTTCTAAAACATACTGAAAAACTCCAACAAGTGAATAAACAAAACACCTGTTTCAATCTGTCAGTCCATCATGTTGGAAAGGCAGGGGTATGCATGCTTTTTTTCCCCCCAAAACAAAAAAATTACGGTATATTGTTGCTCATTAATATTTAAATATTTGCACACACTTATACACAAACATAATCAGCTAGGATCGATGAAGGTGGTGGGGCAAGGAGAAGGCAAGGGATGAATGGATGCTGGACCTCAAAAAATGTTATTTCCTTTCCCAACTGCCCCAGTTCCAGTGCCCCAAACCAATGGAGGTCGATGAAGAACTGGAGCTTGTGGGGTAACGGTTCCTGTGAGAGACATAGGAGAAAACTCACCAATAAGAGGGCCAGCGGTGCTGGGTTGTACCATTCTAGTCGGTGTGTGAGGGTTAGCCATGGGAAAGCCCATGTTGGGCATCGTCAAAGCTGAAAGGCTTGGATTCTGGGTTGGAGATGCCATATGGGCGGCAGGCACCCCAAAGGCTGAGTTTAAGGGGGAGAGGCCACTGGAACAGGGTGTCATGGCATTAAAACCAAAATAATTTGGAATTGATGGCTGTGCAACAGAACCGCCTGCATTTGATATGCTGCCGCCCAATGGCCTGGTAATACCTGTGGCTGGCATAACACCTGGGAAGGATGAAAGTTGAAAGTGTGCAAACCAAAAAGGGATGATGGGGAGGGAGGGAGAAGGGAAATGGATAGCATATAGAAGCAGGGATAAAGAAGGTTGAGATGGGATCAACATCAACTACGTACAGGTTATGTTCTGACTATATGAACTCTAGGCTTGTAAAACATTGCATCACAAACACTCAAAAATAAACAGATAACTATACAGTGCTTTTCTCTTTTATTCTCAATCGCTGTTATTGTCAGTGTGTCTCTCTCTCTCTCAGCCCTCCTTACCCGGGGCTTTTTGAGTGGGGATGGAGCTGAGAGGGGGCTGTTTCGGTTTGGGCTTGACTGACATAAGAGAGTCCAAGTCCACCAATGAAGCACCTTCTCCGAGGAAGGACACTGGCTTTTTGGTCTCCTCAGCAGGTTTTGTAGAAGCGTCACCTATTGATAGAAAAATAATTCAGACAAAATAGACAACATATTTCTTATTTTATTCACTATTTTTCAAAAGTTTGTGTCAGTAAGATTTTTTTAAATACTATTTTTATTCAGCAAGAACGCATTTCAATCATGACAACTCCAGGGATAGTTTTAGCATGTTATTGAATATGGCAATGTTAATGTATTTGGTCTTGGCGGACTTGTGAGCATGTAAGATATGCTGCTGCCGCATAAATAGACATACATAAATCCATACATGCATAAGCAGCAGATCTAGGCAGGTGGAGCTTGGGGAGGAGGACGGGTTCAGAGGAACTCTGATAGCGTGCTGCAAGACCAGTTTACAGCGAACAATGAGCCAGACTATTTAAATGTTGAGCAAGCAATCTGATTGGCTGCAGGATCAGCAGAGGCCATCAGATTGTGCCATTTTTTAATTATGGGATTGCTTGAAGATTGCATGCAGATTGCTTGCAGATCAGCCGGAGTTGCATGACTGTACTGTATAATTATTAAATTGATCAAAAGTGACAGTAAAGACTTTAATGTTAACTCGTTTTTATATAAATGCTGTTCTATTGAATCATGGTTTTCAAGGAAACACTATGCAGCACAACTGTTTACAACATTAATATTAAGAAATGTTCCTTGAGCAGGAAATCAGCATTTTAAAATGAATTCTTAAGGATCATGTGACACTAAAGACTGGAGTACTGATGCTGAAAATTCAGCTTTGCCATCAAATTACATTTTAAAATATATTAAACAGTCATTTTAAATTGTAATAATATTTCACAATATTACATTTATCATTGTATTTTTTATTAAATTAATGCAGCCTTAGAGACTTCTTTCAAAAACATTTAAAAAATCTTATCGACACCTTTGAACTGTAGTGTATATTTTATTTATAGGTAACACTTTATTTTGATGGTCCCTTTTGAACATTCTGTTAACTATAAGTAACTTTGTATAAGCAACTTTTGTTATCTGCTTCATATCTGCAAACTCTTTATTGTGATGGCCCTCCAACAGACACTCTACGGACTATAAGTAACTTTACATGTCAACTTATTCTAACCCTAACGCTACCAGTCTACTAATACTCTGAGAGTTATAGACATGAAGGTGCAATGTTACTTATAGACAACAGAATGTGTTAAAGGGACCATCAAAATAAAGTGAAACCTTTATTTATTTTATTAGTATAACATTTATTAAAAATAAAGAAATAAAACAAATACAAATAAATTAAAACTGATAAAAGATAAAAAATTAGCAGAAAACACAAAAGACCAAAATAAGATGAAAGTTAATCACGACAACAACTGTTTGTTCTGTTAGTGCTAGATATTTAGTGATGTGAATCTAAAATCAGATATAACTAACTATAAGACAGGAATAAGTAACATAGAAATATATTGTTTATTTGCAACAAAATTGTCTCAGCAATTAGATTAGATGGGAGCTTGCCATTTTTAGAAAGCTCTTGCCATTTTTGTGTGCAATATGCATCCGCCAGTTTGTGACTAATGAGGTTAAAGGAATAGTTCACTTAAATTTTTTAATTCTGTCATCATTACACACCCTCAAGTTGTTTCAAAGGGTTTCTTTCTTCTGCTGAACATAAAGAATGATATTTTGAAGAATGTCAATAAACAGACAGTTGAGGGACCCCATTGACTACTATAGTAGGAAAAAATACTATGGAAGTCAATGGGGTCCACCAACTGTTTGGTTACCGACATTCTTCTAAATATCTTCTTTTGTGTTCAGCAGAAAAAAGAAATTCGTGCAGGTTTGAAACAACTTGAGGGTGTGTAAATGATGACAGAATTTACATTTTTAAGTGAACTATTCCTTTAAGGCTAAATTGACCATGAAAAATAAGATTTGAGACCGCAGAAACAAATAAAGAAAGAAAGCTGTTCCATTAGTACCGTTTTCAGAGGAACCTCCCCATGGATCTGATCTACCACCATCACCGAAAGGGTCACCAGTTGTCATAGCATCTGATGGGGGACCCCAGGGGTCACTCGCAGTGGGGGGTGAAGATGCTGAGAGTAAGAAATACAATGATCAGCTAGGAAAAGTGAGCTTGTATTGACATTCTTCCTAAAGTACATTTATTTTGTTAGTTTTAACAAACAAACAGAGCATGTGAACATCTCTGACATACAATAATACCATCGCTATATTTTGTCACATACAGCAAACATCTCCTCACTATCCGCTAGCTGCCTGTTCCCTGAACACACTGTAAAAACGCGGTCTCTGCAGACAACCCAGGCTCCACAAGCGGCAACAAAAACAAACTGGGCTAACCCGCACCATGAAACATAACAAACTGTTCCAGCCAATAACTGACAAGAAGGGTTTGAGGGGTTAGTGCGCGGATGAGGAGGAGGGAGGGTTTAGCTACCCTACGTTTTGTTTGACAATACTTTGAACGTCAACAAGAAGTGACGTCACCCAACATCGCTTAGAGCACCTTTAATAGTGTTTTGTTTAAACTGTAATCTACATTTACACTACTGTTCAAAAGTTTGAGGTCGGTAAGATTCTATTATGTTGTTGAACTCTTGATCTCTTATGCTCACCAAAGCAGCATTAATATTTGATCAACATACAGGAAAAACAGTAATATCGAGTATAGTAATATTATACAGCATAACTTTATTGTTTATTTTTTTGATGATAAAACAGAATTTTTAGACTTCAGTGTCACATGATCCTTAAGAAATCATTCTAATATGCTGATTTGGTGCTCAAGAAACATGTCTTCTTATTATCAATGTTTTTCTGGAAACCATGAGACTTTTTTCAGGATTATCTGATGAATAGGACGTTCAAAAGGACATCATTGATTTGAAATTAAAATATTTTCTGTCACTTTTGATCAATTTAATGCATCGTTGCTAAATAAAGGTGTTAATTACTTTTAAAATAAAATAAAATTATTGAACCCAAACTTTTTTCAACTGTAGTGTAAATTCACCAAATTTTGAAGCAATTGTCAGTGGGACATTAAAAAGCTCATTATTTTTGATGTACCTGTTCTTCAATCCAGTCACTTTCTTACCTGCTGTGCCCCAAGGATCATTATCTGCTTTTGAACCATCACCAAATGGATCAGACGTGACTGGTGATGCCCCCCACGGGTCAGAGTTTGCAGGTGCTGAATCCTGTACACTATCCGCCGGTGCTCCCCATGGATCTGACGTTGCTGCATCAGAGTCTTTCGCCGTTTCAGCCCCCCATGGATCATTTGTTGAATTATCCTCTGAAATTCCAGCAGAGTCACCCCATGGGTCGCTGGCAGCGGGTGGAGAACCATTCTCGGCACTGGCAGATCTTCCCCATGGATCATTGGATGTGGGTGCAGATCCGTTTTTCCCATCAGCAGATTCACCCCAAGGATTAGAAGCTGACCTGGATTCCTTTGCCTCGTCAGACGATGCCCCCCACGGGTCGTTGGTACAAGGGGCGGATTCGTTGGATCCGTCGGATGGGGCTCCCCAGGGGTCCGAGCTGGACGGAGCTGCTGCTGTTGCTGCTTTTTCCCAAAGATCTGGCTCTGTGTCTCCTTCTTTTGCCTGAATCCACAGATTTCCATTATGTCAGCTTAGACAGTCTGATAATAGTCAGACACTGTGCTATCAAAAGTTTCTCTGAGTAATTGATCAGTCTGTCTTACCCGTCTCTCTGCCTCTTTCCTCTCGGCCTCCAGACGTTTCTGCTCCTCCTTCTTCTTGGCCATGGCAGCGGTCAGGTCAGCCACCGATGGGATGTTGTCCAGGGAGGGCAGCCCTGTATACGGGGGGATCTCTGGCTTTTCTTTTTCTGGTCCTGTAGCGGAGGATGCTGACATAAAAAAAGAGAGTTAAACAGATATAAATGAAAAAAGAAATAAAAAAAGACCAAGAAGACACTACTATTCAAAAGTTAGAGGTGGGGGAAATTCATACTTTTATTCAGCAAGGATGCATTAAATTTATAATAAGTCACAGTCAAGACATTTAATGTTACAAAAGTTCTTTTAAAAACAAACTTTCTATTCATCAAAGAATCCTAAAAAAATATCCCAGCTTACACTGCAATGTTAAGCAGCATGAATGTTTAACATTGATAATAATAAGAGATGTTTCTTGAGTACCAAATCAGCATGTTAGAATCATTTCTGAAGGATCATGTGACACTGACGACTGGAGTGATGATGCTGAAAATTCAGCTTTGCCGTCAAAATAATAAATTACAATTTAAAATATATTAAAATAGAAAACAGTTATTTTAAATTGCAATTATATTTCAAAATATTACTTTTTTTATCTTTTCATTTCAAAATCTCATGGACCTCAAACTTATATTGAATCTGTATGTTAAAGCAGACCTACAGACTTACGAAGTTGGAATGTTCATAAAGAAAAAATACAACAAAAGTGAATGGCTAATATAGATAATATAGTCATCTATGGCAAGTATTGTGAAAACAAGTTGTATATGTTACTTTTACAGTGCTTCTTATGTCCTTTTTGGAGGTTCAGCAAAAAAATCTATTTTTGTATTTCATAGAAGAACGAAAATGAATAAATCATGACACAATTTTCATTTTCGGGTACACTGTCCCTTTAAATATATTTAACATGTAATATGTGTAAGGATACTGAAATAATTTACTATGATGCGAAGCTCCTTTATGCAAGACAAGTGCTCATGGGTTCATGAGTCTTACCACTGGGAGCCTTTGTCAGCTTGTCTTTTGTCTTCATAGCAGATTCCCTCTCCTCTTTCCTCTTTTCCTCATCCTCAATCAGCACCATCACTATCTTAGCCTTTTCTCTGACATTCACCCCCTACAAAGAGCAAATCCATTATCCATAAACTTTTAGACCTTTATCCTCTATTATTAATGTAATGAGTGTAGAAGAATCGAATATTTTGCAGTACCTGGTCCTTTCCATCTTTGTCTGTGAAGCGGTATTCTACTAGGATTTTGATAATGTGAATGTTCTCCACACACTGCTGAGGGATGCGGTCAGAGCCCGTTTTCAATAGATATTCAAGAAGGGTTAAAGACTGTTGAAGAAAAAATAGAAAAACATGATCTGTTAGATGTTTTGACAATCTTTTCCTTGTACATATAAATTTGTGGTCCATAAGTTTTTAATGTTTTAGAGAGAAGTCAATTAAGCTCACCAAGAATGCATTTATTTGATCAAAAATACAGTAAAATATATTGTGAAACTAATTTTTAAAATAACTTTTTTATTTGTATATATTTTAAAATGTAAATTATTCATATGATGTCAAAGCTGAATTTTAGCCTTTACTCCAATCTTCAGGGTCACATGATCCTTCAGAAATCATTCTAATATGCTGATTTGTTGTTTAAGAATCATTTGAAAACTTAAATATTTTTGTGGAAACTGATGCATTTATTTCCAGGATTATTTGATTAATCTGAAGTTTAAAAGAACAGCATTTATCTGGATTATAATTTTTTTTGCAAGAATTTGAAACTCTTTAAATTTTGATCAATTTAATGCATCCTCACTGAATGATATCCAGAGGGTTGCTTTACGTTGGTTTCCCTCACATCTTAATGAAATAACTTTTTCTTTTAATATTGATAATCACTCCTCATCGTCAACAACGATTACATGTGGCATCCCACAAGGCTCTATTTTGGGTCCTCTGCTTTTTTGTTCTCTCTATATGCTTCCTCTAGGCTCTAGCTTTCAAAAGTACAAATGATTACAGTGTAGCTTATCATTGTTATGCTGATGATACACAACTTCATCTTCCTGTCAGGTCAAATGATTGTCGTTCCATCAGTAATCTCATCTCTTGTTTTGAGGAAGTTCAATTATGGATGTCTGACAATTTCCTCAAGTTTAATGAGAATAAAACTGAGGCCATTGGTTTTGGTTCTTTGTTGTGTATCACTGACCTTCAAAATCTGTTTACTCCGTTTGTTTAATCTTGCATGATAGAGTTAAAACGTTGGTGTCATCTAAGATTCTGAGTTTTTATTTGATAAGTAGATAAATGCTGTTATTAAAGGAAGCTTTTTACATCTCAGGTCCATTGCCAAATTAAAACAGTTAGTCTGTCAGAAAGATTTGGAAATAGTAATTCATGCACTTATCACATCCCAGTTGGATTACTGCAATGTTTATATGTGGGTTTGTCTCAGTCTACTTTTTTTTGCAATTAAGCAGACAAGGAATATATATCACCCCTGTTCTCCCTTCCCAACATTGGTTACCAGTTAGCTATAGAGATCAAATTTAAGGTTCTGCTGTATGCTATTACAGCCTTGCATGATCTAGCCCCACAATTCATTGCTGATCTTCTTCAACTTTATTCTGTACCTAGGTCTCTTCATTCAAATCGGTTACTTCTTTCTGTTCCTCATCCTGCTTGAAATCCAAGGGTGATAAGGCGTTTGTAGTTGTGCCCCCCAGGTTGTGGAATGCACAATTGTTTTTTGTTAGATCTTCTTCCATACTGGCAATATTTAAATCTAGGTTGAAGACACATGTTTCTCCTTACTCTATGACATGGTTTGAGATGGTTTTATTTCCAAGGGGTTTTATTAGCATGTTTTACAATGCTTTATGATAAAAATTTTTTTTCTGTATCTCTTCTTGATTGTACAGCATTTTTGAACAACATTTGTTGTTTTTTAAATGTGCTTTATAAATAAACTTGAAAATGGTGTTCTATTATTATTACCACTAATACCATAAATAAATAACAAAATAAGGGTGTTATGGGTGTTTTGGGCCTCTTTAAAATGTAATTCTACATGATGCTTAACTAGCACCACTAAACATTGTGTAACTCAATCTCTCTTCCTGTATCTCTCTCAATAACAAAACAAAAGCTGTAAGTAAACATTAGAGGAAGAAACATCATGGCAGTGAAGCTGAATGGAAAATCCTGCCTGCACATAATCGAACACTGCAGCGGCAGCAGCAATGGTCCTGCTGACAGAAAAAACCCCAACCATCAATCGGGTAACATTATCGGGTGCCCATTAGAGTCACAAAAACGATCACTTGCTATAAATATTCAATCAGTCTGAGCAGGCAAGCAAGCTCAGAATCCGGTTCCTTAAACCCGGTGACTGTTCTCTTCAGTTCTCTCCTTCACTCACCTTGTACACGTGCCTCCAATTCTTGTCATCATTGAGGCGTTTCCAGAGCATGGCCAAAATCTCGTTACAGGCCACCACATTGTAGGTCAGGTCAGAGATGTCTGCCATCTGGGAGCTCGATGGCCCCCAGGGGTCATTAGAGGTCGCTTCCCGAACCTACAAAACATATCCAACATATAAAACACTAACCAATAACCTAATTTACAAAGTAAATTAATCTGCACTGGGTACAAAAGATACACTCAGAATAGCTTACAACTATTTATAATAGAATATGAATTAAATACATGGATGGCAGATATCTAAGAATAAAAGATTTCATTAAAGAAATATGTATAGTATAAAAATTGTAAATGACCTTCAAATGAAGTTATACTGTTAGGTGTCTTTTATTTGAAAGCCACATTTCTAGCATCTGTAAAACTGCATTTTTCCATCTTAAAAATATATCTAAATTACAACACATGCAGAAAAATTAGTTCATGAGTTCACAATTATTGTAATGCTCTACTTGGTGGTTGCCCTGCATGCATAATAAACAAACTCCAGCTGGACCAAAACGCAACAGCTAGAGTCCTTACTAGAACCAGGAAGTATGGCCATATTAGCCCGGTTCTGTCAACGCTGCATTGGCTCCCTATTAAGCCCAATTTATACTTCTGCGTCAAACTCACGCCGTAGCTACGTCGTAGGCTGTGTGTAGCGCGCGTAACCTTCGGCATACCCTGACATGCACCTCTCCAAAAATGTAACAACGCGTCAATTCTACGCGGATGCAAGCGCTTTGATTGGTCTGCTAGAACCCCTCCCTCGGGTTTCACATGTTCCCTCTGCATGTGTAATTGCGCGACAACGACGCAGAAGTATAAATGAAAACCAACGCATAGGTATAGCGTAGAGGCTCCAGCATAGGTCCGACGCAGAAGTATAAATCAGCCTTTAAACATCGCATATATTTTAAAATCTTGCTAATTACTTACAAAATACTAAATGGCTTAGCTCCTCAATACTTGAGCAAGCTCTTAACACATTATAGTCCTTCACGTCTACTGCGATCTAAAAATTCTGGCCAGTTGATAATATACAAAAAAATATCAAAATCAACTGCAGGGCCAGCGGTAGATTCTTTTCCTATTTAGCACCTAAACTCTGGAACCGTCCTCCTAACCTTGTTCGGGAAGCAGGCACACTCTGTCAGTTTAAATGTAGACTAAAAACATCTCTTTAACCTGGCATACACATAACACATTATCACATTTTTATAATTCACATCCATTGAAGGATTGTTAGGTTGCATAAATGAGGTCAACCGGAACCAGGAAAACTTCCTATAACACCCGATGTATTTGTTACATCTTAACAAGAATGGCATCTACGCTAATATTAATGTCTCTCTGTTTATTGCGAGGTTACCGTAGTCAGCTGGATCCGGTCCATAACCAGATCAGATGGTGGACCTACACCTAGACATAGCGCAGCACCTGAACGTCAGCAAAGATCTTGTCAACTAGACAATCCCCTGTGAAGGCATGGTCGACATGACAGGCATCGGCACGGACCACAAGAACCAGACAGGTCCTCCGCACAGACCCTACGGCCAGCTTCAGCTCCACACAGACGTGATGAATCCGATCTTCAAGCACAAGGAACGGGATGAATATTTGAATGCTATCGATCCACAATCTGATTTCAGCATGAATCATAATCAGAGCATGTTTGCCTGTTTGCCAGAGGAGTACTGGGCCCCAGACTGAGCCTGGTTTTCCCAAGGATTTTTTTCTCCATTCTGTCACCTGATGGAGTTTGGGTTCCTTGCCACTGTCGTCTCTGGCTTGCATAGTTCGGGACACTCAATATTCAACAATATTATTTATTTGATTTCACTGACACTATCGGATGAAAACTGAACTGAGCTGGATGACGACATCACTGTTTTCTGCAGAACTGCTTTAAAGATGAAATGAACTAATTGAATAATTGATTATCATTACAACGGAACTGTATCAACACTGAACTGACATCAGCTAAGCAATGACACTTCTTTTAGAGCTGCTGTACAGCCGAAATGAACTCTGTTTGCATCATTAAAACATTATCTTTCTGTTACCACTGTAAAGCTGCTTTGAAACAATCTTATTGTATAAAGCGTTATATAAATTAAGATGACTCGACTTATAGTTGATACAGACAAAAGTCTCACCTTGAAGACTTGAATGGGATTGACAAAAGAGTAAGAGGAAAAACTCACCTTGACCTCTGCCTCAGAGAAGTTCTGAACAAGGTTCTTCAGTTGGCGTCGCAGCATTGAGTGAGTCATGATGGCTGTTTTGTCCTAGACCTTTTAAAGGAATTAAGTTTTTTTTTAAATTGTAAAATACACATTGTTCAACAAATATGCAAGTAGGCTCATCATTGGTAATCATTGCAAATACAGCACATAGATCAAAAACAGCTTCTTATACAGTATATCATAAACATTGTTTGATAACTTTGATAATTAGGAAACAGAGCCTTCATAATACAGCATCAGGCACTATTAGTTGTGTTATTAGTCTATTTATAATAGAAGTTATATATCAGAGCCAGTGTTATTTTAGTTTTATTAAGATAATATTACAGTTTTTATTTATATTTTGAATTGGTTTTTATTGTAATATTTTCTGTTTTCATTTTCAATTTTAGTAAAAGTTTTTGTAATTTTGTTGTGTTTTTTAAATTTATTTCTTCCCTTTTTTAATAATATATATATATATATACACAGGTCCTTCTCAAAAAATTAGCATATTGTGATAAAGTTCATTATTTTCCATAATGTAATGATAAAAATTAAACGTTCATATATTTTAGATTCATTGCTCACCAACTGAAATATTTCAGGTCTTTTATTGTTTTAATACTGATGATGTTGGCATACAGCTCATGAAACCCCAAAATTCCTATCTCAAAAAATTAGCATATCATGAAAAGGGTCTCTAAACGAGCTATTAACCTAATCATCTGAATCAACTCATTAACTCTAAACACCTGCAAAAGATTCCTGAGGCTTTTAGAAACTCCCAGCCTGTTTCATTACTCAAAACCGCAATCATGGGTAAGACTGCCGACCTGACTGCTGTCCAGAAGGCCATCATTGACACCCTCAAGCAAGAGGGTAAGACACAGAAAGAAATTTCTGAACAAATCGGCTGTTCCCAGAGTGCTGTATCAAGGCACCTCAGTGGAAGTCTGTGGGAAGGAAAAAGTGTGGCAAAAAACGCTGCACAACAAGAAGAGGTGACCGGACCCTGAGGAAGATTGTGGAGAAGGACCGATTCCAGACCTTGGGGGACCTGCGGAAGCAGTGGACTGAGTCTGGAGTAGAAACATCCAGAGCCGACGTGCACAGGCGTGTGCAGGAAATGGGCTACAGGTGCCGCATTCCCCAGGTCAAGCCACTTTTGAACCAGAAACAGCGGCAGAAGCGCCTGACCTGGGCTACAGAGAAGCAGCACTGGACTGTTGCTCACTGGTCCAAAGTACTTTTTTCGGATGAAAGCAAATTTTGCATGTCATTCGGAAATCAAGGTGCCAGAGTCTGGAGGAAGACTGGGGAGAAGGAAATGCCAAAATGGGTGCCATGTCAGCTGCTGGTGTTGGTCCACTGTGTTTTATCAAGGGCAGGGTCAATGCAGCTAGCTATCAGGAGATTTTGGAGCACTTCATGCTTCCATCTGCTGAAAAGCTTTATGGAGATGAAGATTTAATTTTTCAGCACGACCTGGCACCTGCTCACAGTGCCAAAACCACTGGTAAATGGTTTACTGACCATGGTATTACTGTGCTCAATTGGCCTGCCAACTCTCCTGACCTGAACCCCATAGAGAATCTGTGGGATATTGTGTAGAGAAAGTTGAGAGACGCAAGACCCAACACTCTGCATGAGCTTAAGGCCGCTATCGAAGCATCCTGGGCCTCCATAACACCTCTGCAGTGCCACAGGCTGATTGCCTCCATGCCACGCCGCATTGAAGCAGTCATTTCTGCAAAAGGATTCCCGACCAAGTATTGAGTGCATAACTGAACATAATTATTTGAAGGTTGACATTTTTTTTGTATTAAAAACACTTTTTTTATTGGTCGGATGAAATATGCTAATTTTTTTAGATAGGAATTTTGGGGTTTCATGAGCTGTATGCGAAAATCATCGGTATTAAAACAATAAAAGACCTGAAATATTTCAGTTGGTATATATGGTATATGGTATTTATATATATATATAAATATAGTTATTCATTTATATTTTATTTTTAGTTACTAACTAAAGTTAAAATAATGAAAATGAGAAATGCTGCCTTGGCAATTGGCTGAAATAAAATATGTTTAAGTTTTTCTATTTTATTAAATAAAAAAATATTATTTACTAGCTTTTTATTTTATTTTATTTAAAGTTCACAATTTTCTATGGTTTTAGTTAGTTACTGTATTAATTGAATTAACCCTAATCAGAGGATATGATATACATCTGCTATTATGAATAGTTTATTAACAATATCACACATGTAAATAAAATTAAAAGGATATACATCATTGAATTAATTTGCTCCTCTTACCTGCGATGTAAAAATGGCTGTTGACTGAATTTCTCAATCGCTGACAGGCACTTCAGTCCATGAGCCTTTCCCTATGGAGACTTTATGGACCTATACAGCATAAATATGAGGATAGACTCTGTAACTATGATGTTTCAATTAAGTATTTTGACCAATAATTTACATTCTGTCAAAGTTAATAGAAGAATAAAAATGATTTTATTTGTATGCTACTGTCTGGTAGGCCTATACAGAAGAGCAGTATTCATAATAGCTATAAACAATTTATTTATAAGAGTAACACCAACAACCAATATCCTTTCAAACAGCATTATCCTGCTATCAAGATAATGCTTTATTTTATGCTATTTTCAACAGCAAATCCAATCTGTACTGAGAACATTTCCCAAATGCTAAGTTATGTGATCCAAATGATGGGTGATTTATTTATCAGTAGGGTAGATAGACATCCTACCAATGCTGGCTGCAGACACCAAACACCTCTAAGGCATGTGTGCATGAAAGCATCATTTGATGACAATCACTATGACAGACATGACATGAACTAGATCGCTGTAATATACAATAAATTTAGAGACTGTCGCATCATGTCTGATCGTGCCCTGACTGTAATCTGACGCCTGCAAAAGCTGATACTGGTTTGGTAAATGGAGAGCCATCGCCTTAAAAACAGGAGGATAATAATGCATACACTGCGTCTTTGCTAAAGATTTACATATAGCATCGCTTCTTACGTCAGCTCAGCGACAACATCTCTGATTGACTGATTGATGGCTACAATAAATATATATTTATATTGTAATATACCGACCTTTTGGGAGAATGGACAGGAGAGATGATGATGAGAGGCTTTTCCAGAAGCGGAAATTTCCGCTTCCGTTTACGGCTACCTGTCAAAAAACGAACGTAGCCTCCCTACTGAATATTCATGAGGTGCGAATAGCGGTTTGCATTGCGTGAACCAGAGTGAACGCTCGCTAGTTAGTGATTATTATTGATGAGCGGGCGTGGCTATGTGGTTTACATTGAAACCACAAGGGTATAACAAACACAGGATTTTTGTTGTTGTTGTTGATGCATGAAAGCCTTTTGATAAAAAAGACAATAAACAAAGTAATATATAAATAATGAATCAAAAGGGTTTGTTAAATGTGACACTTGGTTTGGAAAACCAAAGGGATGCGAACAGGCGATGAAAAATCCGCTAATCCCAACACCATGTTTGCGGTTGCACTGAGCCCGGTTTCCATATCAATGAGTCGATCCATTCATTCTCAGATCTGATGAAGCGTGATGCGTCATTCTCAAGCTCGTGCCTGAGGCATCTTTGACGTCACTGACGCTCCGATGCCTGTAGAAGCGGCTGGCCCGCAATAACAAATTGGATGAAGACAGAAATATTACTCGCATTCATTGAAATCAGTTCAAGATGGCGTCCGAGGGGGAATACGAGTCAATTCTGTGCGTAAAACCAGATGTCAGTGTTTACCGCATACCGCCGAGGGCGTCGAATCGCGGATACAGGTGAATTAAAAGGATGTGCGGGCCTGCGCCCATGGCAGGTGTTTGTAACGTAAATAGTGTTGTAATACGCAATACGTTTTTGTCTTGTCTGTATCAGCACCATACTTCTATTACGAACAAGATTTTATAATAAACAATTCATGTATCCCATTTAATTATTATTCTGTGGACTGCTATGTCGCAGAGACATTGATCATACAGTTCTGCTGATAGAGGGAAAACATCTTGTGATGTCAGATGCTTGGTCTTTTTGACGACTTGCTCATTCATCTTAATAGGAATTGGTCAAGAGTAAACAACTGAAAATGTCATTACAATTACTAATTATTTACAGAAAATTATCAGGCCAATGAAGTAGATAGAACAGCTGTCATTTGTATTATTATTAATATTATGGTTGTAATAATATGGTATTGTGTTAACGTGAGGTGTGTTTTCTGTGTATATGTGGTCCAGTTTATAGTAGCCTATAATTAGTCCTAATAGCTCTTGCCCACAGAGAATGTGATGCTTCAGTGACACACATTCCTCCTCTAAAATACCAGTTGTATTCCCTCAGTAGGAGCCTATAGTCTTGTTGTAATTGTTCTGGAAATTGCAATAATACTTCTGGATATTGCAATAATACTTCTGGATTTGTCATAAACTGTGGAAATGCGCTAAATGTCTTCTGTTCCTACTAAACTAAAAGCTTGAACCCAAGGAGCTGCTATTTGTGTGAATCGCATGAAGCCTGTCATGTGTGGACCCGGAAAAAAAAGAATAAAAATGAAGCCTATTTTGGGACCATTAAAGTCTCATGAAATTGAAGTAGGGACAGATCTTTTCTTCCATATTTTGACGTACTTCTGAGTATAAAGGATTATTGAAATAACAAGATCAATAACATGCATTTAAAAAACAGTTAGGTAGAATATTAATTTCATACTGACTTTTCCCCCAGTATTCATTACTGTAATGTATCTGTATGTTAGATTACACAACAAAAATTGTAAAAAAAAAAAAAAAAAAAAAAAAATTTCTCCCCCTCTATGTTCCTCTTCAGGTAACCAACCAAAACTTAGAAGATCCAAAAAAGGCATAAAGGATTCATAAAACAAATCCATATGAATTGAACGATTTTATCTACGTTTTGTAAAGGGATGGGATAGCTTTATATAATGTAACGATTTGAATTTGGCAATTTTACAATGATTAATTTAACACATAGAGCACATCACACATGGTAAACATGGAAGCTCAAATATGTGTGGGTGATGCGCGAGAACCAATGAGGTTTGTTCTACCGTGTGATGTAAGCAAAGTCTTATAGGGTTGGAATGACATGGGGATGAGTAAATGATGCCAATTTTCATTTTTGGGGGAACTTAACTATCCCTTTAAACTCCCCCTAAAGATGTTTCCATAGAGAACCCATCTAGAGTATGACAAATATACAATTTAATGGACCTGGAATGACATTTCTGTTGTGATAATGGCAGGGCGGCTGACTGGAAGCTGGACACTCCTGATTGGACAGGTCGTTTGCGCATAACAGCAAAGGGGAAGGTGGCTTATATCAAACTGGAGGACAAAGTCTCAGGTTATAAATCTGCGTTCTGATGCAATATATATATTTTTTTTTTAAATTGAATGTTTGATTGGATGACTCTGAGACATTTGTTCAGCTGAAGAAGCTCTTGGTGTCCTTCTTTCATCATTGTCTTCAGGTGAGCTGTTTGCTCAAGCACCGATTACGGAATACCCTGGGATTGCCTTGGAGACTGTCAGCGATTCTAGTCGCTATTTTGTTCTCCGTATACAGGATGACAATGGTGAGTGTATCATCTTACTTTACATACATACATTATAATTCACTTCTATGCTACAGTTTAGATAAGCATTATCCATGCTGCCTGCATTTTAGGTCGGAGTGCGTTCATTGGCGTTGGATTCGGAGACAGAGGTGATTCTTTTGACTTCAATGTCGCCTTGCAGGATCATTTCAAGTGAGTTTCTATAAAAAAAAATGTAATGTAGCTATACATTATGACTGGAAATGCTTTTGTATTTGCATTGACAACCTTGGATGCCATTTGATGCTTTTACTTAATTCCCTTTGGGGATAATAAGCAGTTTTAGCAGATACAGTTTTTGATTTTCTTTTTAAAATATTAATTTTTTTCTTCATTTTTCTTTCTGTAAGGTGGGTTAAACAGGAGGATGAACTTAGCAAAAGTTCTCAGTCTGCAGACTCAGGACCCAAACTGGATCTAGGCTTCAAAGAGGGACAAACTATCACACTGAATATCGGGGTAAAACAGAAGTAAAATGCAAAACATCTGAAAACTTCTTTTGCAATGAGATTTTTATTTGGCTTTAATAGTTCTAGTGTTGCATCACTATATGTTCAGAACAATATACAGTGATTTCTCATGTCCACATATTGAAAATATACAGTTTGTGTTAAATTAGAGACATTTTTCTTTGTATTTAGCAAGGTAAAAAGAGAGACAAACCCCGTCCTCAGAGCTCAGGTGGCTTTGGGCTCCTCCCTCCACCTCCAGGGGGAAAGATAGCACCTCCTCCGTCCAATCACAACACAGAACAGCCATCAGGAGGAGCACAGACAGGTACATCCTTTAACCTCATTACTACTTATATATGAACTAATTTGTGCATCCTCTTTTCTTTGATACCATGGATAAGGTATATATGTAATATATTAATTCTAAGTTCAACAAGGAGAGGAGCTCGCACATATAATAGTATAATATTTCTTACAAAAAAAGCAACGTTATTTAGAAGACAAATACAAAGACAAAACGCTTTCGATTTACATAATCATCAGTGTTGTAACCATATATTAATTCTGTAAATGTAAAATATAAATTCTGAGCCTGACAATTAATTTTAATTATTATCTCAACCACTCTAAATTGCATGCACATGCACATGCAGACAAACACACAAATAAATGTTACAGATAGCTTGATAACCTTGATAACGTTTTTCAAAAAAATTTTCTTGATCTCGTATTCTTTCCCTACTCTTAGGATGTTTATTAGAACTGGACAGCAGTAACTCTAATACAGTGGTTCAGTCAAACCCCAGCTCTGACCTATGGGGAGATTTCTCCAGCTCTGCAAGGTAACATGATTCTTGACCATTGAATAAATTCCTGTACTCCGATATTACTACTAATCACTAAGGGCCAGATTTACTCACTGCTAGCACAAACTCTATTTTGGAATTAAAAAACGCCTGTCAGGATTTGCTAAAGACACGCAGTAAAAAATTAAAGATGAAAGGCTGTGGTACAGCTTTCCTGTTGCTCAGACAGAAGAGCGTTGGTGCTTACAACGCCAAGGTCATGGGTTCGATTCCCAGGGAAAGCAAGAACTGATAAGAATGTAAATGTTTACCTTGAAATGCAATGTAAGTCGCATTGGATAAAAGCGTCTGCCAAACGCATAAATTTTCAAATGTAAATGTATTTTGGCGGCTGACCTTATTGCATATGCATTTGTTGGAGTTTCCCTTTCAGGTGCAAAATATATGGGAGTAGAGTATTTAAATAAATACTGCAATGTGATTTAATAAGGTTTGTGTCAATTAACTGGTTTTTGCGTTATTATTTAACTCCCAAAAAAGCATGTCTTAACCCATTTTACGCTTGACATGCTGCGATAGTTGCTGTAGGAGGAGGCATCACAGAGAACAGAGAGAAGGAGAAGGGAGAGATTTTTCTCCACTCGTGTTCATTCATTTGGAATGAACGTTATCCGTACATATCCTTTTCCAAGCCACTTTTTTTTAATTCATTATGCCTATGTTATTAGTAGATTACCTGCACCTGGTCTCATGTAGCCAGACCTTTAGACTGATGGCAGAAGGTCTGGACTCCATTGCAGCTTTCATTGGCCAAGGAGAGCCCAAGAGAACGTCTGACCGACATGTAAAGCAACCAATCACAGTTAGTTTTGTACCGCATTATGTTTAGGGGCATGAAAATGTGAAGTTGAAACGATAACAGACCTCAATGGATCTAATAAATGATTAATTCAAGAACGGTGAGCAAATTTCCTGCAACAATGGTGCTGTGCTCTAAAGGTATGTTTCCATCACACTGATTTTATGCGCATTTTTGAAGTATCGCATCAGAAATGAGTAATGGAAATGCAAAATTTCAGTGGGAAAATCCCTTAATTTAATTTGACTTGCGCGAAAAAGTTCATGCGGATAATGGGAGATGGAAAAGCATTTGCCAAAAATATTCTGACGTAGCGAACATTAAACCCACGTGTCTAATCGGCTGTTTCCTTATGATGGGAATTCTGGCTAATTTTGGGGACCCGGATCATTTGGCTCAGCTCAGTAATAAGAGGTAAATAAATCTATTGGCTAATGTAAAACCACCAAACACTATTACACATGTATTGAACATTTTATTTTTATTGAACTATCCAAAATAAAACCATTTCAAGCAAATCACACTTAAAACAGAACACATTTATAAGGTTGTTAGCCCCTGCCTGATATGATAGTTTTACCTTACTAATTCTATAGTCTGCATTAATTTAGTCTGTTATTAAAATGCATCCAAATGCTATTTTGTTTGCATTTGTTACTTATTTTGTTTTCAGACCCGATATTAAGAAAGATTTTTTCGACACACGCACTCCATGCAGTGACGTGCGTGCTGCGAATTGAGAGTGGCGGGGTTATGTCATCACACATGATTGCACACACATACACATCAAAATAACATTCAGCTAGTGACGTGGCTGAGCAGTGTAGCGAAAGGATAATCATATTATTCTGTCTTGTATTAATATACAAAAAGGGAAAACGGCTCTCAGACGGGAACCGACTCTCACCCTTCACTTAAAGGAGCGGACTCACATAGTCAACTCGTTCGTGAACGACACATCACTACTATTTCTGCTGATGGTGTTTTACTTACTGTTGGCTACTAGGTTACCAATACCACCGTCATCCGCTCGAACAACTCGATGGAAACGCACCTAATTTGCATTTGTTTGTTTTTTTGGCGAACTTTGAAAAAATTCGCTTCACGTTTGGATGGAAACCCAGCTATTATCACAGTTGTAAACACAATGGCTTTCTTTTTCCATGAGAGGGTTTGGCTTTGTTTCTAGGCGGACCGTTAAAAAACAAGATCTCCCAAAGATGCTGGAGAAGATGACGACTTCTAAACTCCCGAAATGTTTACCAATTTGTGTGCTTTATGCATCAGACGTTCAGCCAATGCTACGCTAATTTGCACTGCTCTTGGTAGATTGCTTATGTTGGTTATTGTGGAAATTACCTGGATGCGTCTGTATTGCATTGTCAGTAGATCAGAACTTTCCATTCTCTACTGTGCATTTATGAGATTAAAGTGTAATTGCGGTTTAGTAAATCTGGCCCTAAATATTTTCATAAAACTGGTCTTAAACCACTTCATATGTCAGTGTGCAAAAGTATGTAAAAGCTGGAATAATCCTTTCTTTCTTTCTCTCTTTCTTTCTTTCTTTCTTTCTTTCTTTCTTTCTTTCTTTCTTTCTTTTCTTTTTCTTTTCTTTCTTTCAGCTCTGTTCCTCCTCCAGCATCACGCCAAGACCCCTCTTCTGGGAACTGGGTCCAGTTCTGAAAAAGTTTCATCATCTTTCATTCCATTATTGTTCCCATTCCTTCATCAGAACTACTGGAATTAAAAGATACTGGATACTAGTATGGAACATTAGAGGCAAGCTGTATGTAAAGCTGCTAATCTTAGCAGAGCACAGAGGTGAGAAATAGGCTATTAAGAATTCTGTTGGTCTTATAAAACAAATCAGCCAATTGAAATTATGAAAAGGATTGTATAAAAAGAGGAACATCCCATGAGCGTACTATGTGAAACTTTATGGTAATGTTTTTTTGAAGACTGTTTCAGTATCTTTACATTTGTCCACAAAGTGTTGGATGTGTCCACTTTGTTGTCATAACTTGTATGTGTTTGTCTTTGGTTTTGGAGGAGTGAATTATGCGTGTGAGTGTTTAAAAAGGCAGAGATTGATTGAAAGTAGAATTTAAATGAGGCCTGGATATGTCAAGAACTTAACATCCTATGTGTCATAAGAATATATAAAATCTGTACAGTATAAATCTACATAAATATTGGTTAAAGGCCACAATGTAGAGAAATTATGTCCCTCAAATACAAGGATTATGTCTAGATATCCATTACATATCCATATTGTCATTTACTTGAGTAACAGATAGTCATTTACGTGTTAAACAAAAATAAAATATACAAAAGAACTATAATACACATTGCTTCTCATGTGATTTTTTTAATAATCTCTGTGGAATATGATTCTTAAAAATATTAGGATTTATCATACCAGTCTATGAAAAATATTTAAGAGCTAAAATCCCACGCCTAGCCTACCATAGCCTATAGTTTATAGCGTGGAAACAAATACAACCATAGTACTGTTTATGAGGTCCAAAGTTATTTGAATTAGGATTTGCTATTTCAAATGTATATAATTTCTCATTTTGTGTGTTACCAGATTTCAAGGCCCTCTGCTCCATGTACAACAGTTTGCTGATTTGTTGTCCGTACAAAAAGTTTGTACTATAGTCTTCCACCATGTAACATATGGTTACAGTGTGTGCATAGAAGTCAATATTCTGATCGTATTTTTTTCAAAGCACAACAGCAAGGCAAACTCCAAGTAGGTTGCAGTTCTGGAAAATGGTGGCACTGGAGACTAAAGGGGTCCTGATGGTCTCACATCTAATTCTTCACCTTAATTCTTTAAGTTTTTGCAGTTAATAACTTTTCTTCTCAACCTGTTTTTTTGTGACCCTGCTGCCCCAATGAGCATTTCTTGTCCAATGGTCCAATTTATATAGTATTGCATCCTTTCAATTGGAATTTAATAACTTTTGACTTTTTAATGTGTGTTAAATCTCTATTTTGGCCCATTTTGCCTGTAAAAGAAAATCTTAATTTTCACTTCCGGCCCTGGTTAACAATTATATATTACTTACAAAAGATTATATACAAAATAGTAGTTATATTTGTTAATATATTGATAAAATAATGATTTATAATTATGGATGCACTGTATTACAACACTCATGGAATAAATATTCTGAAAGATATTCTTTTCAATTTATTATGGCCTTACAGTAATTGTATACTAATTTGTTTGTAGGCAGACAACATTGTTACCATGACAAATTTACAATTCTTCTAACCAGAAAATTATAAATATATAAAATTCAAATATAACTTCAAAAATAATTTCCGTATGTTAGTATGTATCCTGAAGCATTAACATATGCTTCATTGATTTGAGTAATTAGCTTGCACAAGTGTGTTGAGGGATTATCTGTATCTCACATTTATTTCATATTCAGTCACTTAAATATTTGGCACAAGTATATTAAAGTAAATATTTCTTATGTTCTCATGTAAATATTTCTTCAAATGCTTTTAGCATGGGATTGTGTGCTATTCCAGGTAAGTTGAACTCTCTTAGCTTTTGAGTTAACCTAGAATGGAAATCGTATATATCATTTTTAATCGAAAATTGCTTTTTGTTTACTCAGCGAATGTCACTGAAATGTGAAAGCTACTGAATTTGGGAAGTAAATAAAATCACTATAATTACAGATGGTTAATCTTTCTCATATCTTTGTGAGCTTTGTGCCTAGCAGTATCTATTGGAAAATCCAGTTTAAGATGGTAAATGTTGTGGACCATGGTAGTTGGTCTAAGATTGGCCATTAGTCATGTGCAAGACCAGCTTGGACCAGCAATAAATCAGCTCCCATATGAAGTTTTTTCTTCTTTCTTTTTCTTCTTTTCTTGGACCAGCTAGAATCAGCAGCTGCGCTTAAGCTGTATTTTCCAGCTGATGACCTTAGGGCACATAACAGTATCTGTTTCCGTCACTTATATATATCTCAGATAACATCTTGTATGCTTCCTTTTTGCAGACTTTTCCAAGCTCAGCTGCTTCGATTAGTGGAGAAAGATCTACCATCACACTCACAGCCTGTCTTTCTCAGTTTGGCCACCAAACGTCTCTGTCACCCCAGTGCTAGAACAGAAGTATTTTCATAATACATGCACACCTGCTCCTTGTCTGCTGTGAGTAATGAGCTGTTAAAAACCCTTTGTAGTTCCCTTAATCTTTCTTATAGCTTGTTTGTTCACAGAATCATTCTGATTGGCTTAGTTTTTCATACAGCAAAGGTTTTCCTTTGTACCCAATGACTCCTGTCATTGGGTGTGGATTTACCTTGTTTACATAATTAATTGGATTGCTTTTGAACTTTGGACTGGGGCATCTATTATTGGATTTGGACTTGTGAGATTTTTAACATTGCAATTGAATCATGCTTCAGCTGTTGATTGTCTTGTAGCCCAAGACTGGTTGTCCACTGAAGCTAAGCAGGGTTGAGCCTGGTCAGTACCTGGATGGGAGACCTCCTGGGAAAACCAGGTTGCTACTGGAAGAGGTGTTAGTGAGGCCAGCAGGGGGCGCTCACCCTGTGGTCTGTGTGGGTCCTAAAGCCCCAGTATAGTGACGGGAACACTATACTGTCAGAAAGCAAAGTCCTTCAGATGAGATGTTAAACCGAGATCATGACTCTCTGTGGTCACAAAAATCCCAGGAGGTCTTTCGAAAGAGTAGGGGTGTAACATCCGGCCTCTGTCTATCATGGCCTCCTAATCATCCCCTTATACTCATTGGCTTCATCATTTTGTCTTCTCTCCACCAATAAGCTGGTGTGTGGTGGGCGTTCTGGTGCAATATGGCTGCCCTCACATAATCCAGGTGGATGCTGCACATTGGTGGTGGTTGAGGAGATTCCCCTTCTATGTAAAGCGCTTTGAGTGCAGAGAAAAGCGCTATATAAACGTATTGAAGAATTATTGTTATATACAATTTATGAGTAAAACCGAGAACTGAGACAATTAGGGGCCATTTACATGACACCGTTTCAACTAAAACGGAAAGCTACAACTACAAAAACACAATTTTGTGAAAATGGTGATGTCTTGCGAATGCATATTACGTGTTTAGTTTATAGGCGCGTAGATGTGGGATTGCCAACCACTGGCCTGGCAGCATAATAGAGCATTTTTAGTAATTTTCCGCGGATCCGTGTGACCATTCATCATTTTGACAGCGTTTTCGTTTGCACGTGAAAAATGTGAAGAAAAAACGTTTCCGTTTTTAGTACATCATTGTCATGTAAACATGCCCTTAATAATGCATTGAATGAAATAGATTACATTTTTTGATTATTTAAATCATTTCTTAATTTGCATCTCACTCATTGATTGGCATTTGTTGGGAATATGAATACATTTGATTATTTACTTTCACTTGAATAAAAACGTGTATAAATACGAGTTGTTTATACAGAAAACAATTGAATAATGCGCTTCCTTTTTCCAATCAATGGTTCTACTCCTATTTCTTTTTATTTTTCTATATAAATTCACATTCTTAATGTCCATAAAACTGACCAGGGAAAGATTAAATATGTAGACTGTTTTTAATTTATAAGTGGATGACGACTAATATTTTGGTCTGTTTTCATACAAAACTATTGAATGGCTTTAAAACACTGGGAACACATTGCGTGCCTCATCTTGATTACTTTGTATGAAACATTTCTGTGTTTTGAGCTTAAAGGGTTAGTTCACCCAAAAATGAAAATGATGTCATTAATGACTCACCCTCATGTTGCTCCAAGCCCGTAAGACCTCCGTTCATCTTCAGAACACAGTTTAAGATATTTTAGATTTAGTCCGAGAGCTTTCTGTCCCTCCATTGAAAATGTATGAACGGTATACTGTCCTTGTCCAGAGAGGAAATAAAGACATCATCAAAGTAGTCCATGTGACATCAGTGGGATAGTTAGAATGTTTTGAAGCATTGGAAATACATTTTGGTCCAAAAAATAACCAAAACTACGACGTTATTCAGCATTGTATTGTCTTCCGGTTCTGTTGGGGATCCACGTTCACGAGTCGGCAGTGACGCTGATGACGTAAGACGCTGCTGACGTGTATCTGGTGCGTACGTGTATTCGGGTTCAAATAAATATGGCTGGGCAAAAAAATGCAAGTTTTCCTCTGTGTGGAAATCCTTAGACATGTTTGTGAAGATTGTTTTGTTTCCAGCGTGCGTCTCCCTCAGACTGTAAACGAAGCTCGGGCGCACCAGACACACGTCAGCAGCGTCTTACGTCAGCAGCGTCACTGAACGCGGATCCCCAACCGAACCGGAAGACAATACAATGCTGAATAAAGTTTTGGTTATTTTTGGACCAAAATGTATTTCCGATGCTTCAAAACATTCTAACTAACCCACTGATGTCAGATGGACTACTTTGATGATGTCTTTATTATCTTTCTGGACAAGGACAGTATACCGTTCATACATTTTCAATGGAGGGACAGAAAGCTCTCGGACTAAATCTAAAATATCTTAAACTGTGTTCTGAAGATGAACGGAGGTCTTACGGGCTTGGAGCGACATGAGCGACATGTCATTAATGACATCATTTTCATTTTTGGGTGAACTAACCCTTACTCTTACACTTTTACTATATGGAAAAGAGTGGCCTGTACATCATCTACATTCTAAGATTAAAAACATCATTCATCATTTCTCTTTTTGTGTTCCACAGAAAAAAAAAGTTGCATCAGTTTGGAATGACATGAAGGTGAGTAAATTATGACAGAATTTTCATTAATAAGGAGGGACACTATTTCTGTAAACTTTTAATGTTTTAATACTATATGTAATAATAGATTTTGGTTCAAAATGTTCAGGGATTCAGTGTGAATGCGCAGAAATAGAAACCAAGCGATGAACAAAATGTCCTGTCTCTCATCGTGGTAGCGGCTGGTTAGGAGACAGTGTTACGGTCTGTTTTGAAACGTTGCGGGGAAATGTTCTTGGCTAATAAATAGGGAGCATATTTGAGGATCAGCTGTTCACCCGTTGATGCAAGCTTGAATTGGTCCTCATTTAGAAGTCTGAAAGTGAGTGATGTGTGAACGAGTGTTATTCAGCACTCAAAATGTCTAGATTGTGATTGTGAACATGATATCTCTCTCTCGCTCTCTCTTTCTCACACACACACACACACACACACACACACACACACACACACACACACACACACACACACACACACACACACACACACACACACACACACACACACACACACACACACACACACACACACACACACACACACACTTACTTGATCTGCCGGTTCTGCTAATGTGAATTAAAGGTGCTTCAGGACTAAAGGTGCAATCAAATTGGACAGAGAGAGCTTGACCTTTGAATACTTTTGCACATTCAGATTTGCTGGTGTGTTGTTGGAGGCCTTGTACACGCTAGATCTCCCTTCCTCATTGTCTGATCAAACACATAGTGGATCAAGCTAGCACATTTAAAGATTTTGGAATAGCATACAGTACTAGTTCTGCCACACAGTATCTTTAAATATCAGAAATAGTGAGAGCGGTATGCTATAAATTCTAAATTCACCCCTTTTCTCATTTCGGGGAATATGATTAACATTTTACAATAGAATACTACTTTATTAATCCTCGAAAGGAAATTATGGAATTTTCATGATTAAGGCTAAAACATCCATTTTTACATAGACACACAAAACATTTTTCTATATTATCTAATTCCTAAGCACTGTTACATGTTCCCTGTTTGCTTGTACTTTTATGTTGTATTTCTACTTTCCTGCTTTTCCTGCTCTTGTAGTTCTTTTGGTTCCCCTCATTGTTTTTTCTGTGTCTAGTTAGTCTTGTTAACCCCTGTATACTGTATATAAGCCTTGTGTTCCCTGCCTTCCTTGTCCCTCTGTGTATATAAGTTTTTAAATCAGTTTGATTTTTATTTAAATAATCAAATTTGAATAAAATTCCATAGAATTGTCATAAGTCTGTCAATTTTGAAAATTATTAGCTGTAGTCAGTTAACAAGTATCAATATTTAATTAGTTATTAGTTAATTATAAGAGATGGGTTTGAATAAAATAAATTGAATTCATCAATATATAAACCTCACTCAAAAAAATGAACGAGGAAGGTTGTGGACTTTACATAATATATTTATATTTAGTTTACTTATAATAACAGTTTTTTTACTTGAAATGTGTTTTTCTATAAAGGTCCACGTAATTATGTCTCAACTGAACAGAACAAAATCCTAACGAGATGTCGAAACACAAAGCATTTATGATAAGTAAAAAATTCTTACATCCAGTGGGTGGCAGTAGTGCGACACCAACTGCCATTTTGCCCTAACTTAATTTAATTGTGTTCAATCTGCTTAAATATAAGTTAATTAAAGCCGACATATCATTTTTTGAGTGCTGGTTATTGGTTATTTAAAACACATTCGGTTTATTAGTAAGTCAAGTAAATCTTATTCCTCATTTCTTTTATGTATGAAAAATATGCTCCACATTGTTTATTAGTTAAAACATTTGTAATCTAAATCAATGGAAATTTTACATGCAATTCATATACATCCTTTTTTTACATCTAATTTTAATGTTTGGGCGTTCAAGGACGATAAGTATCAGAAGAAGGATAGGATATTCCACAACACGGGGTGTAGAAAGAGTGTGGTTGAAGTTCGCAAAATGAAACGTGAGAAATTTTACTAATAACATACTGGTATTTCTGGTATCCTCATGCTATACATGCATAAAATATTGTAGACAATGATTTTTCTCATGCACTTTTACATGCAAATTACTATGCAAGATGACAGCATACTTGAACACTAGTGTAATTGCATACATAAATGTGTTTGAATGTAGTATATCAAATGAAAGGTCAATACAGACAGCAACTGGAATAGTAAGTACTAGAGCTGTTAAATGATCTTCGTTCTTCCCTTCATGTAATGAGCTATTTCAGCTGTTAATCTCTTAACAAGGTGACTAAATAACTTCAGATTGAAAGGGCAAAATCTGTAAACTTTTGATGTCTTAATTTAGTGGCCTAGATTGTATTCATTTAGTGTATGCTGCAAATATTTGCAGCTGCATTTATTTTATTTTATTTTTTATTGTAAACAGTCAGGCGGTCTTCATTTGATTACAGCTGTATATTATTATTATTATTATTATTATTATTATTTGATTGTCCGGTTGTAAATAAATCTATCAGAATTTCTGCAAGATGTTATTAATTCCATGTATTTTGCAAATATGGTTGTCATATTTACTCTGTAATTTACAATGTTATGTTTTCATGGATCAGTTGAAAGAGTTTGAACTCAAGCCAAAGACTTATCTGTTACATGTAACATCACCCTGTTGTGTGTGTGTATGGTGTCGATGAATGGAGGGACAGGTTTAAACGCAGTGTGAGACACTTTGGGTTAAAGATCTGGAAGATTCTGTTTGTACATGCTTGTGTATGTGGTTTCAAGTGTGTGTGTGTGCGTGTGTGTGCGTGCGTGCGTATGTGCGTGTGCGTTTGTGTGTCTGACAGAGGTGATGATGGCTGAAAGAGTTTTATTAATCGTCGGAGGTTTATTTTTAAATCTAGGACACATAGTGTCTGAGTGCTTGTATGTGTCTGAATGTTATCTGCTGAAATTTGAGATATACTATATGCTCCTTTTTACTCTCACAACATAGAGTGCCCCACATGAAGATGACATAATGAGCATAGTTTGTTAAAAGCATAAATATTTGCATTGTTTATTATAAACGATTTATCCGTGAACATTTTTAAAAACTCTTGTCAAAAACATTCACTTATAATCCCTGCTCCAGCATCCTGTCACTTACATGAGACCACAGCAAATAGCCAACGACAATGAGCCATCGTTCCAATTCCCGATGGACAATATCAAGTCCCACCGTACATTGACTATGCAACTAACAATTTCAACATCTGTTCCATCTGTTTACAGATATAGTTTTATCTTTGTAGGACGCACATTGTTTTGGAGTATAGCAATATTGCTGGACTCTTCTGGGGTATTCTAAAAGCTTCAATGTTTACATTTAAGATCTGTAATGGTCAGTTAGGGGGGAAAACTCCCAACTAATTATAAATGTATTAAACAACAGTTTTAGGATTAGAACTGTCTGTTATCATCAGAACCTAAAATGTGATTGTCAAGAGTGAATAGTCCAGGTGATAACCTAAGTCCTGTCCATACTTTGTTGCATCATCTACTGACATCCTTGTCCGATAGCCAGGCTCCTCCCAGGTACCTTCCCACCTCATCTGGCCTGCCACGAAGCCTGGGCTGTGGATAGAGCAGGGACTTAAGAAGATATGACGCAAGAGGGGTGAATGCTGCAAACTGGATTGCCACCTGGTGGAAGTCCTCAGTTTGATCTGACCCTCTCTCTTGTAATGCTGAACCTTCCCAATTGCTCCATTGTAGATAGTTTTTATATGCAGTGTTGTCTGAAACAGTCTCAGACCACGGAAGGCTCCCCATAAGCATGGCGTAGATTAGAATGCCTAATGCCCAGCTGTCTGTACTGGGATCCACAGATACCAACATCCTTTGAGTATTTTCAGAGTCCCGTTTTGGCTTGTTCCCATTGGCATCCACCTCTGAGTTGCCCAAATCAATCTCCTCCCTCTTCCTTGCAATCTCAGCCTCAGGAGTGCAGTAAGGAGAACTGTACCACACGCATGGTACCCTGGTCCCTGCAGCCTTAACCATGCCAAAATCACCAAGCTTGACCCAACGGCAGTCACTGTCACATAGGAAGATGTTTTCCGGTTTGACATCACGATGGACAAAGCCAAGGGAATGAAGGTGAGAGAGGGCACCGCTGATCTGGGAAGCCACTCCCTGGACATGGCTCTCTTCCAGACCAACCTGCAAGAAATCAAGTTAACACGTAAGCCAGGGATGTCCAATACCTTTCCTGGAGGGCCAATGTCCTGCTCCAACCTGCCCCAACAATCATACCTGGAAATTTCTAGTAACATTAAAGCAGGGTTTGGCAACTCTTGTCCTCTAGTTTATCTCCAACCATGGTCAAACTCACCTCCCTTTCTGAATCCTGTCCTTGATTAGCTTGTTCAGGTGTGTTTGATTAGTGTTGGAGTTACAGTTTACAGGACAGTAGATGTCAAGGGCCAGAGTTGCTTACCCCTGCCCTAAAACGTTGATTAGCTTGTTCATCTGTGCTTTATTAAGATTGGAGCCAACTGTGCTGGATAGTGGCCCTCCAGGAGTTTGGACATGACTTAATCATACAACTTAAGCCTTTAAAGTATCTTCTACAACAGTGGTTTTGGTGGGTCAATAGGACCAGAACTGAAAACCACTCTTCTACAATATTATAAGCCAAACAGTCTCCGCTGCAAAAGATTCACACATGAATGTAAAATAAATAACTACAGCATGCAGCAACCAGCCATTGTAGAACAACTACTGTGCCTGTTATTTCCTTTTTGTTCACTCCATCTAAACCAGTGGTTTTGGATGGTTCCATCATCTAACACAAATTTCATGTCTTGGAGGCTGATGAGTTGAATCGGCTGTGTTTGATAGGGAGACATCCAAAATGTACAGTGTTGGGAGTACAGGCCACTGATTCGAACCTTAGGTGTATAATCCTGCTTCTGGAGGGCCACTACTCTGCAGAGTTTGGATGCAATTATAATTGAACCAGCTAATAAAGGTCTTCAGTATTACTTGAAACATCCAGGCAAATGATCTGGGGCCAGTTAGAATTAATCTCTGGAGGACATTGGCCCTCCTGGATCCTTTGGAACTGCTTGGAAGTTTCTGAGAATTCTAAAGACCTTGATTAGCTTGTTCAGGTTAGTTTAATTAGTGTTGGAGTTAAACACTGCAGGAAGCTGGCCTTCCATGAGCTGTATTGTACAACCCTGATCTAAATTTTATGTGCATTGCAACTCAAGAGATGTACCTTTTTGAGGTTCTCGACTGGACTAGTCAGCTGTGGCATGCAAATAGATGTTTAATTCCTGCATGCAATTCCCATTAATCATATACAATCATCATTTAGAACAATCATCATTTGTAACTGATGTCAAGCTTTTACCAACCTCAGGAACGATGACATCATAGAGGTCGCCGTAGAGGCAAGGTTGCTGGGCGAACACGTAGTGAGTAGGAGTGGAGAAAGCAATGCCCAAAGCGGAGTTAAGTGAGGGGTGGGTGCAAAAGGCCAAAGACAGGTTATATTCCCTCAGAAAAGACAGGAGAGATGTGGATTCTCGCAGAAAGAATTTAAGGGCCATTGGGGTTCCTAGATTACATGCAAATTGAGATATTGTCAACGGTAGGAAGGAAACAGTATACAGTAATCAAGCACTCTACCAATAAATTTGATGTAGTGTGGATTAGATCAGATGAGAGAAAAACAAAGCAACATAGGGCTGTCATCACTTACCTCTCTTCTTGTGCACTGCTAACATTACTTTGCCATATGAACCCTCTCCAAGAAGTTTAATAACTTGGAAGTGATCTGAGGGCTCCAGTGTTTCTAGAGACTGAACAGTTAAGTGACACAGCTCATCCAAAAGTCTTGTGGCAGTCTGCAAGAAGCAAAATTAGATGGTCACGTTGACGATGGACATGGCAAAAATTTAACATTTAATGTAATTTGCATTATCATTTTCCATTAGATCGTCATTATTTACCAATTAGCACGCTAAAAGTCTTATTTTAATGCCCATAGGATAGTTCCCATAGGTTTTTTTCCCCCTCTTTACTGTTTTGTAGCATGTCAAACAATGTTTCACTAGCTGTCTACAAGGGGACCAAACACCACAAAATGCCATGTTGAAAGTAAAGATGATCTAGCTGGAGCAAAGATATACTCCTGGGGTCTGTCATTACATACTATTATAAGATCACTACAGCGAAAGGGTGATTTGAGGTTCAGTTCTGAGGATTGTTTATTCTGTCAACACATCTTAACTCTCCCTAAACACCCAAGGTATCAGCTGAGTTTCATAGGATTAAGTGTTCTGTTCAGCAATAGTATTGGTAACCGATCAAATATCATACATAATTTGAATTGAAGACATTTTAACTGGATGATGTTTTCAGTTTTAGTCTGTGAATGTTTGGTGTCCCAAAAGCAGAACGTTTACACTCTTTAGTAAAGCAGCGGTTTGGGGTATTGAAGAAGGGGGACAGTGTTGCATAAGAGGTATAAGGTGCACCTGTTGGGCATGAGTTGTTTGAGGACAGACAGCTCACCAAAAGTCACCTTTGGTGAACCCCTCGTCAAGAACAGCAGAATGGGCAGCACATCTAAATTCTTTAGGATTACTTGTGAATGTTGGCAATCATTGAATTACAGTATATACCTTTTTGGTATGTTGTGATATGTAGCCAGTAATAAGTAATCAGTTTACAATTCAAGACTGAACTTTATAATAAATAAACACTTCTGTACATAAATATGACTGCAAGCCCATTAACAAGAAAAGTAAAAAGGTCATTGTTACTTTAAATTTCACAAATGTGCTTTTATTTCTCGTAATTGCAACTGTTTCTCTAATTGTGACTATCTTAGTTGTGAAACTATTGCCGAATATAAAATCACAATCTTTTTTTTTCCTCTTAAGGAAGAACATCACAGGACTAAATTACATATTAAAATTAGTGCTGTCCAATCGGTTAATCGCGAATAATCACAACTAACATAATAGTCTGTGTGTATATAATATACGTGTGTAATAGTACAAGTATATGCATGTGTGTGTAAACGCATATATAAATATAATATGCATATATATTATATAAACTTTTATGTTAGATGCAATCAATCGATTTGACAGTACTAATTAATATATAATAAAATACAAAACACTTTAAATTTTAAAAATGTGTTGCAGTGTTTCGGTTTACGGAGACTTGGTGAGCATTAGAGACTTCTTTCAAAAACATTAGTCTTACTGACACTGTACATATACGCATATGTAAAATATTTCTTTTTTTTATTTTAAATTATTGTACAATTCATGCTATTAGAAAATCTTTTAAAAATATGTGCTTGGGCAATAATAATTGGCATGATCATAAGTTTATGCAACAGCTGAATGTACACTTCGAAAGGATTGAAAAGACTTACTGTCATGTTTGCTGTTGTTGAAGACTGAAAGGGAACTTCGAGGTGCTGTTCTCTATTGATCAGCCTGTCCATAAACTCAGGTCACTGAAAGCTGCAGGTCAAATCAGTAACCAGTCATAAATCAACTTGGAGGTTACGGTTTCTTTTGCCTCTGCTGAGTGCATATTCTGGTTGATAATGGATCTCTCATGTCCTCTGCTTTGTACTCTCCTTCTCCCACCCCTCTCTATCTCTACCTACCCTAGTTCTTTCACATGTGCTCTTGCTGCTGTTACCCCCTCCTTTTGGATGTTACAGAGTTTTCACTGACAGTATGTTCCTTTGGGTTTGTATAACAGGTCATTTGTCACAGCAAAACCCCTAACTTTTTAGTTTTTTCTCTGATGTCTTTATCGCTCTCACATTTTGTATGTTGAATCTTTAGCAAACCCATTTTGCGCCTCATGTAGGCTAGGGCTGGCAATGTAATGTTTAATTCAGTGCGATTAATTAACCAAAAATGGTTATGTTGCTGGCCAGCATGATCAATTTCTCTCTCAGGGAGTATGGCAAATCCAACAGCTGTGAGAGAGCGCTACGCAAAACGCTTGCATCGGAGATCTCTCTTTCTGCCGGACGTGCCAAGTCCTGACTTTTCAGGTTTTAAACTCACACACAGTCATGTGACATATCCTTTATCCATATCCTATTCCTTGTTCTGCACCGGTTGTTATTAGTCATCACGACAAAGATTTTGACAATCATGGTTGATTACACTATTGCTGGCAATTTTTATGTCTGGATCTAGTTGAGCTCAACTATCTGTGAAAATGCTCAGCTAGACAGAGAAGGGGAATTATTTATAAATCTATGACAAGTCGCACAAGTTTTATTTTCGGAACAAATATGAAAATCCAAATATATAAAGTATTAATAATTATATACAGAACATCGGAAATAATGTGACGGTTAGATTGTTTTTTGTTGCTGAAGCAGTTTGAGAAAAAAAAAAAAGAAGCTGCATGTTTGATGCAAATCATTTTATTGAAAGAAAAATGACATTTAAATAATCAAATAAAACGTATAAATACAAAAATAAATACATAGATATGTATAAAAAAAGTATGAAAAATAAAAGTGACATCTGGGACTCTCCCAGTCTACATCCATCTGACTGAGCTTGCAAAGTCAAATCAAAATGTGAATTCGCGTTCTGATTGATTATCAGATATTAACACAATTTCTTTATCATGTAAACTGTATATTTGTTCTCCTCTCTACAAATAGTCTGTTGAAATGAAAAAGGCCTCGGCATTGTTCAAGATTCTTTTTTCGTCTTTTCAGTGCATCTCTGCAATATGTTGGCACTTAAGTTACATTTAATTTAGACTAAACATGTAATCGCAGCGAATAAATACAACTTACAGGTAGTGAGTGCATTTCAAGGTACTGTATTTTCAATATGTTCACAATAGCATCCATTAGCCCGAGTAAAACTATGGAAGTTGTTTTGTATTGAATGCCGAGTTGGATCAAATGATGATTTTACCAAGTAGGCCGTGTTACTGGATCAACTTCTGGTCAACATTCCTGTCAAACACAGTCTAACCTTAACCTTAAAAGATAGCTATGTTGTTTAACAAGTATGTTGATTCACTACCTCTCGCAAAATTACTAACTTTTAACAAAAATAAGTAGAGGAGTGCAGGTCCCAAACTGCATTTAATAATACTTCACAGTTGTAACACAGTAACGACACCTATTAGTCATTATTACACACCTTATAGCGACACCTATTGGTCATTATTAGCAACTGCCTGCAGCTGATTTTGCATACAAATTTCATTATTAAAATGAGACACTTAATATTTTTAAAGTGCTATTTTTCCTCATTCACTCGATGTATAAAAAAAATCCTTCATTGTAAACAAAAAACTCAATTCAATAAATATTAAATACATAACTTATTAATAATATTAAAACAACAACATCACACAAAGGAACCGTTAACTGATGGAAGATGACTTCTAAAGGCTGGAAAGTTCACTCCATCCCTTCAAACATTAAGGCAAGACAGACGATGCTACCACAATGCCTGTTGACCTCGCCATGCATTTACTTGCACCATAGAGATAAGCTGCGAGCTACTGGCGACAAATGGTGTTGTATAATCACTATTGTTTCGATTTCAGGCCTCTCAGCGCTCTAATGTACCAATTACAAAAGTAGTACAGTTTGTCGTTGATCTCCACATTGGCCTGGTACAAGTCCCAGGCTGTTTTCAGAGGAGGCAGGGAAGGGTGGCCGGGCTCAGAAGGTGGCGTCTCAATCTGTAAGAAGGTTTGGAAAATCTGTTTAACCACCTCCTATTTTCACTTTTTTATTGTCTGCTTAATATCTGCTAACTCTTTATTGTGATGGTTCCCAACAAGGGTTCTACTAACCCTACCACTCTACTAATACCCTACTAATACTCTGAGAGTTAGTTGACATGTACCTCTAGGTGCAACGTTACTTAGTCAACAGAATATGCAAAGAGGACCAACAAAATAAAGTGTAACCAAATTTAATATATTGGTTATAGATTTCAAAATATTTACGTAAATATATTTTTGATTAGTTTTCATTTATATATAAAATATATATTTATTGCGTTTACCCAAACTTACTTTCTTGATGTAAATTTTTTAAATATATTTTTTATATTTCAATTTAAACAAATATTAAGTTGCACTGTTTAGCCTACATCATATTAGCATGTTGATATATATATATATATATATATATATATATATATATATATATATATATATATATGATGAAAATTTGCCAATTTGGCGCATTTTACATATTTTATGTAAAAAGTAACATGTTTTAATATTTTTACCATTTTACAATATTTTGAAATATAATTTATTCCTGTAATGCAAAGCTGAATTTTCAGCATCATTAGGCTACTCAGTCTTCAGTGTCACATGATCCTTCAGAAATCAAGAAACTCATGCTCAAGAAACATTTCTTAAACAATGTTGAAAAAAGTTGTGGTGCTTAACAAATTTGTGTAAACCGTGATGCATTTTTATTTTTTGGCAGAAATGATTAATAGAAAGTTCAAAAGAACCACATTTATTTGAAATATAATTTTTGTAGCAATCTTCTATCTTTAAAGGGTAACTAAACACTAAAACAACTTTTTTTAGTTAATGATCTGTTAGAATGGAGCTTCATAAATGCTGTTCATTGACTCTAATTCTACAATATATGGTATAAAAACGTCGGAGTGCTGCCCTCTTCAGGTTGAACGGTGGCTACTGCAGTTTAATTTTCCTATTGGATGTTTGCGGTGGTTCGTGACGCAGCGATTGTTGGTGACGTAGGCAGGTTCCATACAGGCAGATGCGTCTCAGGTGCACGCCCCCCTCTGCTGGGCTCTGCCCACTTTTCCAGCATTTTTCAAATATTGCCAGTGGGTGGAGTCAGGCTCTGACCAGGGGTTTAGTTACCCTTTAAAGTCATTTTGATGAATTTAATGCATTTTTGCTGAAAAAAGTATTAATTTCTTCTTCTTTTTCAGGAAAAAGAAATCATACTGACCCCAAACATTTGAACGGTAGTGTGTTTATAGCATACTATATATAACATCAGTTAGCATGATCTTACGCATGTATCTTGCATCTATTTGGACAGATTTTAAGTCATTTAAATATTGTTTGATTTCCTTCTGTAGGTGAGCTGCACTATTCTTCTTACCTGTGCGAGCACTCTGTTGATGAGTTGGATAGTCTTTGTCTTAGAATAATCACTCCCCAATTCGTCTTGTTTCTGCTGGATCCAGTGAAGATGGAACTTGTAGGATTTAAGACCAGAGTACAGCTGTGCTAAGGTACTGCTCACCTGTGGGCCAAAAGGAGACAGATGTTACGCACATATTTTTTTTTTGAAACTAGATATATTCTAAACTAATAACAATCGGTCTCTCTAACTATCATTCTGTCTATCCGTCATTCTTTCTTGGTAAACCATGCTTTAAAATGGCACTTGTCTGAATTTCTTTGCATTTAATTTTCAGTCGGGCCTTTTGGTTGGGAGGAGATAAACGTAATCTTGGGGTTTTCAATGAACAGTTTGGTCTTAATTTCAGATGTTATTCATAACAAATATACAGTCGAAAAGTAAGTCTTCTTGAGACAGAAAAAAAGACTAGAGGTTAATAAGATGTTGATGTACTACCTCGAGTGTTTTCAGGTCTTCTGTTCTGAAGTCCAGAGAGGGCAGGGATGTGAGCGATTGTTCAAAGTCGTTCAGCTTATTCTAAAAAATGTCAAGCATTTAATCAGACAAACAGTAAGCTAAATGACCCAAAAAGTACATGCATTTTATTCTGCATGGGACATTTAAAATGAATTAGAAAATCATCAACATAAACATGTAGCAGCAAACTGACACTTACCTCTTGCTTTTCTTGAGATACTATGTTGAATAGCTTACGCATGTCTTGGTAAAGCATCCGCAGATCATTTTTTCTTTGTGGTATAGCGGAACGGGCTGAGGCGAAGACGAAGAGCTCAACAAAAGTAATCAAGGCGATGAGGGGAAAGGTGAAGTCAGTTGACACTGTCAGCATGAAAACAAATAGAATTTCATATTAATGTCATCTGAAACAGTCGCTCTGAGTCACAATACTTTCAGTGTGTGTCCTGAACAGCTGTTTTACTCCCTAAAATCTTGTATCTAAGCAGAGGGATTTGCACGGAGAGCTCTTCCTCTTGGTTTGTAATGGTTACACTGGGTAGCTGGGTGCGTTGCAATCGGGTTTCTTGGGATGTAAAAAATTAAGAGATGCACTATTTGGATTAAAGGATTCATGCCTGAGCTCATGAAATTTCAAACTGGTAAAACTAGTGAATCTAAACAGAGAGAGAATACACATGTATAGAAACAAAGTTTTAGCAGCATTTTCTGCATTTCCTTAAGGGAAAAATATATAGGCCTAATGCAGTTCTTTCTTTTAACCGCTAATAATTGGCTAATTCCCAGCCCGTTTGATGTTTCCGCCAGTCTTTACCCACAGCAAACTCCAATGAGCCATAGCCGAAGTCTGTCTGAAGGTCGTAGGCCTTCAAATACACTCAACAGATATGTGATAACTCTGTGATTTAACCTTTTGATAAGCATTAGAAGGAAATTAATGGCTATTACGCAATTAGGATCCTTTGAAAACTTTCTAAATGGAGAAATTGTTAAGGTCAATGATAACCGCTGCGTGCAACCCCTTCAGATTTGATAGTGGCGATCTCCATCAAAACTTTTGTGAAGTGAAAGATCACACTCAATTGGCTCAACAGCTGTTGACTCACTCGCAGACATCCTCTGTCTGCATTAGTGTTGGAAAATGTTTGCTTCCCTCTGATAGCATCTTTTCACTTCTGTCAACTCAATTTTGAGATAGCATTGCCCTAGTATAGCTCAACTGTTCAGTTACGAGCTTCTTACTGATCCGAGTCAATACGCATACATGTTTTCAAATTGGACATTATCATGCAAAAGCAATGTAAGAATGTTTACAGACGGAGGTTTGAACTCTGATCCCGCTACAGCCTTGAAACAGTGTTATAATGTCAGTAATTATTATACAGGATTATCTACTATTTATTAAAATTTGAATACTGAATTATTTTAAGTATTAGTACTTCAAGTTAAACTTATTTCAGTTAGTCTCCAAGGCATCTTTTCCAATTTTCATTTACGTTTTTAATGTAATATTTATATATATTTTATTTTAGCTGTATTTCAATGACTGAAAATCATTTAGTTTTAGTCAAAAATAACACTGCCTTAAATATTATTATATTCTGAATATTATGAATCTCATTATATTAATAGTATTTTGAATTAATATAACTATATTGAATTAATATAATTACAGAACAGACCAGATATAAATTAGTGGGTTAAATGCCTTCAAAGGTACAAATGGTCAGTCTGATTTGATTAGGAGAAAATAACCTTGACCTTTGACCTTAATGTGACATTTTATTAAGACCTTTTATTAAGAATTCCAACCACATATTCCGGATTTGGGGAACCAAAGTATTTTAACTAATAATTTACAGTAAACACTGAAAAAAAACGTACTGGTTGACAACTAATCTGAATATTAGGTGTTATGGTTGTTAAATCCCTATAACTATTATGACAGAAATCTAAATACACATCAAAGAAAAACTCTTTCTCAATAAATAATCATAATTAAAGCATTTCCTTAAGAGTTAAACACAACATGTTTTAAAATAATATAAATGACACAACACCCATCTCTAACATCTACCTATTACCTATCTACCCATTTAGACCCACCCTCTACAGTTTACATATTTTTGCCTTCACTTAAACTCATTCCTGTGGCTATGTTGTAAAGTGGGGGAAAAAAATGAAGAAAGAACTTACGTTTCATGATAATCCAAAAGAAAAACAAGTATTAAACACTGTGTACAAACTTGTCTTTATCACTCTACTAACATTGGAACTAGTGAAAGTGTTCTCATTTATAGTATGGGCCATGACACACACACTGTGACTCATTCACATTCATGAAAAAAAAAAAAGTCCAGACCTACACACCCCCTTTCACTAGACATATCTTTTTTCTGAAGAACTCAATTGTTTTTGCTATATCTGACAACTTGATGTCTCCAGACCCTTATGTTCCTAATTTTGGATTTCTACATTTGGATTTAACGCAAACAACCTTGCGTTAAGCATCTCCGCTATGTATATACTCCACTACAGTATATACTATACTCACTCTATTACATGTCAATTACATGTTACATGTCAATGTTTTCTTCATATTCATCCCCAAATCTGATAGTCACCAGTTTGTCTTTGTTATATTATATATGTATACTGAGACTTGTATCAGATTACAGTTCAACATTGTAAAACGCTGCAGAGATGATGGACCCCAATGAGGCATGAGAAGGCTTTTTTAGATAGATTAGGTGCAGTTCACGACACAACAGTCACACTACACTCACACACTAATCTAGAAGATCTGAAGCCCCCCACGCATGTCTCCCGACTGACCATTTCCCCCCACATTCGTCGGCCTGGCCTCCTCTGACACATCTCACTGTAATTTCCACTTAGACATACAGCATGCACAAGTGTCTTCATGCCTTCATGCACATACATGCATTCCTTACCTCTCTCTCTTTCATTTTCTCCATCTCTCACTCATTCTTTTTTTCTTCCTTTCTTGATTTGCCCAAGACAAGGCAAGGCAAAGAGAGACATGTTGATAAGAATAATGACTGTTAACACTGTGTGGGGTCATATCCTGTACCTCTTCAGGAAGTGGTGAGAGTAGCCTAGAATTCTGTGGTCTAGTGTACTCAGAATGCAGTTATAGATTAAGTGCATTCCCATCATTTGTATTCACACTAATTTGAAATTGTTAAAAATGCACTCTGTCATTTTGCTTTTATGTTGTGTGATGCTGGCTGTGTGGATGCAGCACTGCAAAAAAGCAAAAAGTGACTGATGGCATTTTATACACGGTCAGCCATGACTCTTTTATGGGGCATGGAGAAAGCGTATAATAATGAGTAATTGCGATTAAAGTGAGTAGTAATCGACTGGGTGATGTCATGGTGATGATGATGATGTTTAATCTCATTTTCTCCAATGCAACAGGTGGAAAATCAATGGATGGGGAAAACACCTTAGTGCCCTTCCCAAAGAAAGTAGGGAAAAATGTTACTCACTACAGGATATTCTAATCTTTTGTTGAAATCATGCAGCTCTATGTCACAGAACGTTTAGAATTACATGCTTTGTCCAGACACAACATTCATCCATTATTCTGCAGTATCGGAAGTTGCATCATATTCTTTGACAGTGTAACCTTTTCATAAAGCAGGGGTGGGTAGGTGGATTGTTAATGCTCAGTAGGCAGAAGTTCATTGTGTCATATTCGGATGCGTTCACAGCAAAAGACAAACCACATTTAGCCCAAGTGGGTGGATTATTTGATGCGTTTAAATTCCTGCAAAGGAATGCATGATCAAGCAGAAACAGCATCCTTCCCTCTATTAATGAACTGATCACAGAGAATCGGATGCTCCATATTTGAGCTTTTCCAAGTTGTGCTATACACTGTGTGTGTGTAGGAAAATCTTTTCTGTTTTTAGTACATCACTGTCGTGTAATCGTACCCTGAGTAGGTACTACATTTGAATTTGAACTTACTACATGACCATTAAAAAAAGTATGTTCTACTGTATATGAATATTGGGTAGTATGAAGGGAATTCAGACGTACTACATCCAACATGTCACTGTCATGTGACCTATCAGCATTTTTTCTTCTTCTGCATGTCATGAGCATGGCTCCCTACGTATATAATACGTATTAATATGCTCCATACACTGCCTATGACAGTATAAAATCACTAAACCAGGATATTGGTTTAAAGACATATTTTTTTCTGTTTCTCATTCTATTTTTTTAACAAGGAAACAGTATACAGAGATAAAAAGCATAGAATTCCCAGGCCCTGGCACAGGAGGAAGGGGTCAGATAACGGTCCAAAAAGTCCTAGATCAGTGAAGAAAGGGGAATCCCAAAACAATTTCAAAGGCGGCGAATAACTCACAGTCTTACTGACCTAAATCTCTTTTGTGGCCTACCACTGTTATGTTTGGCAAAACCACATTCTTTCCAGTCAAGCAAGCGAAATTGCGAAAACAGTGAATGACCAGAATGTCCAGATAATTGAATTTTTTTTGAATGTGATATCGGCCAACATGCACGAACAGGATAGTTTTAGTCATAACAGTCTACTATGACTTAATGTCTTCCAATGGCCTCACACACACAGACTTGCTCTCACATGCACATTTTTTCGGGGATGATCCAAGCATCTGTCATCATCAGTGAGTCTGCACCAAGCGCCAGTCATTTGTGACATCATCACGAGACTTTTCCTGTAGTGTGAACACCATTGTTATTGACCCTTAAAGGGATAGTCCACCCAAAAAAGAAAATTCTGTCATCACTACTCACCCTCATGTTGTTCCATGAATGAATGTTCCAACCTGAATGAGTTTTTTTGAACACATTTACCAGATAGTTGACAGTAGCCATTGATCTTTTTCCAACTGTTGGGACATGGCCAGAGCAAAGGCAGGATACACTGCTTGCAGTCAATTCAAAGTTTTATTGACTACAAAAAATCAAAAAGAACATAAGAGAGAGATTGAATAAAAGAGAGACATCACATAAAGATGACCCTCTCCAGAACTGACTCAGACAGACATGATGGATCCTTTCATACTCAATGGTTCAACCATTCTATGCAAATAGGGGAGGAGAAAATAGAAATTATATATACATACACACATTCATAAATAGATAAACTTAAATGAAAATAAAATTCAAAATAAGTTAACATTAATAAAAAAAAATACAAACAATAAACAACACAATACAACATACTATCAAAATAAACACAATGAAACAATGACCCCCTCTGCTCACACTGGGAAATAGACTATGCCTACACTACCCGGAATTCCTTGGGATGGCATAAAATGAGGAACAGGAAGGTCGCACTTCCAAATTTATATTTAAACCAATAATAGAAAAGAAACAAACATTTATACGAATAATATAAACCAAGCAAACACAGGTCATACACATAAATTAGGGGTAACTTATGGCATCGTCACACCAACATTCTTTAAGATATCTTCTTTTGTGTTCAACAGAAGAAGAAAAAAACTCTTGAGGGTTAGTGATGACAACATTTCCATTTTTGGGTGAACTATCCCTTTAACCCATTCAAATGTATTGTCTCTAGACACTAAAAGTGACGCTGTATGTAAAGTATTTTCATCCCTCTCTAGTTAATAGTTTCCAGATGTATATATGTTACCATAGCATATAGATAGAGCACAGCATAAATGCTTGATGATTCTGATTGGCTGATGGACTCTGATGTTATTTAAGCCAGGAACAAACAAATAATAATAAAACAAATATCATAGGAAACGATACGAAAATAACTGACAGGCTGCCTTATTTTAGATTTCTTAACATGTTGATGTTGCATTTTGTTCTTCATCCTCCCAAGCCTTGTGTCAAAAGTTTGCAATATTTATCAGCTATTTCAAATTATGAATCTTTCTTCTTGCAGATGGAAATATTCAAAGACAACATATTACTTGTATGCAATTCCTCAGTAGTTCCACAGTATCAAAACGAGGACTTTCCTGTGATGCACAAACACACCGACATCCTCACACACACACACAAAATAGCTGACGGGAGGGGAGTGTGAATTCCGTTTTCGTCACACCGTTTTTCATCTCTAATCTGCTTCTCAGTGACTAATGGAATGCAAAGAATGCAGGAGAGAGACAGACAGACGGACAGAGAAAGTGAGAGAGAGTGAATAAAGGATTGAGTGAAAGTGAGAGGAAGAGGAAACATTTTCTCATTTATTTACGAGTTCACCTAATGTTAAGTTGCACAAATCTTCAACCCGCAAAACAAGCATACACATTCATGATATACCAACACGATGGAGTTAATAAAGTGGTGAAAAAGGAAGATGGATGCTTCTATATTCACCTAGGGAGTTTGTTTAACACACTTTTGATGCCTGTAACTTGTTTATTTTTTATTTTTTTGCATTACGTGTCTCAAACTTTGATTTAAGAGTCAAAAACTTCTAAGGGGTTGTAATGGAACAATAGTTTTAAAAAGTGATCCCCCCCATTATTATTTACAACAGGATCTGCATTTTCATCGGTTTAAATAAAAGATGTTTGTAATAAGAGACAATAGATACAACTTTGTGCATCAAAACCACTCCTTGATTTTCAAAAACCAACAAACATGTGACAGCTGAATGTAACATTATTGACCAGCTAAACATGTCTGTCTCTCAGTAACATGCAATATGGTTAAATGGATGGTTCACAAAATGAAAATTCTGTCATTAATTACTCACCCTCATGTCGTTCCAAACCCATAGACCTTCGTTCATCTTCGGAACATGCACGAATGAAGATGTTTTTGATGAAATCTGAGAGCTTTCTGTCCCTGGCAGCTACTCAACTTTGACACTTAGTTACAGGTTCATAAAAAGATCATAAGACCATATGAAAAGTTTTATTAACATATAAAATACTCAATCAATATCTCTATCAATCAATCAATACTATACTATGTATTGATTCATCAATATATAGTAGGCTACATCAGTTGTGTTAAACGGAAGCTCAAGCATGTTCATTTGCGAGAATCAATGTAGGCCTACATTTTTATTTTATTACTTGTATTCACATATAAACATGGTAGTTCATTCTCGTGTTACGCAGCACGTTTGAGCAAGTTTGTTCTCGCCCGCATCATTGGGTTTGGATGAGCTTCTTTTTATGTTCGCTGATCAATGTGTATGTGAATTAAAGCAATAAAATAAAAATCATATAAAGAGGTCAAGTCTCTTCAGAAAATTTGGACTCGATTCATATGGATTTGTTTTACGATCTCTTAATTAGCTTTTGGAAGTGTCAAAGTGGTAGTTGCATAGCTGCCAAAGGAGGGATAGAAATCTCTCAGATTTCATCAAAAATATCTTCATTTGTGTTCTGAAGATAAACAAAAGTCTTATGGGTTTGGAACGACATCAGAGTGAGTAATTAATGACAGAATTTTAATTTCTGGGTGAATTAACCCTTTAAGCCATGAAATAAACTTAATTCCATAAAATAATGAATTACGTAAAAAGCATTTTGAACGTCTCCAGCACATTTTATAATTACCCCAAAGTCAAACATAGTACCCCCCTCATGCACATTATCATGTTCGACAAAAACTTCCTGTCATTTGGAATATTAGAACAAAAAAACTCCTACACTCATGGGGATCATCAATCACTTCACCGAATATTGGCGGCTAAGAAATAAAAGATTATTACCTTACGATCCACCTGTTGGAGAAGAACATGGCGGCCTGAACGGCTTCACCCTTCTGTCTGTCAGAGACGATAACACATCTAATACATAATGCACATAAGTATAAATTTGTTCTTCACTCGCTGAAATTGAATCAGATCAGGGATGAAATACTGGGATGAACAGAATGAAATACTTTCATCCAGATCAGGGATGAAATAGAGAGATGAACAGAATGAAATACTTCACACTGCATGCCATTTAAAAAACTTCGCCGGTTGCATCGATCGTTCAACGTGTTTTGACTGAAAAAAATTTATGCTCGAACTATGCATGCATTCTCCTTCTGACATTCCTGATTTTAATATTTTCAACACTTTTCTATCCTTGACTTAACTTCATAATTTTTGCAATAATAGATGAACTGTTAACCGAGTAATCATGAATTTGACTCTCTATGCTGATGTAATATAGGCTATATTATACGTGATATCTTTTCAGTTGTTTAAACGATTAAGGTAGTTATCAAAACTTGATAAAATGTTAAGTTTCCAATAAAAGATGACAAAACTTTACATGATTAGTAACATTTAATTGACCCATTAGCAGCTTTTGAATCATAGCATTCCCATATTAGACTGGTAGGCTACAAATGAAAGTATTTCAGACCTTCATTAATATTGTTTAAAATAACCATCTCACAACTGTGGCAAATGTTGGCTTATACACTGCCCCATTTTGTTAAGTCTCTGTTTTGAACAGTGTTACAACCCAACAATCTTTTTTTCCCTATTTCTATGATATGTCATGATATTTTTAACATGTAGATGTATGGATATTACACACTATCATTAAGACCTATGCAAAATGTAATATATGGCCATATATGTACTTATATTTTAAATAGCATGACATATATCTATACATGTATTTGACTTATCTGAGAACACAATATATATGCCTGCAACATATATGAAGATTTATGTGTCCAAACATGTGAAGAAAATATTTGAGTTCATCCATATATGATACCATATATCTGCATATATTACAGTAAAGTATTGGTTTCTCGCATATATGGAAAACATTAAGCATACATATGTGACATACATATTTGTTTCTCACATATTTAATAAATGTATGTAAACATACATGCATGTGATACTGATGCATTGAAATAAGTACATAATGCATATATACATATATGCGTCTTACATATATTTAACATTTATGTGCATATACGGGAAAATATATGGCACTTACATGAAAACGGCCATTTTTGCTATATTTTGAAATATGTGTTTCATATATGTCTATGTGTTTTATATATATGAATTTTGCATATATTCTCATATAGGCAGCAGACATAGGCTACATGGGCACTGACATTATATATGTAATATACATATATTGACATATATTACATTTCTGTATGGGGAGGTTGTTAAGAGGCTATTAAAAATCGATTTTTTTAACCACCTCCAAGTCTGCATTACATTACTCCAGAATTCAGTGTCACATGAATGTTGTCAAATGAGAAACATTTCTTATTATTATCATCAATGTTGAAAACAGTTGTGCTGCTTATCTTTGTGTAAACTGATAATAAAAAAAAAAGTTTAAATTAGTATTTATTTGAAATAGAAATCTACATTATAAATGTCTTTACTCTCACTTTTAATTAATTTAATACATCCTTGTTGAATAAAAGTATAAACACCGTTCAGGGGGTAAACAATCTAATTGAATTAAATAGTAATGTAAATAAAATGAAACAAAAGAACCTGCAACTTTAGATGATATCTGCTCTGCCATTTTAACTTTTTTTTATTTGGATGTTTGCCATTTCATTGCTAGCAAAAGTAGAGATACGAAACACAATAAGAGCAGAAAACCACACGAGATTAAAGATTAAAATTAAAATCTGCGTCTCCAACATGGGCACCCCAGCATTTTGTGTCTAGCTGACTTCTAGCCATGGCTCCGACTTGGGCTATTGTTTACTCAAGTTTCTGTTTTCGTAGTCATCTTCAGTTCTACCGTCCCTCGTCTGCAGTAAAGAGAAATATACAATATATGTGCATAGTACATACAGTGTGTCATACACTACACATTAACAATGTATAAAATGTAGATATCTTATTTTTCAGATGAGAAAACTGATGATCATTGCACAAACATTTTAGTCTTTCATACAAATTTGATGTTTCACATCCCAAAGCTTTTGCACATGTCAGCAGAGCATCTGATCAGTCCATCAGTGTTTATTATGCTTGCACAACTTATGCTTGCAATGTGTTCTGAGAAATATAACTATCTATTTCCTGCCTCAGGAAATTGATAACCATTCATCTTGTTGATTTAACGGTTGATTGAATAAGGTCATGGAAAAATCCCCATAGTATCAAAACACAACTTAAATGGAATACAACTGCTGTTTAACAAATGCAACTGTTGCAGCAGGTCATCAATGCATCTTTCAAAGTTTCGGCCTACTTGCATGTCAAGCATAATCACGTTCAAATAGAAGAATGTAGTTTTTTTGTTTGGTTTAACAAAATAACCTTTAATACTAAAACACTGACCTGTATAACATTGTACACAGAGTCACTGGTCCTGTGGAGGGTGGCATACATCATGGATCCTCTCATGCCTTCAAACTCCTAATAGCACGAGAGACAAATGCAATTGCAAGGTCTTTGAAAATGACAAATATCTTGAACCCATGAATTTCTTCCACATCATTGTTGTGATGATAAATCTTCCATACCCAGTTTGTGCTCTGCAAATTTACCCGAAAGCAAAGTTTGTGCTATGATATGATACTACTCTGTTTATCTGCTCTATACCTTGGGATGATTTATGATGGTGTCATACTTACTTGAAGTCTTTTTAACAGGCTGAAAAGAGAAGAAATGAAATAATTTGGTTACAGTTTACAATAAGGTTTCTTTTTAGTTTTTAGTTACTAATTAGCAACGAATAGAGCATAGATAGAGCATCAATGCTAATTTCAACGTTTACTAATACATTTTAAAAATCCAAAGTTCACATTTGTTAATGCACTGTAAACTAACATGAGCAATCAATAAATAACCCGATTTTTACTAAATAAAAATACTAAAATAAAGTTGCTCATTGTTAGTTCATGATAGCTAATGCATTTACTAATGCAGAACTTAAAAATATTACCAGTATTTTGCGTAGAACTTAAGTAACAATTCAAATTCCAGTGTAAAAAAAAGTGACAACATTATTGCAATATTTGTGTGATTCATTTAGGTGTGACTGTCATTTAGATGGTTTTAGAATATGAATTTTACATAAAATATATGTATAATAAGAGTTCAATGAAAAATGTTTGCAACTAAGTCAATAAACCTGCAGAAATGCCAAAGGGTCAAGGTGACTGGTTGGCATAGGCTCATTAGCCCCTGCTGGTGGATACTGTAACTACAACATATTACACAAAATGCATCTTTCTCTAATATTGGCCATTCATTTTTAATCATTTTTAAGTAACATGTAAATCCCATGTTTACACGTACAGCTCTTACTGGCCTACGTCCGTACCACCTGGACATTACATATATTAGTGCAGCTGATCTTCTTACACTAAATCATATTTAGAAACAGGCTGAACATCATGTCAAAGTTCTTGCTGTTTGCAATCTTTTTTCAAAACCCACCTTTTGTATTTGACCAAATCCACTGCAGTAATGAGGATTAAGAAAAGCGTCAGAAGGCCACATATAATGTATGTTGCAATGGAGCACTGGCTACCTGAATCAGACAGAGAGAGCGAGAGAAAAAAGATTTATCTGGTTTTACGTCACTATATTATGACATATAAAACAGCTTATTTCCTTGCATACCACAAGAACACCCAAGGAGATACATAACTGAAGTTCACACAAAGCACATTACTTCCACATTGCAGTTACACATGGTCTGAGAATGAACATTCTTAAGGTTAGCAAGTTTACACATCGACGAATTGCCCACTGATAATCATACAAATGTATTTTCATGTGGTTTGGTTGTAGTTTCTAATTTAATTGCTTGTTTACACTCAGATCTAACCGTGTGTCCAGTTATTCCTCCCTATGCAGCCACATCAACACTGCCATCCAAAGAATTTGTCATGAATCGCCTTCATCATTAGTGAAGCATAGATGAAATCACTGTACTAAAGTGATTATGGGTAAATGACACATAAAGATGTCCAGGATGATGAAAAGAAAGCATGCAGCAAACTCCTAGACATGTAAACAAGCAAACAAGCAAACAAAAAAAGTTTTGATTTAAGGGAGTATTTTCCTTGCCCCTTAAATTGAATACACATGACTGTACACATTGAAATCATATTCTTCCTGTTTTACTTACTAGAATTCTCCATGTCATTCTCCAAAGACATGTGATGTCTTGTGTTTGATATTGAGTCAATTATTCCTGCAACAGCGTTTGCCTGCTAATAAAAATTATCTAATTAAATATAAGCTATATTATATTATTTATAAATTGATTTATATTATATTATATAAATTGATTTAAATTAAATTTTACTGCCGGTTTGAAAAGCCCTCATTCACACCACACACCCGGTCTGATCTGCACTTCACACATTCACCATCACCAATTATCACTCCCCCCTCCTGCCATCCAACCTGAGCTTAAGGTCTGTGTGGAGGACGTGAGCCGAGTCTTCAAAAAACAGAAGACTAGGAAAGCCTCAGGCCCAGACGGCATCTCATCTGCTTGTTTAAAAGCCTGCGCTGACCAACTGGCCCCGGTCTTCACGCAGATCTTCAACAGATCATTGGAGCAGTGTGAAGTTCCCTGCTGCATCAAACGCTCCACTATCATTCCTGTCCCCAAAAAACCCAAAATCACTGGACTTAATGACTACAGACCTGTCGCTCTCACGTCTGTGGTCATGAAGTCGTTTGAAAGACTGGTGCTGGCCCACCTGAAGGACATCACTGGACCCCTGCTGGATCCCTTTCAGTTTGCTTACAGAGCAAACAGGTCTGTGGATGATGCAGTCAACATGGGACTGCATTATATCCTGCAACATCTCGACAGACCAGGGACTTATGCAAGGATCCTCTTTGTGGACTTCAGTTCGGCCTTCAATACCATCATGCCTGGTCTTCTCACAGCCAAACTGACCCAGCTCTCCATACCATCCTCGATCTGTCAGTGGATCACCAGCTTCCTGACGGACCGGCAGCAGCGAGTGAGACTGGGGAAACACACATCCAAGACACTCACAATCAGCACCGGAGCCCCCCAAGGGTGCGTTCTCTCCCCACTGCTCTTCTCCCTGTACACTAATGACTGCACCTCTAAAGACCCCACTGTCAAGCTCCTGAAATTTGCAGACGACACCACTGTCATCGGTCTCATCCAAAACGGTGACGAGTCTGCTTACAGACTGGAGGTTGAACAGCTGGCTGCCTGGTGCAGTTATAACAACCTTGAGCTGAACACGCTCCAAACAGTGGAGATGATCGTGGACTTCAGGAGGAACAGCCCAGCACTCCCCCCACTCACCATCATGAACAGCACTGTGGAAGCAGTGGAGTCATTCAGGTTCCTGGGCACTATCATCTCTCAGGACCTGAAGTGGGACAATCACATTGACTCCACTGTGAAAAAGGCCCAGCAGAGACTGTACTTCCTTCGCCAGCTGAGGAAGTTCAATCTGCCACAGGATCTGCTGATTCAGTTCTACTCAGCCGTCATTGAGTCTGTCTTGTGCGCTTCCATCACTGTCTGGTTTGGTTCAGCTACCAAATCAGACATCAGGAGACTACAACGGACAGTCCGGACTGCGGAGAGGATCATTGGTGCCCCCCTGCCAAACCTCCAGGACCTGTACTCTTCCAGAGTGAGGAAGAGAGCAGGTAAAATCATCACAGACTCCACTCACCCTGGACACCACCTGTTTGAACTGTTACCGTCAAGACGGAGACTCAGATCACTGGCCACTAGAACATCTCGGCACAGGAACAGTTTCTTCCCACAGGCCATTTCCCTCCTGAACAGTTAACACACCTCCCAAGGCATATGCCTGTAAGTGCAATACTCCCACTGTTTAGTGCAATATCCTACAACTCAGGTGATACTTATATGTAGATTTATTTATTTATAATATTCAAAACACTGTAAATAGGTTCATAATCTGTAAATCTGAAAATGTCTATTCTGACTAAACCCAACTGTGATAGTTTTATTCTCATATATTTTTATTTTTATTTTTTATTCTTATAATTTGTAGTATTATGTTTCATGTTGTATTTGTATTTGTATATGTCCACTGGAAGCCTCAGTACCAAAACAAATTCCTTGTGTGTGCAAGCACACTTGGCAATAAAGCTCTTTCTGATTCTGATTCTGATTATATAAGCTATATTATCTAGCAACATGTTGAATTGCTACAAAAAAAAGAAGACATAAAATGCAGTGCAATATGTTCAGGGATTCAAATAAATTGTGAATGATTGATTAAAAGAACCAACCAAATGAATCAAATCACTCAAATGAATCGGACCTCCCGATGCTCCGCGTAAGAAAGAGAATTGATATTTTAGCATGCATACTTGTTTATTACCTCAGGTTGCTCAGTTTTATCATGGTACACTGATATTCCTTGAAAAAAGTAGCTTGTTTGCTAGCAAAAACCCAAGGTTCTGAAAAGAAATGGTAAAGTTAACTAACTTAGTAAAGGTTCTGCTAAAAGCAAGATATTTACTGTTTATGCCCACAGCGACGGCCCTCGATTGGTCGGCCCCGTGGTTGTTGTAGACCTTGCAGACATACAGACCCTGAACATTACTTCTGGCTATAATTGTTAGAGTCTGTCCTTGATTCTCCAGAACCAGCTTCCCGGATCCACTGTCTTTGTACCACTCATAGCGTCTGACTGCAGGGTTGGCATCACTGTGACAGCTCAGGATCACCACACTGCCTTCAGACACTGGATCAGGTGGACTCACAAGGGCTATGGTGTTTTGGGGAGCATCTGAAAGAGAAGATTGACCTGTGTCCTTTAATTGTACATAATACTTGCTCAGACACTATTTCACACATTGGCACCCAAAAGTCTGAGACCAGTATAAAAAATCTGAGATTCAAAATATAATTTTTAATAAACAGAATGTCTTGAATTAAAATAAAGAAAAAATATGCGGGAGACTTTCAATTTCTGAGCTGCTGTAGGGTAATAAGGAGAAGAATATATCAAAGTACAGTAAACTGTAAAATGTTTGCGCTACAAACCATCATGTTAAATTGAGACCCTAGCCTATACATTAAAAGAATGTGGTAAGAAAACGAATGACACCAGAAGCAAGACCCATCAAAATTATAAATTGGCCGCAAAATAAAGTGGATACTTTGGGCTTTAGTGTTCCATTTGGGATAGGGCCAATATAACACATAAAAATAATTGCTTTTTCGCTTTATGACGGCTTTCCTTTCTCCTTTCTCCTTTCACATACAAAGCACTCTGAGGAGAACGCTGGTCTCAACTGGTCTTTTGGCGCCCTGGGAGTACAAAAGAGTGCAGGAGATTTTAAGATGGTCATTTAGAGGCGTAGCATTGAACATCTGAGAGGAGACCATCATTGTCTGTCCAAATTCATCCTCCTTAGGAAAAAAAAGTTTAAAGCATCAGGACGCAGAACTGTAGTTTACAATCATCAAGCTTTGCCTGACATTACATTTCACCTGTAGGGCTGTTGTGAGCTGTTCTCCTAGTTGTGGGTTCCATTGCATCAGAGGTTGTATTGAGGGACATGCGATCACAGTGGAACAGGTCAATGTCAACTTGGTGCCCTCTAGAACTTCCAGCACCTGAACATGTGGGCTCAGGATAGGCGGTGGAACGTCTTGGAATTAAGAAGAGAATTAAGACATTAACTGTGTTCACCCACCCCATGATGACCCAACCCACTCCCTTCCAAAAAAGGCATTTATCCTTTAATAAAATAAGGATTCCAACCTTTATGGACTGTGATGTTCACTCCTTGCCTAAAAGTATACATGAGAGGTTCAGGACCCTGAAGTCTGAAGAAATACATGTTACTGAATCCAGCAGGAAAGTTGTGAAACACTGTAGTGCAATTTCTGTTTAAGATGTTGCCAATCACATTTCCTTTTAGAAACATCTCCGAACTGAGCATGTTTGCTCCTTCTGTGGTTGTTTTTCTCCACATTGCCTCTACAGAGTTGTTTAGGTACTTTTTGAATGAGTCGGAGATCTCAAACTGGCATGGTATTTGAACACAGAAGCCACTTATCACATCTATATTCTGAGGCATCTTAATTTCCCATGGTTTGCTTTCAGCACCTTCATAAATAAACACACAGGACATGTTCTACATTAGCCAAAGCATTGAGCTGCTTAACTTTACAACACAATAGAAGTGTGAGTTAAACTGTCACACATCCTTATAAATAGCACCATTTCGACATAAACACTCATTCAGTATTTGCTCATTAATCGAAAACTATCTAGGCTTATATTTCAAACCCAACAGATCAACAACACCAAGTCTCTCACCTCTCAATATCCAGATTATTATAACCAAGATTTTAGGTCCACTCATGCTGCTGAAATCTGGAGAAAAAAACATATGAGCAATTACAGTCAAGAAAACAGATGTGGCTTTTTAGGCTTTGTTCATTTTTTGTGTGTAGACCAACATTGGTACATATATTTTAAAGGAACACTTAACAACTTACATTATTAGATTCATACTGATTATTACAGATTTTTACTTTATTTCTACTGATTTTTTTGGTTTGTAATCAGAAATAATCAGAGACTTTTATACCTGATGCAGAGCTGTAAGACAGTCACTCATCAATATGCAATGAATTACTGGAAACTGGAACTGGAAACACAAGAGTTTCACCATCATTTTTGTCTAAAAAAATGTACTATTACAAAAATATGTACTATTACAAAAAAATGGCGAAACAGGAAAACATTTGTTCTTCCTTTTAGGATCTTCTCTTTTTAATCACTCCATAAAAAGAAAATACTGTTGACAGTCAGAAAATATATTTTAGGAATGAACTCAGGTTTGAATGATATAACCCCGTCTAAACCTTCAGAATAATTTCAAGTTGTATAGCAAATTAAATCAACATTGAGAAATCAATGTTTTTGAACACATTTTTTCATATACAATTTCTTTCTTGAACATGTTGCTTTTAAAAAAATAAAATATGTCCACAAATGTGATTTTCTATTGTGTTGAAATGTTTTCACACCTACATTAAGCTCTGAAGATGTCAATTTTGCAAACAAACCCTCAAGCTATACTGTAACAAAACAATTCCAACCAGTTGATAAGATATATATCCTTTCAGGGCATCATAGCTTACTTTGACATTTTGGTCATTTGTGACCCTGGATCACAAAACCAGTCTTAAGTAGCACGGGTATATTTGTGGGAATAGCCAACAATACATTGCATGGGTCAAAATAATCAATTTTTCTTTTATGCCAAAAATCATTAGGATATTAAGTAAAGATCATGTTCCATGAAGATATTTTGTAAATTTCCTAACGTAAATGTATAAAACATTTATTTTTGTGAGTGAATGCAGCACAATCGCGAACATTAATGGACAACTTTAAAGGCGATTTTGTCAATTTTTCGATTTTTTTGCACCCTCAGATTCCAGATTTCCAAATAGTTGAATCTTGACCAAATATTGTCCTATCCTAACAAACTATACATCAATGCAAAGCTTATTTATTCAGCTTTCATGTGATGTATAAATCTCAATTTAAAAAAAATGACCCATGTGACTGTTTTTTTTCATCCAGGGTCACATTTAAGCTAATCTTTTTCTTCTTTTTTTTACATTTCACATGACAATTAATTGCATAAATCAATTCATTTTGACCTTAAACCACTACCACTTATCTATCTATTATCGCCCACATTATTATAATAGGTAAAACCACAGATTCTGAATTTTCTTCTGTAATACTAACTCTCAGCACTAAGTGGCAGCACAGTTCAACATCAAGATATTAATGCTCCTCCAGATTTGCAGGGCTAGGCCTATACCAATTTCTCACATCTATTCTGCGTCCCAATTCGCATACTATCCGTCCTAAATAGTATTCGAAATTAGAATTAGTACGTCCCAAATCGTAGTATGTCGAAATGAGTGTTCCAAAGATACCCGGATGGTCTACTTTTTCCGGTCAGAATCCGAAGTGCAGATCGATGCGAAAGGTTTAGATTTAGAAAGGGGTTTGAGTGGGTAATTACCAGTATCTAACATGACGAAAAATTATTTATTCAATGTTGTCTACATTATATTGCATCTGCAGCAGCATTGTGAACGTTTGTAAAGATACGTTTAGCCATTAACTTTTAAATGCATCATTACATTCAAATTGCAAACACATGAGGAGAGTTGCCTCATTAATGACCCACGGCTGCAGACCACGGTGCCACAACATTTCTCTCCGAAACGGTAGGAAATTAAATTAGATTGAATGGAGGATTTTAACTGTGACCAGATGATTGACAGGGCAGTTTACGGTGGCCGGACGCACGCGAGTCCCAGGGGCGTGGTCGTTGGTTGGGGGGGGGGGGGGGGGGGGGGGGGGGGGGGCCTTAGAAGACGGCGAGCTGAAGTCAAAAGTCCACCGTTCTTTTGTTTTCAGCAGAACAAAGAAACTCATAGAGTTTAAGAACAACTTGAGGGTGTGAAATGATGACAGAATTTTCATTTTTGGATGAACTATCCCTTTAAAAACAACAACAACAATCTTTTTTCAATGAATTGATACTAGTGGTTCTAATGCCACAACAATCAAGTTAATTTTAGTGTATGGAATGCTAATAGTCATAAGTATTAAATATAAACAGAAACCGCATTCAACCCATTTTCCTTTTTCTGGTATGTGGTTGGAAACAAAAGTCATGGGAATTAATATCAGGAAGTAGTCAAAGGCACACAATAAAACAAGTAACACTGACAAAGAGAACAAGACATGGAAATTATTCACATATGCAAACATTGGTGTATGCTATAGGAAACCACAAGATCTTGAATAGATACTGTTAAATAGATAGCATATGTAAAACATTGTACACACTTACAATAACTGTTGTTCTTGTTAGTAGTAGTGGTGACGTAGTACTGGTGTTATTAATTCACTACTTTCAAAATTCAGATGTTTTGATGTTCAGTCATGTGTGCTTTATAGACAATAAAGTAATTAGATATAAATCATATGCTTTAACTCTCCCAGAGGCAAAATTAAGTAAACGCACACGTATATTTAGGTTTCTGTGTTTGTTCGTGTGTGTCTCCTCCCTCTTCCTGCTTATCTCATCTAGAAAAAACGAAAAAGGGGAGAAAAGGTTTCAGAGAGATGGAAAGCAGCTGGAAGGGATGTCAATGAACCCTTCACTTATTTATTTGCCTGCACACTGAACATAAAATCAAAACAGTTATACTCAGTTCCTGCTTGACACATTCACAAATGAGTACAGTGGTTCCTCAAAGACTATTTCATTGAGCAAACCTTCATTGAGACTGCCTACAGGTAAGAACACCAACAACAATTCATAATCAAGTTGTTTGTAAGTCTTGATGATTTTATTTTCAGGTTTTGTGAAAATTTTATTGCATTTTTGTATTTTATAATCATAGATTATACATTTAATGCGATTTTTTAATGAGAATTTTTAACAAAGGTTTATTCACATTTTTTTTCTTCATATATTCTACTGTTTTTTGTTTTGAAACATAAAAGGAGAAATGCAACTAACTCTGACACAAGACAGCAGGCTATTTTTCAAGAAGTAAGGTTTTTTTGGCTGAACATATTTAGTTTGACTAAATGCTGTAATGGGAATAATGCAATAAGATGTTGTGACCTCTCATGATTCAGCAGAGCAAGTCAAAATATATAACACCGGTTTTATATGCTGAAACCTCTTAGTTGCCAGACAACTCGTATTTATCTTACTATATGGTGTAGCTCAGAATACGAGTATGCAATTACACTTTGAACAGACTTATGATAAATTGCTCACTAAATGGCATCTGTACCCGAAAGTGTCTTCTCTTACACATGTTTGCTAACGTTAAGTGGAACACATCCAGATTGCAAGTTTTATTAAATGTTAACTGAGATGCTCTGTCGGAAGGGCAAACAAACTGAATGCTTGAATCATACATACATATATACATTTATACATACATATATACATATATACATACATATATGCAGCTGTTGCCATTTAAAAAACGCTGATTCCGCTTCTGTATTTTGTTAAAGGGTGAAAGGTTCAGAGGTTTGATACCCCCTACCCCCCCCTCCCAACCCCCCCCTTATTTTTTTCCAGACAGATATTTTGAAACAGACTCTCTGAGTAAGAGCTGGGTGGCCTCTGTCAGGTGACAGAATATATTTTAATAATAAATCACCCCATATATACAAAGAAAATTTCTTGGGAAAATAAGAGAAAATACTAGATGCTCATATTCTTGTACCCATATTTACTCATGTAGTGAATTATTTGAATACTTTACACATTATTTGAATAATTTACACATTACATGACTTCTTTTTTTCCAATATTTTACCCAACTTGAGAAGTAGACTATGGAATAGTTTGCAAGATTATGCATATTGCAAACACTTCAATCCAAAGCAACTTAAAGTGCATTCTTAACTAACAATTTATGTTGTAAAGCATTGTGGGAAGTGGGAACAGTGATTTGCTGAATGTTAAAATGTCCAGTTTTATTGATGTGATTACAATGTTATGTAAAAGGTCACAATAATGCTAGTACATGTTCAAAATTAGTTCAAATAACACACAAGGACTTTCAGAAAAATGTTGTTCTCTGAACATATTAAGAACTTCATTAAGTGAAAACATCATAAAGACGTTCTAAGAGCGTCTACTCTCAACATAATGAGAATGCATATAAAATATGAATAATGTTATAAGAATGTTCTATAAATGTTATTTTATGTTATCTTAAACGGTTATTTGTCTCACAGAATGGCCTTCAATACAACTCTTTTTATGCACGTTTCCCACCCGGACGTCTTTGAGAAAACTGAAGCGGACATTGATGCCATTATGGATAATATTACCATTGTCCTCTACACCATTACCATTATCTTTGGCATAACCGGGAACTCTACGGTGATCTGGGTGGCTGGTATCCGTCTGAAGCCCAACGTCACTAACGTTTGGTTGGTCAATCTGGCAGTGGCTGACCTGATCTTCTGCCTGACACGAGTCACATCACTCCTCAAAAAACTTTTTTATGACTACTGGCCTTTTGGGGTCTTTCTCTGCAAGTTCAATGGTTTCTTCAAGTACGCCAACATGTTCTGCAGTGTTTTCCTTCTGGCTGTCATCAGTGTGGATCGAGCGCTCTGCGTCTGGTGCCCAGTTGTTACTAGAAAACGACGGACATTATGTGCAGCTCGTGTGGTCAGTGTTGGAGTTTGGATTGTGGCGGGGATCTTTAGTTCACCGTATTTTGTGTACCGGCAAGTCTACCTTGGTGACAACAACTTGACCAAGTGCTCACTGGAGGTCAGGACAACTTTGCAATTCTGTCTGAATTTCTAAATTGTTTCCAATTCACAAATCTAAACTGCATATCTTGAATAAAAAATAAATCACTTTCTAAGCATACAAAACAGGTAAAAATATTATAAGGTTAATATCAGAAATAATTCACCCAAAATGTTGAATTCTGTCATCATTTACTCATTCTCATGTCATTCCTGGACCACTTGACTTTATGTATACATTTTTTATTTTATTAAAATTACTTTATTTCTCAACTGACCACTTTGGATTAGCTATGCACGATATATCGACCACCATATCGGTATTGGCCAATATATCTTTATTTTTAATGTTATCATTAAAAAATGTTTTTACGATATATTAAAGACGATAAATAATAGAGTATTTCCCTTCAGCTGAGACACTTCAGATGCACACTGTTCGCCATGATGGTTTTGAATTGCTTGAAATATGTTTGGAATCACAAAAAAGGAAAACACAGTTAAGTGCAACATGTGCAAGTCTGTCATATATAGGCTACAAAAAATTATAATGAGAACATCATTATAATTGTGTGCTTGGGACATGGATTTTAATGATGAGACTTCTGTTTTTGTAATGAGGCTCTCAAAAATTATATAAAAACTTGAGTTTAGGTGTATCGGCCAATATATTGCTTATCAGCTTTCAAATATATAGAATTATTGGTTATCGGTATTGGCCAAAATTTTCATATCAGAGCATCACTACTTTGGATGAGTAAAAAAAAGGTTTATTTATTTATTTATTTATATTTTTGGTGAACTATCCCTTTAAATACATACTTCCTTTTAGTACCATAGTTAATGTGGATTAATTTATCAATATTCTAAAATCTGATTTATCTGATTTATTTGTGCAGGTGAAAGAAGCATCAAAGGGTGACAATACAGCAAAGAAAGCCTTGTACAGCATTCGCTTCTTATGTGGATTCCTGTTGCCCTTCCTGGTCATCCTCTGCTGCTACATTGTAGCTGGCATTGGGATACGCAGAACACGGCTCTCTGGCAAGTCAAGGCCTCTCCGGATTCTCGCTGCACTGGTCTGTGCTTTTTTCTTATGCTGGGGACCCTACCACTGCCTACTGCTTGCCAAGATGGTGGACAAGAAGAGCTATGCAGTCAAAGTGGGTCTGCCCATTGCTAAGGGCTTGGCGTATTTCAACAGCTGCGTGAACCCTCTGCTGTACTTCTGCATGGGACTAAATGTTAAGCAAAGCTTCAGACAAAGCATATCAGGTATTTATCGTAGAGCATTTATGGAAGAAGGCAAAACTGTGCAATCCCAGGAAGGCACTGCAGAAGAAAGCTGTAATTCCATTCCGAAGACTTCAGGGTTCATTCGAGAAAGACCTAGGGGCATGACTAAAGTTTAAAAGAGTTTTATTGTAATGTAACTTTTGTTTTTGTACCTGATAAACTGTTTATATTCAGAAACAGTGCTTTTCAAGTCTGCTTTTCAACAGTGCTTTTCAAGTCTGTTTCTGTGACCTCTCTAGCGTTAACATGCAAGCCACTGTTTAGCAGCTAATATATTTCCTCGCTTCTAAAGCCAATAAACTGTAATAGGTTTCCTTAGAAAGTCTCTTGATTTCGTGTTTAGGGTAATTCACTTCTGCCATATGTACAAGAGTGCAAGATACTTTTGTTCCTCTTTTCTGATCAAGACATCCTACAGTACTTTCTTCACTGAATGAAATTTGATAATTCTATTTAAATGCAGCAAAAACACATTATCTTTTTGATATTCAAGCCAACAAACAAACGGAGTGCTTCACTTCACCTGTTAATAAGCAGCTTGCACTAGCCCCATATTGTAAGGAAGTAAATCCTCTGAAAATGTAGTGAATATTTAATGACTACAATCGGTCTTTGTCAGACACCCAGATTTGTTGTGTGTGACATCACCGCGGCGCCATTTTTTCAGTATTGTCACCTAGTGACCAACGTTGAATAAACAATGACCCAGGTCCCAGCCGCAGAAACACAACAGACAGTCAAAGTTGAATACAAAAATACACTTTATTAAGGGCCAACAAACACTAAATAGGAAATACTGATACGTACTGTAGGGGAAATTAAAATAGTTCACTAAATTCAAGTCTCTGAAATCCTTTAGCCAGAGGTTAAGGTTCAGTGGTTGCGTGGCTTCTCAGTAGTTCACTCCGGCTGTCCTCCCTCAAAGCGGTCATGCGGACACGTCCAGAGGGTCATGGCAGTTGTCAGACCCACAGGAGATTGTTACGCCACTCTAGGCAGGAAACAGCGAGCATTGAGGGAGGTTCGAGGATAGCCACACAGTCTTCAGGACAGCGCCAGACACTGGAACCACATTATGGTATAGCAGAGGCTGGAAGAAAGCAACCACAATGACCACCGGCACCACAGATAGCAAAGGGCACACACACTCAAACTGTATGGTAGTAAAATATAGTTACGGCCCTTCAGGCAACAATAACAAGTGTTGAGAAAATCCAGCTGCAGTACACCGGCGTTCAGACAATGAGGCCCGGGAACCTGGACTCGTTTGCAGAGCAGGTTGAACTCGATGGCAGCAGGACGACGGCGGCAGCAGGAGGAGGAGGAAGACAACGATGGTGGCGGCAGCAGGAGGACGGTAGCGGCAGCAACAGGACGGTAGCGGCAGCAGCAGGGAGGTGGCGGCAGCAGCAGCAAGAAGGTGGCGGCAGCAGGACAGCGGCGGCAGCAGCAGCAGCAGCAGGTAGTGATGGCAAAATTAGGCTTCCTGAACCACTGAGACCTTGCAGCCGATTGCTTTACCCAAAGGTTCATTACTCGAAGCTTCATTCAGCATTGCTCACTAGTGACACCTAGCTACTGTGCAAAGAAGTAGCAGACAAATTAATTAATTCTGAACCAATGACCTGAGCAGACTTATGATGTCCGTATACATAAATATGGGGTTTAGACGATTCCTCTTCTTGGACAAAACCTCTCCAGCCTTTGAAAATATCCTTTCACAAGGAACAGAAGATGCAGAGGAACATAAAAATGCCAGTGCCAGTTGGTATAAATGAGGATACTGATGCTTCTGTTGAGCCCAGACGGGGGACGATCTCCTCTTTCTTGCTGGCTCCATTACCAGGAAAAAGGAAGGGTCGTAAAAACCAAACATATCTAAAAGGGCATTCCAAAACAAGAAGCAGTCCAGTCCAGATCCAAAAATTTAAAGCAATCCAATTAATCTTATCTAATTTATATAAAAAGACTATATTATAGCTACTATAATTAATAATAACAACTATAAGTATTCTAACCTGATATAATGTAATTATATACAGCCCTAACACATATATGACACAATAACGACAATGAGTGTTCTCTAACTCTCTAACACTACTACAACTGCTTCTACTACTCCTGACAACACCCAGAAGGTGGCGCGAATTTCAAACCCCCTTTATCCTGAAGCAACACTCAGACCGAACCGGTGACGTATCCACACAAACCGAGGCCTCGTTTGTCATTAGTCACCTGATTTTCACGTTAACAACACAAGTCTCGAATCGCGGCTTCATCTGGCACACCCATTTTTTCTCGACACAAGCTCCGACGCGTCGGTTAAAATGTTGGAGCAGGAGGAGGAAGAGGAGCAGGAGGAGGAGGAGAAGGAGAAGAAGAAGGAGGAAGAGGAGGAGCAGGGGGAGGAGCAGGAGGAGGAGGAGGAGCATGAAGAGGAGGAGCAGGAGGAGGAGCAGGAAGAGGAGGAGCAGGAGGAGGAGCAGGAGGAGGAGGAGCAGGAGGAGCAGGAAGAGGAGGAGCAGGAGAAGGAGCAGGAGGAGGAGCATGGGGAGGAGCAGGAGGAGGAGGAGGAGCAGGAGGAGCAGGAAGAGGAGGAGCAGGAGGTAGAGGAGGAGGAGGACGACGACGACGGCAGCCGGGCGAGGGGTGGTTCCCCTCTCTCCTTCAAAGAACCAGCTTTTATATCCTTTAACCAGGGCATGGCCAGTCGTTAGACTATTAGTCTAAGAGGTGGACGAGCAGAGAGGTGGAACATAACAACGAGTGCTAATAAAACGATTAAGTCACACAGGGGAGGAAGCACAGTCCAAATATGGGTATGGTAATAAAACAGGAAGTAGGTTGCCAGGTTTGTCCATGTCTAAAAAGAGTCAAGTAGGGCAGAATAAGTAATAGGAACAACAAAACCCACTACAAATTTGATGCACACGCACAGTGAATAACCACTACAATTCAGAGTGCAAATATGCTCACACACACAGTAAACACCATCACACATGATACACCGCACACAGTAAGGCCCTAATGTCTTGGCTAATTAGACAACAACAAAAAATGAGAAAGGACTAGGTCAACCTGTGACAGTATCGCTACTGACTGTGAGCATTGAAGAGATTACAAGAGTAGAGATAACAAGTAAATAACTGGAGAAGCACAAGAAAACTGAGAAAATGCCGTACCGCAATAAACTCGATAAAGATGCCAGGTACCGTTATTTGGAGAAATTGTCATCCATTCAGAACATAGATCTATATGAGCTGCTTTTTTCATCCTCATACTTGGACATAGTCAATTATATTGTTTATGATATAAGCGTATATACCAGTAAACAATTTAAAAACTATACATCTCTTGAAGCACATGGATATTTTACAAACGGCTGGGAATTTATTTATTTATTTGTTTGTTTGTTTGTTTGTTTATTTATTTTCACAGAATTTATTTACATTCCGACCGAAGGACTGCGACAACACAGTAGTAACAGCAAAGGTAGGTTTGGTGTAATGATGATGATGGTAATGTCATGTTAAGGATGGTTTGTTTAGTTTGAACGTGTTGCGAGTAGGAATAATTCTGAATGATCTAATACTACCCTCTTTTCATGCATTTATTTTCTTTATAGTATCAATTACACAAACCAATGTCTAAGACAATAAAACAGAAACATTGTTCCAAAAAAAAGTCATCATCATGAAACAAATTGTCTGAAATGTTACTGAAGTAAATCAATGTATTGATTAAAACATTATTACAATAGATGGGCACAGTGGGAGTACAACCAAAGTTGCATAAATTGAAATTGAGTTTAACTTTGTACATTTCTACACATTTCTACACCAATGTTTTTCAACCCTTTTCTGTCTCTTTGTCTTTCAAAAATGGCAGTTCATGCCAAACAAAATGTAGTATGGCTATAAAGGTTCCCAGGTTTAGCAGATCTGTGAAGTACTTTACTTGTAATCATTGTCTACAAAAAAAAATATTTTTTATATCTGTTATCTGTTATATCAGACCCCATTAAGATGATTATTTTCTCTGATGACTAGGGGTTTTTACACGACACTGGTTTCAAAAAGTGTGTTGTGGTAGTTCATTTGCACGACAACAGCGTTTTGGGGGCTTGAAAATGCAAACGTTTGAAAACGGGTTTCAAAGCAAGTTTTTAAGATGGAGCACTGGTGTAGATTTTTCTTTATTTCTCTTTTTTCTTCCTAACTTAATGAACTGCGTGTATAGGTTGTGACTGCAGTCTGATTTTAGTCTTTCAAATTTTGTCACATAAGTCATAAGTTCTGTTTATCGGATGCCAAAACCATTTTAAAGATGTCAGCCAATTTCCAGACCGGAGGTTGAAAGCCTAAAAGTAAACAATAATCAACCGAGTTTCTCCAAAGAGTTTCATAATGACTATACAACAATGTTGAATCAGAAGTTTTGTGTGTAGAGTTTTGCAGTGACAGTTCAGCAAATCTGACAAAACAGGAGAATAGTGTTTACAAGTTATGGGGAAGCCTTACACAACCGTTTAAAGCAATTTGAATGGCAATGGGTGATGTCTGCCCAGAAATATTGTTATTAAAATCCAGCTTTGCTTGTCTGCAGTATAAGGTAAGGTATGTTTTGAGCTGCTGGTTTCTGGTTTTCTGGCCCCCATGGGATGCTGGTTGATGGTTTGCTGGATTCCAGCATGGGATGCTGGTGTGCAGGTGGACCAGCATTTGTTGTCTTTTGGGTGCTGGTATGATCTCAGCAAGACCTCAACAAAACTTGCTTATGTATTATCATGTTTCTTAGTGTGTGTTCGTAGTTAAATAAAGACCATTTCCAAGTTAATTTTAATGAATTATATAATAAAGAAAAATGCAGTATGTTTTCATATGATCCCATATATAGAGAGTAAAAGTAACACTAATGTTGCAGTTAGTGAAATAAAGTAGATTCACTCTAAAAGTGGTGATTGAACATTACAGTATTACAGTAGTATAGGGCAACAGCTACAGTACATGTATGTGTTGTAACAGCACAGTGTACTGCACTCAAAAGTTACAGTAGAGAGCAGTCTGAAGTAGATCTACTGTACCTGTTTTTCTCCATGAAGGTTCTTATGATTGAGGCGACGGGAAAGCTACTCAAGTTTGGCTGTACTCGTCGCCCTGCCTCCCTCATAGTCGTACCATGGACAAAGACATGGGCAACTAGAGTGGCAATGCTTGTCTCGTTGGCCTTGCCCTTCCCCTTCACCTTCCTCATCCTCTTCCTTCACCTCTTCCTAAAGTCCCTACTGCTCTTCCTTCCTCCTCCACCTCCTACTTTTCCTCTTCACCTCTTCCTCCACCTCCATCTACTCTTCCTCCTCCTTATCCTCCTCCTCCTCCTCATCATCATCATCCTCCTCCTCCACTCCAGTGTCCTCGACCTCTTCTTTCATGTTTTTCTGGATCCATTGTTCCAAAACCCAATGAACTGACTCTGGCCCTTTTATCTATCTATTGAAGGCTCTGATTGGTGTGTGATAAATTTTGACTCTTAGTGTTTCCAATTTGGTAATTGCGTGCTAACTGAGTTGAAGCTGTGCTGACTTGAGTGAACAATATTGAATGCTCGTGCTTTCTAAATGACAACATGGTGTAGGCAATGAAAAATGAAGGGATTTGTGTGTAGAGTTTTGCAGTGACAGTTCAGCAAATCTGACAAAACAGGAGAATAGTGTTTATAGTTTAGGGAAATGGGTGTGCTTTTTGATAAATGGCGTTATGGTTTTGGAATTTTAGTTCCCTTTCAGTCGATAACGTCAGACGTAGTCGACGGTCGACTGAAAGGGGATCTCGCTAGAGAGCCTATCCTCTTCGAGTACTATTGAATGAGCCAATGTAATTGGCGTGCGTGATTCGCATCACACACTCCGCCCCCGCGGCGCAGGTATAAATACGGAAGTGGATGCACGCACTAGTTGCCTTTCGCCTCCGAGCCGATCGTTTGATGTCTCTGAGAGTGCTGTTGTCTACAACGAGCGAGTGTGTCGGTGTTCTTCAGGAAGACTCTCCCAGTGCTGGTGTTCTACAGCGCGAGTGCAGCGGTGATCGCGAGCTTTGAGCTCTCAACTGCTGTTTTAACAGCAAAAAATTTCTAAATGTGTGTGTGTGTTGATGGCTGGTTAGAGGGCGGAAAAGTGAGTGCTTCACTGTTTCAGTTCTCTGTTCAGTGTTGCCGCGGTCATTCCCCTGTGTGCACCGGCACTGGTGACGGTCCTATTTTCTGAAAGAGCAACACGGGTGCGTTTGCGTCTTTTTCAAGATGTCATTCCGCCCGTGCGTTTCTGGGTGCGGTCGTTCCCTGTCTCTCTCTGATGGTCACAATTGTTGTGTCACGTGTTTGGGCTTACAGCACGCTGAGACAGCTTTTGTGGACAGCTCATGTTTTCACGGTGGGAACATGACTGTCGCAGTGTTGAGGGCGAGACTCGCCTTCGTTCGCGGAGAGCGAGTCCCCATTACCATGCCCCATCCTCGGGTGCTGTGTGGGGTGGGTGACCGGAGGATAGTGTTGGATGTCCCGCCGGGTAACCATTCCCTGTGGGCTCCTCACTCCTCCCTTCCACTGCAACCACTGGAGCCTCCTGTGTTGTCTGCTGGTCCATCTGTAATGGGTGGGCCAGCGGTTTCACTCGGGGCTCCCCTGGAGGACTCCCTCCGGGAGTTCAATGTTGCCCGAGCCGGATCCAGAATTATCAGCTATGCTGAAACGAGCCGCCGAGGCTGCCGGGCTCGAGTGGAACCTCCACCGTGTCCCGTTCAGTCTCGGTTGGAATCTGGAGTTTGGTATCTTGGGGCGGGCCGCGCTGGTTCTCAGCTCGCCGCCCCAGTGCCTTTCTTTCCCGAAAAGCATGGAGAGCTTATCAGGTGGTGAACAGCATCTTTCTCTGCCAGAAATTGCCTGAATAGCTTTTCCCCCTCATTACCCTTGATGGAGGAACGGTGAAGGGTTGCGAGGGTTGCTGTGTCCGGCGGCCGCTGCCTTTTGGGGGGATCCTCGTCTCCCCCCTAAGGCCTGTGAGTTTTCGTCCGTTCCGACGGGCAGAGCTTACAAAGCCTGTGGGCAAGCCGCTTCCTCTTGCGTGCCATGGCGTTGCTGCAGGCTAGGGCACCCATGGCATGCACAAGGGTAATCCAGACCGTGCGCTCATAGGGGAGCACCGCACTGCATCCGACCTCACCCTCCGGGGCATGAGTTTCGTAGCGTGTGTGATCAGTCTGGCGATGTCCACCTTGGTGGTCCAGTAGCGCCTTCGTTGGCTCAGCCTGGTTGGTATGGCGGATGGGGAAAAGGTTCGGTTCCTGGTCTCCCCAATTTTCCAGGTTGGGCTGGTCGGCGACGCGGTGGAGAACTGCATCCAACAGTTCTCTGCTGCTCAAGCGCTGACTGAGGTCATCCGGCACATCCTGCCCCGGTGGCCAGCTGCTGCCTCCACCCGCCGCCGGTGGCAGCTCCTCCGCCTGCTCGCCGCCGTGGGCGTTCCCCGGCCGCTGCTCCTGCTGGCCCTCCGCAGCAGCCTCCACCCAGGGCTCAGCATGGAGCCGGCCGCAGTAGAGACGCTCAGCCCGCTCCATGCGCTGCCAAGCCAAGTGGCAAGCGACAGCGGAAGCTTTCCGGAGCGGGCCGCCCAGGAATGGATGAGATGCTCTTGGAGTGGCACGATCACTCCCTCCCCCCGGGTGAGGGCCGGGTGGAGCCTTTGTTTGTGTGTGTGTCTGTTCCGCCGCTGGCTCCCTAAAACAAAAAAAACAGAAAAGCGGAGCAAGCGGTACCCGCACTTCAAAGAGAGAGCAATTTCATCTATCTGTTCCTGGGTCCCAAGAGGGCCAGTCTGGCGGTTGTGACCCTGTATAGCCTTACACGCCTCAGCTCCCCCTTGGTCGCCAGCAGGCAGCTTGGTGCGTTCGGGGACCCGGTCATCCGCCTTCTCACGCGCCCCCTGCCGCTAGTGGAGACAGGTAAGTGTTGCACAGCACACTAACACAACTCTCTCTACTTTGCTGCCCCACCTCAGGCTCGGCTACCCCGCTCAAGTCAGTGATAATCATCACATTAGGTGTTGAGCAGACGTGCTCCTGAAAATTCAGTGATATTCATCACACCGAGTGTTGAGCAGTGCTCCTGACTTGTGCGTGCTTATCTTATCCCGCTGGCGAAGGATTTGATATAGCCGCTCCTCCAGCCGGTACGAAGGCCAGTTGTAAACTCGTTCTTCGTGCTACTAGGTGGTGGGTCGTGACCATCTTGGCCCAAGATTGGTCTTCAGCTCCGACCTGAAAGACATGTGCTTAAAAACAGATCTCTACCTTCCGCACCGCAGGCCATCCTGTGGGTTCAGAGGCTCCTGGGATATATGGTAGTTGCAGCCATTGGCTTCCTCCATATGTGACCGCTTCAGCGCTAGCTTCATGATCGAGTCCCGAGGTGACCGTGGCAGAGCAAATCACCCTGTGTGACTTTAGTTCATCCCGGTCTGCTGCCAAACCCTCTTCAACAGAGGGGCCATGTACAAAGTGCGTGTTTTAACGGGGGCCTGGGCGACCCTCGACTACACATGCATTCGTGCCTCGAGTTGTTAGACATTGCGACCGTTGCGCAAGCTTCCCTTGCATGTCACAACTCACCCGTCACCTCCTCCTTGGAGTCAGAAGCTTCTGAGGACGCTTTGTTCCACTCTTCCCGCTCTACTCAATCGTGCCGCCATCGAGCCTCACGACAGTTATAACCAGGGCAAACTCCATCCCCTGGGTCCAGCTGGGTCATGACCATTCCGGGGCCGGTCAGTTGCCCCCTCCGGTTTCGACTTCCTGCCAGTGTTTGTACAAACCGAGCAGACTACTATTGGACAAACACTGGCTCTCAGCTGCCCCAGGGGCCCGCAGAAATGCATTTAACCCCAGTGAGCCTTCTAAAAGCGACTGCGACTCATGGTCGTCTTGCATCTGCTCAAGTCAGTGAATTCATCACACTTCATGTTGAGCAGAAATGCTCCTGAAACTCAGTGAAGTTCATCGCACTCAGGTGTTGAGCAGCAATGCTCCTGTAGCTCAGTGAGTTCATCACACTCAGGTGATGAGCAGAAATGCTCCTGTAGCTCAGTGAATTCATCACACGCAGTGCTAAGCAGAAATGCTCCTGAAGCTCAGTGAACTTATCACACTCAAGTGCTGAGCAGAAAATGCTCCTGAAGCCCAGTGATCTTCACATGTTCTGTTGAGCAATGCTCCTGTCTTTTTGCGCCCGTTGCTTCCACCTACGTGCCAAGTCAGGAGAGGAACAGGTCTTCATAGTTGCCCCTTATTGGCCAAACTAGACCTGGTTCCCATCGACAGCCTTCCTGACTTCCCCTGAAAACTCTTTCAGGGACGGGGCACGATGGCACCCGCGTTCTTCCCCCGGAGATTCCGGGTGGTCTTACATCTGAACATGGAGGTTCAGGTGGCTATCACAGGTACATGTGATAGTTACCATCACTTCTGCGAGCACCCCCTAGAAATGGGTAGCGTGCTTACGCCTTTAGAAGTGGAACCTAGTCGTTGACTGCGTCTTCTCTCCAGAGGAGATCCTGAAAGCTTTCGATCACTTCAGTGCTCTCTTTCCTGCAAAATGGGTTGGAGTAGGCTGTTTTCCTTCACCCTCAAAATTATGTTGCCTCAGTGTTTAAACGACGCTCATCGTGTTGCAGAAGTGTGCAGAAGCACGTTCTGATCGTCAGGTTCCTGAGGAGCAAGGTCTTGTAAATCCTTGCGTCCCTCTTTATCCTCTTGGGCCTTGTCCCTGGTGCGACTGCACTGCAGAGACCGCCCCTGAGCCACTGCAGGCAGTGAGTTAAAAATTCTGTTATATCAGTTCTCTTGCTCGCGTGGTCTCTACTAGAGGGTAGGGACTTGCTTGCTTTCGGTCAACGTATTGTGCCTGGAGTCTGGGCCGGCTAACTCTCACAAGCTGAGACCCCGGCTCGGATTGTGCCCAAGGTTCCTACCTCTCCCGTAATAGGAGCAGGTGGTGAGCCTGCAAGCGCTGCCCTGGAGGAGGCAGATCCAGCCCTGGCTTCTCTGTCCGTTCGCTTGGACGTGTACAGAATGCAAGCCATAGACCTCAGACCAGCTCTACAAATATCTGTTGGAACTCAGCAGAGAGGGAAGGCTGTTTCCATGCAAAGTTGCACTTAGTGCTTGCCTTCATTTCGGTAAAAATCCGAGATGCAACATGTCCACTTAGGTGTTGAGCTCCTCTATGATGAGTGTAAAGTGCTCCGCCTGGGCGTTGACGATATGCTTTGCTAAACAGATTCTAGAGTTGGGGGCTGGACGACACCTAGTTGAACCGCTGCTTCCCGTGGGCTCCCTTCTCATGAAGCCAGCTTCACCGTGAGCCCGGTTCAAGTGTCGGCTCGCTGCGCCATTCCCCTCCTATGGACTGGATACGTGCGCCTTTCTACTCCAGTTGAGTTCCCTTAAAATTGAACCCTGTTGAGTTCCTCCACACCCCTCCGACTTCGGACGTGCGGAACGTCTGGTGTTAGGCCTACCACTCGTAAGGAGTGTGGAACCTGTGTTAGGCTGGGTCCATATGTTGCGGTCCCTACGGCGACCCCATATGTGTATTCTTCCACGATACGGCTCCCTGCGGCGAGCCCGTGTCTTCCCTCGGCAGAGTCTCTCTGCCGTCACTGTCCGGTGTGTCTCCCCCCGTCTTAGGCTGGAGCCACCCCAGTGACATTCCATATGTTAGACTGCCCGGTTTCCGCCCAGTCATATGTGTATTCTCCACGTTACCTCCCTCTGGGTTGGATGTGGCTTCCGCAGCGTCCCTTCCTTCCAATGTACGGGGAACACTTTCCCAGTGGTCCTGTAGGAACAGCAGTGACTTCCCTGGCCTAAGCCCTGTCCTTCCCCGCCTTAAATTTGCGGGGGCATCAGGAGGCTTTGGTTTAGGCACTGGAAGGTGGCAGCGTTAGTGGCGTTTTCAAAGGTTATCCCCATTCAGTCGACCGTCGACTACGTCTGACGTTATCGACCTGGTTGCGTATGCAACCCACCGTTCCCTGAAGGAGGGAACGGAGGACGTAGTCCCCTTGCCACTACCGCTGGACCACCGCTGACCCCGGGTTACTCTCGGCTCCTCAGCGAAAAGCAACTAGTGCGTGCATCCACTTCCGTATTTATACCCGCGCCGCGGGGGCGGAGTGTGTGATGCGAATCACGCACGCCAATTACATTGGCTCGTTCAATAGTACTCGAAGAGGATAGGCTATCTAGCGAGATCCCCATTCAGTCAACCGTCGACTACGTCCTCCGTTCCCTCCTTCAGGGAACGGTGGGTTGCATACGCAACCGGGACGTTCAAAAGCCTGGTTATAATGTTTAATCAATCAAGAAAAACTTTAATGATGACACCTGCGGTTAACAAGCAGAGTAAGATAAGATTAGAGGAACAAAAAGAATAGAAAACAGAGAAGAGACACGCAGACACAACTACAAATGACTCATATAACCACACAGACTTAGATTAAAAAATAAGGTAACACTTTACAATACGGGTGCACTAATAAGCATTAATTCATACTTAACTAATGCACAGATAATCATGAGTTAATGTATGACTCATGAAGAACTAAACCATTAATTAATTATTACGGCATCAGCAACTAATAAAGAGTCTATATGATTAATAGATTAAGTAATAAATGAATTGCTATTAATTAAACGTGTCATCATGTATTAATTCCTTAATAACATATTTTATTAACTAATAGTATAAAGGGTTAGGGTTAGTTAATTACTATGTGTTAATTAATGTGTTAATTACCACAATTAGTCAACGCTATGCACTTCAACTTCCAGTTGTCTGCTTTAATTAATCATTAGCTAATGATTTGCAAATCTATCATTATGTTATGGCTTTACTTGTTGAGGCACATGACTATTAACTAATTGTTAGGTAATATGTCATTATGGTTATGGGTTTTGCCATCCCCACTAAAGGTCTGTGGGGCAGTTGCACATGCAGTGAGTGTAATGTCAGAGAGTGTTTGAAGGATGGGTAAGTTGGGCCGCACACAAATATCAGCACACCAGAATCTGAAATACTGACGCTGTTACACCGTGTTTAAACTGGACGAGACCATTACAGCTGTTTACACTGGACATGACAGACCATTGCAAGTCCATTTGTCCTTCATAACAGAAGTAGCGCAAGAGCTCGGAGTTCGTCAGAAATAGAGTAAGGCATCAGTTTACTGTCGGGGGTTTGTTGTGTCGTGTTGCATTGTGTCACATCCAGTGTTGTATCACTGATTATAATGCGTTCTAGTTTCTTTGTCTGGTCTAGACACAGTGTTATGAAATAGCAGAGCTTGGCCGCATGTTCTCAGTGTTCTTCCTTTAAATCCTCGAGCTCAAGCTTAACTGACACACTCTTGTGCCATGAACTGTTGGATGCGGTGGTTCATCTGGCACAGTGGAATCCCGGTTGTAAAAGGCGGGAAATTGAAATCCATAGTGTGGATGTCAAAACCAAAATTAAATATTACTTAACAATTAGTTAATAGTCATGTGCCTCAACAAGTAAAGTCATAACATAATGATAGATTTGCAAATCATTAGCTAATGATTAATTAAAGCAGACAACTGGAAGTTGAAGTGCATAGCTTTGACTAATTGTGGTAATTAACACATTAATTTACAGTATTAGTTAATAAAATATGTTATTAAGGAATTAATACATGATGACATGTTTAATTAATAGCAATTCATGTATTACTTAATCTATTAATCATATAGACTCTTCATTAGTTTCTGATGCAGTAATAATTAATTAATGGTTTAGTTCTTCATGAGTCATACATTAACACATGATTATCTGTGCATTAGTTAAGTATGAATTAATGCATATTAGTGCACCCGTATTGTAAAGTGTTACCAAAAATGAAAACCGAATCAGAGGATGCTTGAAACAACTCCAAAAACATCATCACCATGTTCACTTATAATAAACCATTTTGGCTTTATTTCTTTCATATGGTGCATGTATCAAAGTTGGTGAAGTGTTCCCTTTAGTTGGGCTCTTGGCTATTGACTTTGGTTGAATTCATTCTCTTTTAACAATTGAAAGAGTGCATGCTACCACTATTGTCCACAATATTTTATGCAATGACACCTTTAACTATGTACACTTTTTGCAATCAGTTCCCAAATGAGCATGAAAGTCTTTAAACACAGCAACTTTTAATTTTGAACTTTCATTATCAAGTTGCTATTAACCTTCCCATTGAAAGAGCTCTTTTCATAACCCCTGTTATTGAACAAACTGTATTTTTCTTTGTTTTCATATCTCTAAGTGGTTTTGTTTTGCAATGTACACAAATTATTTTTAATTGATCCTTTGAAACAGGAGACAAAGAGTTTTTAAAAATCTTTGAAATGTTTCACAAGTTTGAATATCTACTTTGTTATTCAAAACTTCATTTGACATTGATTAATAATATAATCATAACTAAAACAATTTAAATTTCAGTTCTACGTTCAACAGATGGAGTAAAGGGAAGTTATAGTTATATATATAGTTATATAAATATATAGTTCCCTTTCAGTCGATAACGTCGGACGTAGTCGACGCGACTGAAATGGGATCACGCTAGGGAGCCTATCATCTTCGATTACTATTGAACGAGCCAATGGAATTTGGCGTGCGTGATTTGCATCACACACTCCGCCCCCGCGGCGCGGGTATAAATACGGAAGTGGATGCACGCACTAGTTGCCTTTCGCTTCGGAGCCGTTCGTCTTTGATGTCTCTGAAGAGTGCTGTTGTGTTCAACGAGCGAGTGTGTCGGTGTTCTTGCGGGAAGACCTCTCCAGTGTCGGTGTTCTACAGCGTGGTGCAGCGGTGATCGCGAGCTTCTCAGCTCTCAACTGCTGTTTTAACAGCATCAAATTTCTACTGTTTGTTTGTGTGTTGACGGTTGGTTAGAGGGCGAGAAGTGAGTGCTTCACTGTTAGTTGAAAGACTATTCAGTGTTTGCCGCGGTCATTCCCTGTGTGCTCCGGCACTGGTGACGGTCCCATTTCCTAAAAGAGCAACACGGGTGTGAGTGCGTCTTTTTCAAGATGCCATTCCATCCGTGCGTTTCTGGGTGCGGTCTGGCACTATCCCCTTCTGACGGTCACGAAAGTTGTGTCGCATGTTTGGGCTTACAGCATGCTGAGGCAGCTTTCGTGGATGAGGCATGTTCTCACTGCGGGAACATGTCCATCTCGGTGTTGAGATCTAGACTCGCCTTCGTTAAAAGCGTTGGCGCAGTCCCCACCTCTGGGCCCCGCCCCTGTTCTTCCTCTGGGTTACCTTCCCAGAGGAGGACTGGGGTGCCGTCCAAGCTGGGTGATCTGAGGATCACAGTGAGGGGTAATCCGCCCGGCCACGCCCCGTGGGTCCCTCACTCCTCTTTCACACCGCAACCGGTGGAGCTCCCCATTGATCCCGCTGGTCCCTCTGTAATGGACGGGCCAGCCGTGTCATTTGGGGCCCCTCCAGGGGATACGTTGTCAATCGCAGCATCGGAGGGGGAGCTGAACTCTGGAGATGATGACTCGGCTGCACTGCCTCCCTCCGGGAGACCAGTGTTGCCCGAGCCAGATCCAGAGATGTCAGCTATGCTGAAAAAGGCCGCCGAGGCGGTAGGGCTCGTGTGGAACCCTCCACCGTGTCCCGAGCCGTCTCGGTTGGATGATTGGTATATCGGGGCGGGCCGTACTGGTTCTCAGTCCGCCGCCCCGTTTCCTTTCTTTGCTGAAGTGCATGAGGAGCTTACGAGGGCATGGATGGCACCTTTCTCTGCCAGAAACCGCCTGAGTAGCTCCTCCCCTCTCACTACCCTTGATGGGGGAGCGGTGAAGGGTTACGAGGCTATCCCTCCGGTGGAGCGGGCCGTTGCGATGCAGTTATGCCCAACGGCGGCCGCTTCCTGGAGAGGTGATCCTCGTCACCCCTCTAAAGCCTGTAAGTTCTCGTCCGCTCTTACGGGCAAGGCTTACAAAGCTTGTGGGCAAGCCGCTTCCTCCTTGCATGCCATGGCGTTGCTCCAGGTCCACCAGGCCCAGGCACTCATGAACATGCACGAGGGTAGTTCGGACCCTGAGCTCATGGGTGAGCTCCGCACTGCAACTGACCTCGCCCTCCGGGCGGCGAAGGTTGCAGCTCGCGCGGTGGGTTCGGCGATGTCCACACTAGTGGTCCAGGAGCGCCATCTCTGGCTCAACCTGGCCGATATGAGAGATGCGGACAAGGTTCGGTTCCTGGACTCTCCCATTTCCCAGGTTGGGTTATTCGGCGACGCTGTGGAGAACTTTGCCCAACAGTTCTCTACAGCTCAGAAGCAGACGGAGGCCATCCGGCACATCCTGCCTCGGAGGGACGCTGCTGCCTTCACCCGCCCCCCGAGGTCAGATCCTCCGCCTGCTCGTCGCCGAGGGCGTCCGCCTGCAGCCGCCTCAGCTCCCGCCGAACCACCGCAGCAGCCTTCACCCAGGTTCCGGCGCGGAACCGGCCGCGGAAGGGGCGCCCAGCCCGCTCCAGGCGCTGCCAAGCCAGGTGGTAAGTTCCAGCGCAAAAGAAAACGCTGAACCTGGACGGGCTCTCAGGGATGGAGGAGTTGCTTGTGGAGTGGTCGCCGATCCACTCCCTCTGGCTGGTTGGAGGGCCGGCTGGAGTTTTTTGTTATGTGTGTGTCTGTTCCGCCGCTGGCCCCTATAAAAACAGGGTCAGCGGTACCCACATATTCAGAAAAAGAGCAATTTTTTCTATTCCTGAGTCCCAAGTGGGCCAGTATGGCGGATGTGACCCTGTATAATAGCCTTACATCCCCCAGCTGCCCTTGGTCGCCAACAGGCAGCTTGGGGCGTTCGAGGACCGGTCATCCGCCTTCTCACGTCCCCTGCCGCTAGTGGAGACAGGTAAGTGTTGCACTGCACACTAACACCACTATCTCTACTTTGCTGCCCCACCTCAGGCTCGGCGACCCCGCTCAGGTCAGTGATAGTAACATCACATTAGGTATTGAGCAGACGTGCTCCTGAAAATTCAGTGATATTCTTCACACCAAGTGTTGAGCAGTGCTCCTGACTTGTGCGTGCTTATCTTATCCTGCTGGCGAAGGATTTGATATAGCCGCTTCTCCAGCCGGTACGAAGGCCAGTTGTAAACTCGTTCTTCGTGCTACTAGGTGGTGGGTTGTGACCATCTTGGCCCAAGATTGGTCTGCAGCTTTGGCCTGAAGGACACGTGGTGTCCTTCCCCTCGAGTGCTCCAGAGCCCGTTGGGTCTTCAGGTCAACTGGAAGAGAGTAATCTCGCCCACGGGCTGAGTATCTCTGTTTCAGTTTTGGAGAGGTACTCGATCCAACACGTCTCTCCAGTGAGAATGTGTTCAGCTGGTGTTGAAGTGAGAAAGGGTCCCACTGAAAAGATTCAGAGGCTCCTGGGGTATACGATAGCGACAGCCTAAGTTGGCTTCCTCTTTATGTGACCGCTTCAGCGCTAGCTTTACGATCGAGTCCCGAGGTGACCATGGCAGAGCAGCTCACCCTGTGTGACTATAGTTCATCCCGGTCTGCTGCCAAACCCTCCTCAGCAGAGGGGCCATGTACAAAGGGCGTGTTTTAACGGGGGCCTGGGCGACCCCCGACTACACGGGCATTCGTGCCTCGAGTTGTTAGACATTGCGGGTGTCACAAACTCTCCCGTCACCTCCTCCTTGGAGTCAGACGCTTCTGAGGGCGCCTTGTTCCACCCCTCCCGCTTACTCAATCGTGCCGCCATCGAGCCTCACGACAGTTATAGCCAGGGCAAGTGGAGACTCCATCCCCTGGGTCCGCTGGGTCTTGACCATTCCGGGGCCGCTCAATTGCCCCCCCGGTTTTATTTTTCCGCCAGTGTTTGAGTAAACCGAGCGGACTACCCTTGGACAAACACGGGGTCCCAGCTGTCCCAGGGGCCCGCAGAATACGTTTAACCCCAGTGAGCCTTCTAAGAAGTGACGGCGACTCAGGGTCGCCTTGCGCTGCTCAAGTCAGTGAGATCATCACACTTCATGTTGAGCAGAGTTGCTCCTGAAACTCAGTGAAGTTCATCGCACTCAGGTGTTGAGCAGCAATGCTCCTGTCGCTCAGTGAGTCCATCACAGGTAGCGCAGTGAATTCATCACACGCAGTGCTGAGCAGAAATGCTCCTGGTGCTCAGTGAAGTTGCTCGCACTCAAGTGTTGAGCAGTAATGCTCCTGAAGCTCAGTGAGTTTATCACACTCAGGTGTTGAGCAGTAATGCTCCTGAAGCTCAGTGAACTTGTCACACTCAAGTGCTGAGCAGAAATGCTCCTGTCGTTCAGTGAAATTCTTCGCACTCAAGTGTTGAGCAGAAATGCTCCTGAAGCTCAGTGAGGGAATGCTCCTGAAGTTCAGTGAACTTGTCACACTCAAGTGCTGAGCAGAAATGCTCCTGTCGCTCAGTGAGGTTCTTCGTGCTCAAGTGTTGAGCAGAAATGCTCCTGAAGCTCGGTGAGTTTATCACACTCAGGTGTTGAGCAGGAATGCTCCTGAAGCTCAGTGAACTTGTCACACCCAAGTACTGAGCAGAAAATGCTCCTGAAGCCCAGTGATCTTCACATGTTGTGTTGAGCAATGCTCCTGTCTTTTGCGCCCGTCACTTGAACCTACGTGCCATGTCAGGAGAGGAACACGTCTTCATAGTTGCCCCTTATTGGCCCAACTAGACCTGGTTCCCTTAAACAGCCTTCCTGACTTCCCCTGGAAACTCTTTCGGGGACGGGGCACGATGGCACACGCGTTCTTCCCCCGGAGATTCCGGGCGGTCTTACATCTGAACGCGGAGGTTCAGGTGGCTATCACAAGAAAATGTGATAGTTACCATCACTTCTGCGAGCACCCCCTAGAATTGGGTAGCGTGCTTACGCCTTTAGAAGTGGAACCTAGTCGTTGAGTGCGTCTTCTCTCCTGAGGAGATCCTGAAAGCTTTCGATCACTTCAGTGCTCTCTTTCCTGCAAAATGGGTTGCAGTAGGCTGTTTTCCTAAATCACCCTCAAAATGATGTTGCCTCGGTGTTTAAACGACGCTCATCGTGTTGCAGAAGTATGCAGAAGCACGTTCTGGTCGTCAGGTTCCTGAGGAGCAAGGTCTTGTAAATCCTTGTGTCCCTCTTTATCCTCTTGGGCCTTGTCCCTGGTGCGACTGCACTGCAGAGACCGCCCCTGAGCCACTGCAGGTAGTGAGTTAAAAATTCTGTTATAGCAGTTCTCCTGCTCGCGTGGTCTCTACTAGAGGGTAGGGACTTGCTCGCTTTCGGTCAACGTATTGTGCCTGGAGTCTGGGCCGGCTAACTCTCACAAGCTGAGACCCCGGCTCGGATTGTGCCCAAGGTTCCTACCTCTCCCGTAATAGGAGCAGGTGGTGAGCCTGCAAGCGCTGCCCTGGAGGAGGCAGATCCAGCCCTGGCTTCTCTGTCCGTTCGCTTGGACGTGTACAGAATGCAAGTCATAGACCTCAGACCAGCTCTTCAAATATCTGTTGGAATTCAGCAGAGAGGGAAGGCTGTTTCCATGCAAAGGTGCACTTAGTGCTTGCCTTCGTTTCGGCAAAGATCCGAGATGCAACATGTCCACTTAGGTGTTGAGCTCCTCTATGATGAGTGTAAAGTGCTCCGCCTGGGCGTTGACGATATACTTTGCTAAACAGATTCTAGAGTTGGGGGCTGGACGACACCTGGTTGAACCGCTGCTTCCCGTGGGCTCCCTTCTCATGAAGCCAGTTTCACCGTGAGCCCGGTTCAAGTGTCGGCTTGCTGCGCCATTCCCCTCCTATGGACTGGATACGTGCGCCTTTCTACTCCAGTTGAGTTCCCTTAAAATTGAACCCTGTTGAGTTCCTCCACACCCCTCCGACGTCGGACGTGCGGAACGTCTGGTGTTAGGCCTACCACTCGTAAGCAGTGTGGAACCTGTGTTAGGCTGGGTCCATATGTTGCGGTCCCTTCGGTGACCCCATATGTGTATTCTTCCACGATACGGCTCCCTGCGGTGAGCCCGTGTCTTCCCTCGGCAGAGTCTCTCTGCCGTCACTGTCCGGTGTGTCTCCCCCCGTCTTAGGCTGGAGCCACCCCAGTGACATTCCATATGTTAGACTGCCCGGTTTCCGCCCAGTTCATATGTGTATTCTCCACATTACCTCCCTCTGGGTTGGATGTGGCTTCCGCAGCGTCCCTTCCTTCCAACGTACGGGGAACGCTTTCCCAGTGGTCCTGTAGGAACAGCAGTGACTTCCCTGGCCTAAGCCCTGTCCTTCCCCGCCTTAAGTTTGCGGGGGCATCAGGAGGCTTTGGTTTAGGCACTGGAAGGTGGCAGCGTTAGTGGCGTGTTCAATGGTTGATCCCATTTCAGTCGCGTCGACTACGTCCGACGTTATCGACTGAAAGGGAACGTCCTGGTTGCGTATGCAACCCACCGTTCCCTGAAGGAGGGAACGGAGGACGTAGTCCCCTTGCCACTACCGCTGGACCACCGCTGACCCCGGGTTACTCTCGGCTCCTCAGCGAAAAGCAACTAGTGCGTGCATCCACTTCCGTATTTATACCCCCGCCGCGGGGGCGGAGTGTGTGATGCAAATCACGCACGCCAAATTCCATTGGCTCGTTCAATAGTAATCGAAGATGATAGGCTCCCTAGCGTGATCCCATTTCAGTCGCGTCGACTACGTCCTCCGTTCCCTCCTTCAGGGAACGGTGGGTTGCATACGCAACCAGGACGTTATATATATATATATATATAAATATACAGGTGCTGGTCATATAATTAGAATATTATCAAAAAGTTGATTTATTGAAGTAATTCCATTCAAAAAGTGAAATTTGGATATTATATTCATTCATTACACACAGACTGATATATTTCAAATGTTTATTTCATTTAATTGTTATGATTAAAACTGACAACTAATGAAAATCCCAAATGTAGTATCTTCGAAAATTAGAATATAACTTAAGACCAATACAAAAAAAGGATTTTTAGAACTGTTGGCCAGCTGAAAAGTATGTACATTAAAAGTATGAGCATGTACAGCACTCAATACTTAGTTGGGGCTGCTTTTGCCTGAATTACTGCTGCAATGCGGCGTGGCATGGAGTCGATCAGTCTGTGGCACTGCTCGGGTGCTATGAGAGCCCAGGTTGCTCTGATAGTGGCCTTCAGCTCTTCTGCAATGTTGAGTCTGGCACATAGCATCTTCCTCTTCACAATACCCCATAGATTTTCTATAGGGTTAAGGTCAGGCGAGTTTGTTGGCCAATTAAGAACAGGGATACCATGGTCCTTAAACCAGGTACTGGTTGCTTCGGCACTGTGTGCAGGTGCCAAGTCCTGTTGTAAAATGAAATCTGCATCTCCATAAAGTTGGTCAGCAGCAGGAAGCATGAAGTGCTCTAAAACTTCCTGGTAAACGGCTGCGTTGACCTTGGACATCAGAAAACACAGTAGACCAACACCAGCAGATGACATGGCACCCCAAACCATCACTGACTGTGGAAACTTTACATTGGACTTCAAGCTATGTGGACTCTGTGCCTCTCCTCTCTTCCTCCATACTCTGGGACCTTGATTTCCAAAGGAAATGCAAAATTTACTTTCATCAGAGAACATAACTTTGGACCACTCAGCAGCAGTCCAGTCCTTTTTGTCTTTAGACGCTTCAGACACTGTGTCTTGTTCAAGAGTGGCTTGACACAAGGAATGCGACAGCTGAAACCCATGTCTTGCATACGTCCGTGCGTGGTGGTTCTTGAAGCTCTGACTCCAGCTGCAGTCCACTCTTTGTGAATCTCCCCCACATTTTTGAATGGGTATTGTTTCACAATCCTCTCCAGGGTGCGGTTATTCAATTCAATTCAATTCAAATTTATTTGTATAGCGCTTTTCACAATACACATTGTCTCAGAGCAGCTTTACAGAAAGTGCATTTCGGAAATGTACATAGAAAAATACAGTCAGTTAATCATGTATTAATTTAGGGCATAACATATCGCCGGCGTTGAGTCGTCTCTTCACAGGCGTCGAGTCGTCTCTTCACAGGCGTTGGGGCATCTGAAGTCTCCGTGAGAGGCTGGATGCAAACTGAAGCTGACGAACGCTATTTACCTCGGGACTAGCGTCCCGAGATAACAGCAGAAAGGCAGATGGGAAATAATTAGCATAGCTGATGTTCATAATGTTAATGCATTCGAACTGATTCAGCAGTAGTACAAAAGGTAAGCATTAAGTGAATGCTTGGTTAAATAGATGCGTCTTTAATCTAGTTTTAAACTGGGACAGCGAGTCTGAGTCTCGAACAATGTCAGGAAGGCTATTCCAGAGTTTTTTCTAGTATTTTAGACATAAATGGAAGATTTGAGATGGGTCTGTAATTTGCTAAGTTATTAGGATCTAATTGCGGTTTCTCAATGAGAGGTTTTATTACTGCCAGCTTGAATATTTTTGGAACATGACCTAAAAATAAAGAAGAGTTAATAATATTAAGAAGAGGCTCTTCGACTACAGGTAACACTTCTTTCAGTAGTTTAGTGGGTATTGGATCTAATAAACATGTTGTTGGTTTCGATGCAATGATAAGTTTATTTAGCTCTTCCTGTCCTATAGTTGTAAAGCGGTGCAGTTGTTCTATAGGGGCGATAATTGAGGCTGAATCATAAGACACCATAAAAAATTTTACATCTACAATTGTCTTTCTGATGCTTTCTATTTTCTCAGTGAAGAAAATCATAAAATCATTATTACTATATTGTAACGGAATATTTTGCTCTGGTGATGTCTGTTTATTTGTTAGTCTAGCCACGGCGTTAAATAAAAACCTTGGATTATTTTGGTTATTTTCTATTAGCTTGCGGAGATGCTCAGCCCTGGCTGCTTTTAGAGCCTTTTTATAACGTGACATAGTGTCTTTCCACGGCGATTCTAAAGACCTCTAAATTAGTTTGTTTCCATTTACGCTCTAAGTTACGAGTTTCTCTCTTGATAGCATGCGTAGCACTGTTGTACCATGGTGCTTTAGTTTTCTCTCTAACCTTTTTTAATCTAATTGGTGCAACAATTTCTAATGTACTAGAGGAAATGGTGCTCAAACTGCTGGTCATTTCCTCTAGTTCATCTGTTTGTTTGGGTTCACTGAGCAGCTGAGATAGATCAGGTAAGCTATTTGAGAATCTATCTATAGTGGTTGCAAGGATTGTTCTGCCTGGTCTAAAATGTGGCGCAACATGACAAATTTCATCAGTACATATTATGCAAGTTACCATGTAATGATCAGTGAGATCGTCACTTTGCGGTATAATATTTATATCAGTTGGATTAGTTCCATTTGATATAATTAAATCTAGTGTATGATTTAGACGATGAGTGGGACCACTGACGTTTTGCGTGACCCCAAAGGAGTTTAATAAATCTGTAAACGCAGCCCCTAACGCATCATTTGTATTATCTACGTGTATGTTAAAGTCTCCAACAATTATTGCTTTTTGTTGGAAAAAATAACATAGGGTTATCCCTATTGCTCATACACTTTTTTCTACCACATCTTTTCCTTCCCTTCGCCTCTCTATTACAGTTTTTCTCAAATGCTAAAACACAAAAGCCAATCCTCTAAACCAAATGATCAGTTGTCTAAAGACATTTACTAAATCTAGCCATCATTTTCCAATATCATAAACACATTTCACATGAAGACACAATTCACAAAACACAATCCTCCGTTCTCATAAATCTTAACACATTTTTCCTTGCTAAAACACAAGTTGCAAAAGAACTCTGCTCATATTCTCAAATGAAAGCTCATATGATGCAAAATGCTTCCCACAGTCAGCAATATTTGAACACAATGAACACACCTGGCGTCATTCATTACACACAACGACTCAAATTTGAAGACACTTGTTGCTAATGCTGTGACCACATGTATAAAAGCAAGTTCAGAGTGCACAGTTTGCTGAAGATTCCAAACAAACACAACGGATGAAGGCAGAGTCAGGGGAAGAGGAATTCGAGTCAGATGAGGGAGAAGAGCTGGCCATGGAAGAAGAGGAGCAGGCCAACAAGGGAGAGGAGGAGGCCAACAAGGGAAAGGAGGAGGCAAACAAGGGAGAGGAGGAGGCCAACAAGGGAGAGGAGGAGGTCAACAAGGGAAAGGAGGAGGCAAACAAGGGAGAGGAGGAGGCCAACAAGGGAGAGGAGGAGGCCAACAAGAGAGAGGAGAAGGTCCAGGAGGGAGAGCAAGACAACCTCGCACCATTATTACGGACGAGATGCGAGCAACAGTCATTGACCATGTCTTTGTCCATGGCATGACAATGGCTGAAGAAGGTCTAAGTGTGTAATGCTGTAGGTCTAAGTGTGCTGTAGTGTGTAATGATGTGTATAGTGTTTACATTTTTGAAAGCTTCGAGCTGCTCTTTTGGTGTGAAAGTTTGAGTTTTGAAATGAGAAGGTGTGGTTGTGTTTGTGTGGCTTTAGAAAAGGGTGTTGTGTTTAGACATTGGGGAACATGGAGGAAACGTTTGTGAAATGTGTTTTAGCATTTGAGAAAAACTGTAATGTGCTTGGACAGCTCTGTGAACAGCCAGCCTCTTTAGCAATGACCTTTTGTCAGTTTTGTCAGTGCCACAGACTGATCGACTCCATGCCAAGCCACATTGCTGCAATAATTCAGGCAAAAGGAGCCCCAACTAAGTATTGAGTGCTGTATATGCTCATACTTTTCATGTTCATACTTTTCAGTTGGCCAACATTTATAAAAATCCTTTTTTGTATTGTTCTTAAGTGATATTCTAATTTTTCGGAGATTCTGAATTTGGGATTTTCATTAGTTGTCACTTTTAATCATCACAATTAAATGAAATTAACATTTGCAATATATCAGTCTGTGTGTAATGAATGAATATAATATCCAAATTTCACTTTTTGAATGGAAATTCTGAAATAAACTTTTTGATGATATTCTAATTATATGACCAGCACCTGTATATATATATATATATATATATATATATATATATATATATATATATATATAATCCCCATAACACTGTTTGCATATAGACAACTGGCCTACTTACACTCAACCCCGCAATACCATGTGGTTAAACCAGCTTCACCAGCTCCGGAGAACAGTTCTTGAGAACAGCATGACTATGCTGGTCCACCAGTTAACCCAGAACTATACCATTACTAACCTGCATTAGCAAGCCTGGACTAGCATGGCATTTATGGTTTATGCAGCAGGGGTTCTGTTTTTTTCAGCAGGGTTTATAAAGAGACTAAAATACAACAGTCAGAATTCCCCTGACAGAAAGTCAAACCCTCCTGACCTATACAAAGAGGAAGAGAGAACTTCTGTTTATGTCTTTTTCCTCTCTATTTTATGTTCCTTGCAATTTCCCTTTGTCCTTCCTGGTGTGTATTCTTTAATTACAATTTCAGAACTGCAAGTTTTTAATACCATCATTAACATCATTCACATTCTCAAAAATAAAAAATAAAAATAAAATAAAGATATGTATAAACGTTGAAGCTGAGTTGTGATGGTAGTGTTGATGAAAAAGTTTGAATAGTAGCTAGACAAATTACTTGTTCAATTTTTCTATAAATACAGAAATATGTCACATAGAATAAAAAAGACACTAGTGCATACTATTTTGTAACGTGTCAGTTAGTGCCAGTATAATCATAACCAGCTTTAATGCCTATTGAATGTGGCCATCGGAGAATGTTTGAAGAGGAAGTTATTTTTTTTTTGCAGTGGTTTGTGCATGTGGTCGTTTTTGTCTTTGCTCTTGCATTTGAAACAAAACACAGCCCACAAACAATTATAAAAGTGATAAACATTGAACAACAAATAAAAAATCATCAGGGAATGGGTATGGTTGCAGATTTAGCCTACATTAACCTGTAACTCAGTAGAGGCTAGTTCATAGTTATTGATAAACCTATTTTTATCATACATTTAAAGCAAAATATTTGACTGAACTGAGTTTGATGAATCTAGTCAACTGTAAAGATTAAAACAAAGTACTTTTCATGCTACAATAATTTTATGTTAAATAGTAATAATTCTCTAAAATATCAAAAACATTGTCTCTTTCTAAAGAACATGGCATTTGTGTATTTATGCTGTGTGTAAAAGAGAAAAGTGTCCAACTTATACCATTTCGTGGAAAGTTCCATTTTTTTAAAGCAGTTATATCAGACTTCTTAAACACCATCTTTGCCACAGCTGTAAAACATGGAGAACTGAAAGCTAACAAATAATAAAAAGGGTCAGATTTCTGAACAAACATGCACGCTCACACACACACACACACACATTTATTCATTTAGCTGACGGTTTTATCCAAAGCGACTTACAATTGCTATATTACAGAGGTCGCACGCCTCTGGAGCAACTAGGGGTTAAGTGTCTTGCTCAGGGACACATTGGTGTCTCACAGTGGATTCGAACCCGGGTCTCTCACACCAAAGGCATGTGTGCCATCACCACCACACACACACAACAACTAACACAACTAAGTGCTTAACCCGAACCCTTACCCTAAACCTACCCTTAACCTAATTATAACCTTATCCCTAAGACCAAGTCTTGTCCCTCAAACAGGCCTTTAAAGGGGTCTCAGAAAGGGAGGACCGGCCAAAATTTTACTCTCTTTGTCCTCACTCCAATGGTCTAAAACTCAAACTGGTCCTCACAAAGATAGTTGTACAAGCACGCACGCACGCACGCACGCACACACACACACACACACACACACACACACACATTGGGTTTCCATGTTTTATAAGTGAACCCTGGAAAGCATTATTTGCACACATTAGTGAATGTTCCCACGAAGATACAAATATGCTCACACATGGTCATGCATACACTGCATTTGCAATGTGATGTATCACACTTGACAATAAATGAAGCAACTCAGAAACCACAAGCGTACACAAGTGACCTCGCTGAGATATAAATGTAAAGATGAAGCCATGCAAATAAAAAACAACAACAACAACATAGATGTTAAAAGGGTCAGGCAAAACTTATCTCACTTGATTCTAGCAACACAATACACATAAAGAGGCTTCATCTAACTCTGGGTTTTTCAGCTCTACTCCAGGCGACCCACCGACATGTTTTAGATGTCTCACACATTGAACCTTTAATTTTTAAGAGTTTAGCTCCATTTCCTCACCACCAGATGCCCACCTCTACTACATTTTCACTGACGCCACTCATTTGTTGGTCATAATCATTGTTAAATCTTCAGTGTGAGCCTACAATTCTGAGTGATTTACATTCTGTTGTACATTTAGTCATTTAGCAGAGGATTTTATCCAAAGTGACTTATAAGTCAAAATAAGACAAATAAGGAGAGCAATAGAAGCAGCTAAACCAACAAAAGGAAACAATATGTAAGTGCTGCAACAAGTCCCAGTTAGTCTAACAGTGCACACAGCTATTTTTTTTAAATAAAAAAATAGAAATGATGGAATAGAAAGAGAACCGAAAAGTGTTAGTATTCAATTCAATTCAATTCAATTCAATTCAATTCAAATTTATTTGTATAGCGCTTTTCACAATACACATTGTCTCAAAGCAGCTTTACAGAAATTGCATTTCGGAAATGTACATAGAAAAATACAGTTAGTTAATCAAGTATTAATTTATGGCATAACATATCGCCGGCTTTGAGTCGTCTCTTCACAGGCGTCGAGTCGTCTCTTCACAGGCGTTGGGGCATCTGAAGTCTCCGTGAGAGGCTGGATACAAACTGGAGCTGACGAACGCTATTTACCTCGGGACTAGCGTCCCGAGATAACAGCAGAAAGGCAGATGGGAAATAATTAGCATAGCTGATGTTCATAATGTTAATGCATTCGAACTGATTCAGCAGTAGTATCAAAGGTTAAGCATTAAGTGAATGCTTGGTTAAAGAGATGCGTCTTTAATCTAGTTTTAAACTGGGACAGCGAGTCTGAGTCTCGTACAATATCAGGAAGGCTATTCCAGAGTTTAGGAGCTAAATGCGAGAACGCCCTCCCTCCTTTAGTGGACTTAGATATCCTAGGAATGACCAGAAGCCTCGAATTTAGTGATCTTAAAGAGCGCGATGGATTGTATGGCGATAGAAGGTCTGTTAAATACACAGGAGCTAAACCATTTAGGGCTTTATAGGTCAGTAGGAATACTTTGTAATTGATACGTAACTTAATAGGTAACCAGTGTAGAGATGATAAAATAGGTGTTATATGATCATATTTTCTTGATCTAGTAAGAACTCTAGCAGCTGCATTTTGCACTAACTGTAGCTTGTTGATTGAGGATGCAGGACAACCAGCTAATAAAGCATTACAGTAATCTAGTCTCGAGGTCATGAATGCATGAACTAACTTTTCTGCATCAGAAACAGATAGCATGTTGCGTAGCTTAGCAATGTTTCTAAGGTGGAAAAAGGCTGTTCTTGTAATATATGAAATATGATTTTCGAAAGTCAAGTTGCGGTCTAGTATAACACCCAGGTCTTTTACTGTAGTGGATAAAGTAACAGGACATCCTTCTAAATTAAAGTTGTATTGTAAGGGATTTTGTGGGTAGTTTTTTGGACCAATAAGTAGTACCTCCGTTTTATCTGAATTTAATAGCAGGAAATTACACGTCATCCAGCATTTTATATCATTTAGACACTCTGTCAATTTAGATAAGTTAGTGTTTCCATCTGGTCGTGATGAGATATATAATTGAGTGTCATCAGCATAACAGTGGAAATTAATTCCATGTTTTCTTATAATATTACCAAGTGGCAGCATATATATTGAGAATAGCAGAGGGCCTAACACCGATCCTTGCGGCACTCCATAGTCTACTGACGTTATCTTTGATTTTTCCCCATTTAAACAGACAAAATGGTAACGGTCTGATAAGTACGATCTAAACCAGCTTAATGCCTGTCCCTGAACACCAGTGTAGTTTTGTAGTCGATCCAAGAGTATTTTATGATCGATAGTATCGAACGCAGCACTAAGATCGAGTAGAACTAGTATTGAGATACAGCCTTGGTCAGAAGCTAAAAGTAAATCATTTGTAATTTTAACTAGCGCAGTTTCTGTGCTATGATGCGGTCTGAATCCCGACTGGAATTTTTCATAGATATAATTTTCTTGTAAGAAAGAGCACAATTGAGCGGACACAATTTTTTCTAGTATTTTAGACATAAATGGAAGATTTGAGATGGGTCTGTAATTTGCTAAGTTATTTGGATCTAATTGCGGGTTCTTAATGAGAGGTTTTATTACTGCCAGCTTGAATATTTTTGGAACATGACCTAAAAATAAAGACGAGTTAATATTATTAAGAAGAGGCTCTTCGACTACAGGTAACACTTCTTTCAGTAGTTTAGTGGGTATTGGATCTAATAAACATGTTGTTGGTTTAGATGCAAAGATAAGTTTATTTAGCTCTTCCTGTCCTATAGTTGTAAAGCGGTGTAGTTGTTCTAGAGGGGCCATAATTGAGGCTGAATCATAAGACATCATAGAGGATTGTATATTTACAATTGTGTTTCGGATGCTTTCTATTTTCTCATTGAAGTAATTCATAAAATCATTACTACTATATTGTAATGGAATATTTTGCTCTGGTGATGTTTGTTTATTTGTTAGTCTAGCCACGGTGTTGAATAAAAACCTTGGATTATTTTGGTTATTTTCTATTAGTTTGCGGAGATGCTCAGCCCTGGCTGCTTTTAGAGCCTTTTTATAACGTGACATACTGTCTTTCCACGCGATTCTAAAGACCTCTAAATTAGTTTGTTTCCATTTACGCTCTAAGTTACGAGTTTCTCTCTTGATTGCATGCGTAGCACTGTTGTACCATGGTGCTTTAGTTTTCTCTCTAACCTTTTTTAATCTAATTGGTGCAACAATATCTAGTGTACTAGAGAACATGGTGCTCAAACTGCTAGTCATTTCCTCTAGTTCATCTGTTTGTTTGGGTTCACTGCGCAGCTGAGATAGATCAGGTAAGCTATTTGAGAATCTATCTATAGTGGTTGGAACGATTGTTCTGCCTGGTCTATAACGTGGCGCAACATGACAAATTTCAGCAGTACGTATTATACAAGTTACCATGTAATGATCAGTGAGATCATCACTTTGCGGTATAATATTTATATCAGTTGGATTGGTTCCATATGATATAATTAAATCTAGTGTATGATTTAGACGATGAGTGGGACCACTGACGTTTTGCGTGACCCCAAAGGAGTTTAATAAATCTGTAAACGCAGTCCCTAACGCATCATTTGTATTATCTACGTGTATGTTAAAGTCTCCAACAATTATTGCTTTATCGACATTGACCAATAGATCTGAGAGAAAGTATGCAAACTCTTTTGGAAAGTCAGCATAGGGCCCTGGAGGTCTATATAGGGTAGCCAAGGCTAGAGATAATATGGATTTGTTTCTTGCATCTAAGAGCGTAACATTTAGCACAAGTACTTCAAACGAATTAAACCTGTGACCTGTTTTCTGAGTAACATTAAGAATATCTCTATAGATTGTTGCAACACCGCCGCCACGACCGATCAGACGGGGCTCATGCTTATAACAGTATCCTGGTGGAGTAGACTCATTTAGACCGAAATAATCATTTGGTTTAAGCCAGGTTTCAGTAAGGCAAAGTACAACGAAACTATTATCTGTGACCATTTCATTTACAATAACCGCCTTAGGTGTGAGCGATCTAATGTTTAGAAGACCTAGCTTTAGAAATTGTTTTTGTTCACTGATATTTAGATTTTCTGGTTTAATTACAATAAGATGTTTGCTAGATCCTACACTAGATTTATTGTTTGGCCTCACTAAGCGAGGAATAGACACAGTTTCTATATAATGTTCTACACTACTTATATCAATTAAGTTGGGACAGCAAAGACTGTGATTTGGACTTTGACTTACTAGTCATATGGTGTGTAACGTCTTGGAGATGTTGTCCGACAGAACAGCCGCTCCGATTCTGCTGGGGTGCAGGCCATCAGCACGGTAGAGCCTAGGTCGCTCCCAGAACAGATTCCAATTATTTACAAAGAGCAGTTTCTGTTCATTACACCATGACATTAACCATTCATTTAGAGCAAATAATCTACTGAACCTTTCTTGTCCTAGTCGGTACGTGGGAAGCGGTCCAGACACGATGATCGTTGCTTCAGGCGATGTACTGCGAACCGTCTCGATCAGGCTTCTGTTGTCCTTCTTCAGAACCTCCGTCTGCCGCAGCCTGATGTCGTTCGTCCCCGCGTGTAGGACCACAGCTCCGACGCGCTCGTCACCGTTCAAGATCTCGGGAATCTGTGCAGCGACATCAAGAACACGAGCACCAGGAAAGCAGTGAGTGCGCACCTTACGCTTACCTGAGGTAGCACGGACATGACGGACCATGGAAGTGCCGATGATCACGGCGGCGTCACGTTCCGGCTCGCGAAGAGGGGAGAAGCGGTTCCGGGTGGAGATCTCGAAGACCGGGAGGGGCGGGGAAGTCCTTGGTCTGGTCCTGGCTCGTGTCTTCCGCTGTGGGATCACCCAGGGTCCATGGTGTTGCCTCGGTGCCGGAGTGAATGAAGGAAGAGATGATCGCGTCCTCCTGGGCAGAGAAACGCACGGAGTAGACGAAGTCGGAGTCAAAAAGTTACTAACCACTGACTTGTGAGCATCGGCGCGTGATGTTTCAAGCGTTGATCGCCGATCTCGCAGCTCGGCTTGCTTCACCAGCAGAACGCGGATCTGTTTCTCCACCGACTCCAGCTCCAATCGTACCGAAACCAGCTCGAATGTGTCCTCACCTGCACTCAGAGGTAACGTTAGACACACATCCGATATGTTCGCCATTATAACAGATGAACAGTAAATTAGTAGTGATACTACCAATATCACTACTAATTTAGGACTGAAATGATGGATATAACCCGTATCCTTTCAGTCAAACGGGTGTAAAATGAGAGGGTCGATAGGCGCGAGGCCACGCGTGAAATGCTAGCGGGCTAAAGGCTAGTAGCCGAGATTCGGAAAGTTGGATCTAAGTAGCGATATCAAAGCAATCCGATTGTTTTTTATAAGGAATAGTGTCGAGGATAAGTTCACATGATATAAAAATAGAAAGTGCTTGTTTATAAATGAGTGGTAAAGAAGAAAATCAGGGATTAATGAATCAATTCACCGGAGCTCCAAACACAAACACAGATCGCACGCGCATGCGTCTTTTCATTAGTATTAATGGGTCAAGTGTTGACTACAAATATGTGTCTTTAGCCGTTTCTTGAAAATGGTTCTGGGTCAGTTGCAGAGGTTTGACAGTACATGACAGTGGAAGGCCTGCCAAGAAAGCATCACAATAGTCCAGCCTGGAAAGAATAAGAGTTTGGACAAGGAGTGGCTCCGATAGGAAGTCCGGATCTTCCTAATATTGTATGAGGTAAATCTGCATGGGGCAGTTCCAGCAATGTCCCAGCAAACGTCTGGGCGTTTAATGACCATTGAAAAGACGTCACATCCCGTCATTGTTGAAAAATAGTTCCAAAATGAAAATTGAACGGACGTCTTTGACGTTATCTGTTCTGTGTAATATATTTTTACCGATTTATGCCGTCCTACCACGAATTACCTGAGAGGTAATACTTGAACCACTGGAGTGCGGTTCCTGAGATGTCCTTTGTCATGAAGGTTGACAGGTGGATCTGGTGATTAACTGGTGAATCTGGTGGTGTCAAAAGCAGGAGACAGATCTAGCAAGATGAGTACTGATTATTTGGAAGCTGCTCCTGCCAGTCTCAAAGCTTCAAAAACTGAGAGCAGGTCAGTTTTAGTTTGAAGCCTGACTGTTTGCTGCCTAGGAGGTTGTTCTGTGTGAAAAATACAAAGGTTGAACATGACTCGCTCAAGTGTTTTTGCGTAAATAAATGAAAGAAGTGATACCGGTCTGGGTTTAGAGTGGGTTTCTTTAGCAGTGGAGTTGTCCAGGCCTGCTTAAATGCTGTGGGAAGAGTGAGTGCAAATACAACTAAAGAAGAAATGGCTTGAAGGAGATAAGTTAATAGGCTAAAGCAGACAGGTAGGTTGATTGGAAGGATGAGTTTGGAGACTTCTGCCTCTGAGAGCGGAAAGAAGGAGGGGAGAGTGTGTTTGAGGTTAAGATGTGTTTGTTGGTTTATGGAGTGGAGAATTGGACGCTGATGGTTGTTGTTTTATTAGGTAATGCCTTGTGTCTTAGATTTATTATATTTTGATTGTTTTATTGGCCTATTTCTTTACTTAATTTGACAATTTCATGATTTACTTGTTAACTTAGAAGTTGCATTGGCTTGCTATTTTTCTTTAGTTCTGTTAAACCTATTATTCATTTACATAGAATTATGATATTAAACATATAGTAAAATTTCTGAGCTTCCCTTGAACAGCCTTTAGCACAACAATTTAGCTATTTAAATGGCTTTTTGAAGTACTGAGATCTTGTGCAGGATAGAATTTGATCTGTTTGCAGATAAAAATTGCACATCTCCTCTCTTTTCCTGCCTGTCTGTTCTTTGTTGCCAAATAGCACGCTTTAGAATGACTGTGCAAAAGATCCAGTAAAAAAGCCTGTTCAGAATTAAATGAAAGCAACTGCAAGAGATGTCAATGAAGTTGCTTGTATATCTGCACACTGTTGGGACAATGACTATTTAATTCTGAAAAAATAGTACCTTGCTGAACATATTCACAAACGATTACGGAAAGCTGTTTATCCCAAGACTAACAGTTTGGGCTGGTTAGTGCAACATCTCTCTCTCTCTCTCTCTCTCTCTCTCTCTCTCTCTCTCTCACGTGGTGCATGTTGGGAGGTTGTGGGTGAGAGTAGTGCTGGGCGGGAGTGAAGCTGTGAAAGTTTCACCTTTTTTGTTTGTTTGTTTTTTTTCTTCAATCTTTTTTTATTTCTTTTTTTATTTTTGTATGGTTTGGTATTAGTTAGGGTTTTTTTTGAGGAAAGTGGGAGTCGTGTAAGAGGAAGATGGCGTTCCATGCGGAGACGCCATCTATCTCTCTGCGCAATGGCTTCAGGTGTATGCCGGAGGACGGAGTAACGGTGGAGGATGTTTTAGTTGCGGTAGGAGAGAAGGTAGGACATGATCATATTTCTTCTGCTTCTAGAATGAATAGAGCTGTAGTCGTTTTTTTGAAACAACAACAACTTGTAAATCAAGTGATTGAAAGTGGGCTTATCATTAAAGATGAACTAGTGCAAGTTACACCGCTGCATAATGCATCGAGTAGAGTAGTGATTTCGAATGTCCCGCCGTTCATCTCTGATGATGTATTAGAGCGTGAATTAGTGCGGTTTGGAAAGATTGCGAGTCCTTTCAGAGCGATTTCTCTGGGGTGTAAGAACCCGTCATTGAAGCATGTTATGTCTTTCAGGAGACAGGTTTACATGTTTTTAGAATCACCAGATCGCACACTTAACGTTTCTTTTCGCATAAAACATGAAGGGGGAGCATATATGATTTATGCAACTACCGGAAGCTTGCGTTGTTTTGAATGCGGTGATTTTGGCCACAAACGGCAGATGTGTCCGCATAAAGATCGTGGACAGGAAAACATTGGCCCAGTAATAGAGAATGATGCTCAGGCTTCATCAATACAAACAGGTCAGGAGGAGATTTCAGGCCTCACGGAGGTAAGGCAGTCAGAGGTGAACGTGGCTTTAAATGTAGCGGTGAATACCTCAGAGATACCAGTGGTAGCGGCAACAAGTTCATATACTGGTGATGATGTGGTTAAGAGTAAAGAACACTTAGTTGTTGAACAGGACAATAAATGTGACGAGAATGTATTGCCAAGTACTAGTTCTGCTCAGTATGTGTGTGACGCAGAGAAGAGTCGAACAGATTCAATGACAGCAGCAGAGGATGATTTGTCAGATGAGTCTGCTTCTGTGGTGGATATGGACTCCTGCTCACAGTATGGGTTTGAGGAGAGCTCTCAAGATCCCCACAAGGAACTCTCTTTATATACTTTAGAGGAAATTGATCAGTTTCTGGATAATACTTTTGGAAAGCAGGTTGATGTTAAGGAATTCTTTCCTGATGTAGAGAAATTTGTTAAGTCAGTTACATTTCATCAGAAGACTGTTGGGGTTGATCTCCTGAGTGAAAAGAAGAGGTTTCGTCTAAAGAAGCACTTAACCACTGTTAGAAAGGCTCGGAAAATAGAGAAAAAGAGAACGTCAGAAGTACTGTTGTAATTGCTGTTTTTTTAAGCTTCACATGGTGTCTTTTTCTATTTTTCTGCTCTTTTCTGCCTGTCTGCTTTTTCTTCCAGTTTTTTTAATGGAAGTATTGAGGGTTGGCTCACTCAATATTAATGGTGGAAGGGATGAATGTAAGCGTGCTCTTGTATCTGAAACAATAGAGCAAAAACAATTAAATGTTATTTTTCTTCAAGAAACACATAGCGATTTTGCTAATGAATTTGAGTGGGGATTATGGTGGAAAGGGCAATATATACTTAGCCATAAAACAAATGTGAGTGCTGGGCTGGCAATCTTATTCTCTCCCGATCTAAGAGTTAATGTTTTAAAAAAAGAGGAACCTGTAAATGGAAGATTAGTAGTAGCAAAGGCTGATATTGATGGAGTTCTTTTTTACTTTGTAAATGTATATGCACCTAATGTGGGACATGAACGAAAACAATTTTTCAGTATGTTAAGAAATGCTCTAATGTTATGTGCAGATGGGAATATAATCATGGGAGGTGATTGGAATTGTACTGAGAATTTTACTATTGATCGCACAAGTGAAGAACCTCATCTTCAGTCTTCATCTCAATTATCAAAAATAATTAGAGAAATAGATCTTTTAGATATGTGGCGGATCAAACATCCACAAGCGAGACAATATACTTGGATTAAAATGACAGATAACAGAGTCAGCGCTGCTCGATTGGATAGGATCTATATGTCCAATCATCTTAGTAGTCGGAGTATTGATTGTTGTATTATTCCAGTAGGGTACACAGATCATCATTTGGTTTCTCTTACTATAAATATGTCCAAGTGTACAAAGAGGTCTTCTTATTGGCATTTTAACACTAAATTGCTTCTAGATCTTAATTTTTGCAAACATTTTGAGACTTTTTGGCAACAGTGGAGATTGTGTAAAGGCACTTTTGAAAATTTAAAACAGTGGTGGGAAATAGGGAAAACAAACATTAAATTGTTTTGTTTGCAACATACTGCTAATTCCACTATTAAATTGAGAGAAAATATTCAGTCAATTGAAAAGGACATATCAAATATGGAGGTGGATCTAATTAATAGATATGATCCTAATCTGTTCAACAACCTGCAAGAAAAAAAAAAGAGAACTGGGGTTGTTTTTGAATGAAAGGGTAAAGGGAGCTCTTGTAAGGTCTCGTTTTGTCTCTGTTAATGACATGGATGCTCCTAGTGCTTATTTTTTTAATTTGGAGCACAAAGTGGCACAACAGAAACAGATGTCATGTCTTCGCCTTCCTGATGGGAGGGTGACCAGTAATATTATGGAGATGAGGCATCATGCAGTGACTTTTTATTCCAGTCTTTATGCTGCTGAACAATGTGATATTGACTGTGCCGAGCAGCTAATTCAAGACTTGCCTCAAATAGACTCAGACTCTAAGACTGCCTTGGACACTGAACTATCTCTTCAAGAACTCACTACTGCAGTCGGTCAGCTTGGTATTGGACGATCTCCTGGTATTGATGGGTTGCCGTCTGAATTTTACAAGCGTTTCTGGAACTGTATTGGAGAAGATTTGTATGAGGTTTTCCGTGAATGTAGCAAAGATGGTTGTTTGCCTATATCTTGTCAACGCGCTGTGCTATCTTTATTACCAAAAAAGGGAGATTTATCTCTTTTAAAAAACTGGAGGCCTGTTGCACTACTGACTACGGATTACAAAATTATGTCTAAATGTCTTGCTAATAGACTTAAAAAATATCTCAACTTGATTGTACAAAAAGATCAAACTTATTGTATCCCAGAAAGAACAATAATGGATAATTTGTTTTTAATTCGGGATATTTTAGATATTTGTAAAAGTTTTGAACTGAAAGTTGGTTTAATTTCTTTAGATCAAGAGAAAGCCTTTGATCGGGTTGATCATGGTTATCTTTTTTATGTTTTAAAAGCTTTTGGTATTGGTGATTCTTTCTTAAATATGGTTAAATTGCTGTATTCTGGTGCTGCTTGCATTGTTAAAGTGGGAGGTGGGTTAAGCCGGCCAATCCCAGTCTCAAGGGGTATCAGACAAGGTTGTCCTTTATCAGGGCAACTATATAGCATTGCTATTGAGCCTCTTCTTTTTAATTTACGTAAAACTTTGTCTGGTTTTATTGCTCCTGGTTTATCTCAGAGTTCAAGTATTACTGTAAGTGCTTACGCTGATGATGTGACTGTGTTTGTTAATCATGAAAAAGACATTAATGCTCTGGTTAATGCAATCAATCTGTATGAGAAGGCCTCATCGGCGAGAGTGAACTGGGAAAAAAGTGAGGCTTTTTGGGCAGGGCAGTTTTCTGTTGAAAATCTTCCACAGTTGCCAGGAGATCTTACATGGAAAAGAGAGGGATTAAAGATTTTAGGTGTTTATTTTGGGAAAAGTGAGTATCAAAAGTTAAATTGGGAGGGTTTAGAGGAAAGAGTGTGTACCCGATTGTCTCGCTGGAAATGGTTGCTACCCCAGTTGTCCTACAGGGGAAGAGTTTTGGTCGCTAATAATTTAGTGGCTTCTACTCTTTGGCATAAACTGTGTGTACTGCAGCCACCTACAGGATTAATTCAAAGCATTCAAAGGAGGTTGGTGATTTTTTTTTGGTCAGGACAACACTGGATTCGAGCAGTGGCTTTGTATCTCCCAGTACAAGAAGGCGGGCAGGGCTTGGTGGATATTAAGTCCAGGATAATGACTTTTCGGCTGCAGACAGCCCAAAGACTCTTGTTTAATAAAAACTCTGCCTGGATGGACACTGCAACATCTCTTTTGAGGAGGGCAGGTGGAATGGGCTTTGACAAACATTTGTTTTTAATGCAATTGCAAGAGAAAGAAATGGCGGATCTCACCCCCTTTTATAGATCTGTGCTGGAGGCCTGGAAGGTCTTTATCGTGTCAAGATCATCTAATACACCTGCTGGTCATTGGTTGTTTGAGGAACCTTTGTTTTTTAACTCCTTTTTATCTTCAAGACTGTTGTCATCTGAAAATGTGCGAGCACGACTGTTAGCGGCTGGGTGCAAAAAGCTGGGACATATCCTGAGAAGTGATTTGAAAGACTTGAGTCAAAGAAGTGGTGTGAAATCAATCCGGTTTTTACAACAGTGCATTGCACGGATTTTCAAGGATTTGAGCGCAGATTATCAAGTTTTTTTGAAAGACCCAGACGCTCTAAATGAGTGGGTTGAGGGGTATGGTCATCTTTTTCCATTAATCAATGTAAGCCCGGCTGTGGGAGACTGGGTAGAAGATGAAAGCCGTTTACTGACTCTGAAAACACCAGTTTTGGAAGGTTTTGATTCTGCTGGAAAGAAATCTCTCTATTTGATATGTGTTAAAGTTTCCAACATGCAGTTTTTGAATGGAGTTTCTTCAACAAGATGGACACAGTTCTTTGGATCTGACTCTTCCCCTAAAGGCAGCTGGCGTACCCTGTACAAATGTCCGATCGACAAGAGGACAGGTGACCTCCAGTGGAGGATTGTACATGGGGCAATAGCTACAAACAGACATGTGGTACATCTCAATCCTAGTGTTGGGGTGGGTTGCCCATTTTGTTCTGAGACAGAGTCAATTTTTCATCTTTTTGTGCAGTGTTCACGATTGGATAATCTTTTTGATTTTTTAAGAAATTGTTTTATGTCCCTGGGTGAAGTTTTTTCTTTTCAATTGTTCATTTTCGGGCCAAAGTATTCATTGCAAAAGAAAAATGTGACGGTTTTAATTAATTTTTTATCTGGCACTGCAAAATTGGCTATTTGGAAGACAAGGAAAAACAGACTGTTGGGGCAAAGGTCAACAAGCGTTGTGCCTATGTTTTTAGGTTTGGTAGCTTCTCGAATTAGGGTGGAGTATGCATACTACAAGTTGGTGGAATCTCTACCAAAGTTTAGAGAATTATGGGGAATAAATGAAGTATTATGTACACTGTATGATAATGAATTGGTTCTGAGGTTTTGAAAAAAAAAAAAGGGGGGGGAAGTAATCATTCATTTATTTAAAAAAACAAACAATTTGTGTGTTTTTGTAAATCTTTTGTAATAACAGCGAGTAAATTGTAATAATAAAGGTGAATTTAATCCTCTCCCTCTCTCTCTCTCTCTCTCTCTCCCCCTCTCTCTCCCTCTCTCTCCCCCTCTCTCTCTCTCTCTCTCTCTCTCTCTCTCTCTCTATATATATATATATATGTATATATGTGTGTATATATATATATATATATATATTAAAAAAAGCTTTACAATTTTGTTTAAAATAAACAATATATAAAAATATAAATAAAATACATTTATCAAAGTGTGAATATGGTGTGAATCAAATCCTAAATGAAAAAGGACAAGAGCAGTCAAATAAGTTCTACTGGTCATGATTTAGCAGGGTAATTCAAAATCTATAGCTGAAATCAATGTTCCTATTATGACTTCTAAGTAAACCCAATAAGTTTAATAACCTAGAGGGTCTAGGTTGCCAGACAACTCTCATCATGTTTATTTAACTGTGTGGTGACGCTCATGAAACTAGCATGGAAACCACACACTTAAGTTGTGCAAAATGCGTGGGCAGATCAAAGTTGAGAGCATAAGCGGATGTAGGTTAACCGTAAGCCTTCTGAAGAAAAACAGAAAAAGCATATTTTAAGGATTTATCTGTCTTGCTTGTAGAATGACCTCGAATACAACTCTGTCCTTAGACTTCAACTCTAAAATTTCAACCCACTATGAGAGGACTACAGTGGACATTGTCTTCCTCTCCATCATCTTTCTCCTTGGCACCACTGGGAACTCCGTGGTCATCTGGGTGGCCGGCTTTCGCATGAAGCCCAACGTCACTAACGTTTGGTTGGTCAATCTGGCAGTAGCTGACCTGATCTTCTGTCTGACACAAGTCACTTCGCTCCTCAAAAAAAATTTCGTTGACAGCTGGCCTTTTGGGGTCTTTCTCTGCAAGTTCAATGGTTTCTTCAAGTACGCCAACATGTTCTGCAGTGTTTTCCTTCTGGCTGTCATCAGTGTGGATCGAGCGCTCTGCATCTGGTGCCCAGTTGTTACTAGAAAACGACGGACATTATGTGCAGCTCGTGTGGTCAGTGTTGGAGTTTGGATTGTGGCGGTGATCTTTAGTTCACCGTATTTTGTGTACCGGCAGGTCTACCTTGGCAAGAACAACCTGAGCCACTGCTCACTGAAGGTCAGAATGGCTGCACAAATATATAATTAATCATGCATTTTTACATAATGATTTTATTTAGTAAATATATGAATGCCATCATTTTTTTTCATTTGCAGCACAAAGGAGCAGCAGAAGCAGGTGACAATTCAGCTATGTATGTCTACTACTGCATTCGTTTCATCTGTGGATTCCTGTTGCCCTTCCTGGTCATCCTTATCTGTTACATACTAGCTGCTGTTGGGATACGCAGAACACGGCTCTCTGGCAAATCGAGGCCTTTGCGGATTCTTGTTGTATTGGTCTGTGCCTTTTTCCTATGTTGGGCCCCCTACCACTTTCTAGGACTGGTCAAATTGGTGGATAAAAACAACAAGGTGGTAAAAGTAGGATGGAAAATGGCTTCAAACTTAGCCTATTTCAACAGCTGCATTAACCCATTGCTGTACTTCTGCATGGGACTGGATGTTAGTCGACACTGCAACCAAAGTCTGTCAGGGATTTGTCACAGAGCTTTTATGGAGGAAGGCCAAATTCTGTCACAGGAAGGCACTGAGGAGGAAAGCTGTAATTCCATTCCAAAGACTGAGGGTGTCACTAAACTTTAAGAGTTTTTAATCTTTTTCTTGTTCATTTGTCAGGTCTATCAGCTAACTTTTTTTAATGCGTTTTTTTATTTTTTATTAGTATATAACACATTGACAAATGAACATACCTGACTGTCAGGTCTTCTGTTTAGCTTTCATATAGGAGCCTATAATATAACTCAAAATATTCAATACTAGATAATTCGTAATATGGGTAATAATATTTATACAAATTTTTAATGAAATAATTCTGCATTTTTATGATCGGTTATCTTTGTCTACATGTGTATGATTGTTAATTAACAGGATGACATTGATAAGCCCACCTGAGGCAGGAAGAGTAAGCGGAAATTATATGTGGCCTAATATAAGGGAATGAACATTTTTCATTGTTTCTGTAATATTAACCATTGCAATAAATGCACAATGTATGAAGCTTTGATGAAAGCTTTTAATGCAATTTCTTTTCATCAGAAAAACAAAACAAAAAGTGTCTCTTGCTTTAGTAATGTCTATTAGGAATTTCCTGATTAAAGCTCAAACAACATTTAGAAGATTTCTTGAAGTGCAAGAGACATGAACATGAGCAAGAATGTCACAATTTATACATAGCACATGTCTTGCATCAATTGCTTAAAGGTGCAGTGTGTGACTTTTAGCGACATCTAGCGGTTCGGTTGCGAGTTTACACTAAGGGCTCAGCCCACCGCTCACCCCTCCCTTTCGAAGAAGCTACCGTGTCTCAAACGGGACAAACATCATCGTCTGAGACCGCAGAGAATAGCCAGAGTAAACCAAGTTTCTGTACCACAGTCCATTATAAACCAGATCATGGATAAAGTTTACAAAGCCATAGTCAGGTGAGGATCAAGGGTCTTAATATATAATATAATAATAGTAATCAGCTGATTGTCTCACGAACGTAACCAGCACATTTCTCCCCACATAGCCATCCCATAATACAGCGAGGGAGAAGAACCACATGAAACTATGCAACTATATATTTTTTCTAACAGGGTAGTAAAAGTTTAGCTGGCTAATATGAGCTGTTACAGTGGCTGAGCTGGTTAAAGCGTTAAGCCTTGTTTATACTCGACGCGTCCGCATGAGCCCAAAGGTGCGCGCGGCAAAAAATAACGTGAATGTAACAGCGCGCGTGCCTCGCATCCCCTAGACACCATTTACTACACACAATAGGCTTTTTTTTCTCTGATTTTGGAAACTCGATCGACTTAAAATGCTTCCAAGATCGACGGTTTGTGATTCCTGTAACTGTTTTACGGTCAATGACAAGAGTACTAATCAGCTGTCTCACGAACGTAACCAGCTCATTTATTCCCACATAGCAAAGCCATAACACGGCGAGGGAGAAGAATTAAGTTACATGAAACAATCCAACTACATATTTTACACAACTGACAAGGGAAAAATCACTACTCACAGTGTTTATGGCTAGCTTCTAGCTTTCTGCGGCTTCTCTTTCAAGGTAGTGACGAAACGCGCTCTGTAACGCTGTTTGTTCGCTGTCGGCTACGGTAGAAACATGACGTCACAATATGTCGACCTTCATAGAAGGGGATTCCCGCGCCTATGTAGATATAAAAGCCTCATTCTAAGGTAATAAAAACATTACGGTTTATTAAGTAAGTTCTTTATACACCACTGAACACATAGTTATGGATGTCATATTACATTTCTGTTAATAGATACTCAAAATTTTCACACATTGCACCTTTAATAATTGCATAACACCTTGCGTTCTATTAATGGTGACATTGATCATACATTGAGGGTATACGTTACAATGATGTACTAAAATGGGAAACGTTTTTCTTTGCGTTGTCAAAACTACCCTCGTTCACACGGATCCACGAAAGCTACTAAAAACGCTGTATTATGCTGCCAGGCCAGTAGTTAGTGATGGCAAGATGAGGCTTCCTGAACCACTGAGACCTCGCAGCCCATTGCTTCACCCAAAGGTTCATTACTCGAAGCTTCATTCAGCATTGCTCACTAGCGACACCTAGCCACAGTGCAAAGAAATAGCAGGCAAATTAATTCATTCTGAATCAATGACCCGCCCCCCTCCCGCTCTGTTTTATTTATTCATCTTCTTCTCATTGTTAATGTCTCTGTCTTTCATTTGCAATAAAAAAAGAGATCTGTGCAGACATTTGTCCATTGCCCTGGGTATGAAATAAAACGTGTATCTTTCTCTGTCTGCATTTACTTGTACAGAGACAACTGTCACACACACAGTTAATTAATTATTTTAAAAAAATTTGGATAGTGACAGTAAGAACAACAAAAGTGACTGTGTTGAGTGCAGTGCTTATGGTGGAGGGACTCGAGGGAGTGTAATAAAGTAAACTGCAGTTTGGGGTGGATGAAGGAATTAAGGATTACAATTAGATTTTTATTGAGAAAATGAATTTTTTTTGAAGTGTGTTGGGGCTTAGACAATTTCTCTTCTTGGACGAAACCTCTCCAGCCTTGGAAAAATATCCTTTCACAAGGAACAGAGGATGCAGGGGAATGTCAGTGCCAGTGGGTATAAATGAAGATACTGATGCTTCTGTTGAGCCCAGACAGGGGAGGATCTCCTCTTTCTTGCTGGCTCCATTACCATGAAAAAGGAAGATGTCATAAAAAGCAAACAAATCCAAAAGGGCAATCCAAATTAAAAAGCAGTCCAGTCCAAATCCAAACATCTACCAGCAATCCAAATAATCTTATCTAATTAATATAACAAGACTATAATATAGCTACTATAATTAATAATAACAATTATTAATTATTATTAATAACAATTCTAACCTGATATAATGTAATAATATACAGCGCTAACACATATATGACACAATAACGACAATGAGAGTTCTCTCTCTAACACTACTACAAGTGCTTACTACTCCTGATAACACCCACAAGGTGGCGCGAGTTTCGACACTCAGACCGAACCGATGACGTATCCACACAAACCGAGGCCTCGTTTGTCATTAGTCACGTGATCTTCACGTTAACAACACAAGCCTCGAATCGCGGCTTCATCTGGCACGCCCATTTTTGCTCGACACAAGCTCCGACGCCTCGGTTCAAATGTCACATCACTACCAGTAGTTGGCGATGTCACTTTGTGAAGCAAAATTACGCACCTATGGACTGAACACGTAATACGCATGCGCGTGATGTTACCATTGACACAAATTTGCATTTTTGTAGTTTACACAGAGACGATAACAGTATTGTTTCCTAAAATTTGCAATCTGAATCCTACTGTCAAAGGTTTGTGTTTTCGGGCCCCAAAAATGTCATTGTCGTGTAAACGAACAGCAAAAACGCAAAAAAAGTTTTCCGTTTTTAGTTGATAACTGTTTCGTGTATAAACTGCCCCTGAGTTGTAGTCGACTGCATAATCATCTGACCTGGGATTTCAGGAGGGACTCCTGGGACTCAGGAGGCACAATAACTTAATAAGCATGCATTTATTAACAGCCCAGCAAGCAAGTATTGTGATATAAAGTTCTTTGGCGTAGGCCCCGTCCGTAGCTTGCAATCTGAGGGTACGGACTCTGCATTCCTGCCTGAAGACGAAGGCAGGCTGTGAAGTGTTGTCAAAAGTACAGACTTCGGACTTGTGTCTTTGTATAGCCTACTTAAAAATGCAATGTCAAGTAAAGTCACCTTTATTTAGGCCTAGCGCTTTATACATTATTTCAATGTTTAGACTATACAATGTTTCAAAGCTATACAGTGATAACAGGAAAATTATGCATTTCGGCTGTTGTTCAGTTCAGTGTTGATTCAGTTCTGTTGTAAAGATCATCAATTATTAAATTAGTTAATTTCATCTCTAAAGCAGTTCTTCAAAAAAGGATGTCATCGTCCATTTCAGTTCAGTTCTCATAACAGTGTAAGTGCAGTCAGATCTAATATGTTTTTTTATTAAATATTAAGTTACATAAATAATATATGATAGTGCCAAAGCCACACTTCACTTACAACAATTTAGTTTACGTAAAAAAACCAAAGGTTTATGTTTGTGTCAGTCTCCTCCCCCTTCCCATTTCTCTTGTCTTCAGTGAAGACACATGAATGGCCTGTTTAATTAGACTAAGGAGCAAAAGGAAGAGAGTAACTGCAAGTAATATCAAATGAACTAGCCACAGATTTATTTTTAGCATAGCAAAAAGGCATTTTAATAGTTATACACAGCTCCTATTGACTCATTTACAAAGGATTTCGCTGTTTTTTTTCCCTCAAGATTGATGGATTCTGATTTGTGAAAACACTGATGTGTACAGACAGGTAAGAACATCTACATCAATTCATCATAAGATTATCTATATTTCTGTCCTCATTGTGTACCAAGTTTTATTATTATTATTATTATTATTATTATTATTATTATTACGGTTTACAATAAGATTTCATTAGTTAACATTAGTTGAACTAATAATGAACTGCACTTCTTCAGCAAATGTTAATCTTTGTTAATGTTAATTTGAACATTTACTTATGTAAGTTTCCCAGTTTTTAATACAGCCAATATATCTGAAGCAGTGCAACAGTTTTGCTAAAAACAACAACAACAACAACACTGGGATAAAGCTATTATTTATGAAATCCTAAATGTTTGTATCTGTGATTTCACAGAGTAATGACCTTGTTATTAGTGATGCACCAATATAATATTTCTGTGGCAGTATATGCGATTATTTAGAATAAATAGAATTACAGTAATCTACCAATACAGATAAAGATAGCCTAGCCATACTTCCGATAGTTTTGAGTGAATCGCCCCTGATCATTAGCTGTTTTTAAACCAACGGCCGATACAATTATTGGCTGATACATCGGAGCGTCTCTTGTTATTGCTGTTAAGTAAGCCCAATTTGAATACACTTTTGAATACACTTTTCATGTGTGCTCTTAAAAGCACATTAGATCACAAATTGATTTTATACTGCCTGATGCATATCAGGGTTGCATCTTACAAAATTATGAAAATTATGATCTATTTGAGCATTTTAGAATTTTCTAAGGGAACCTATGCCGAATTAGTCTTCCAAGTTCTCTTGGAAATGAATGTCAAGACAGATCTATTGTTTAAACTAAAGGAACATTTACTGATTTCTCTGTCTTGGTTGTAGAATGACATCCAATACAACCCTTCTCCATTATGCCCACTCTGAGGTCTCAAGCCACCATGAGAACACTACAGTGGACATCGAAGTCATCATGAATGAGGTCAGCATTGTCTTCCTCACCATTATCATTTTCCTCGGCACCACTGGGAACTCTGTGGTTATCTGGGTTGCCAGCTTCCGGATGAAGCCCAACGTCACTAACGTATGGTTGGTCAACCTCGCAGTAGCTGACCTGATCTTCTGCCTGACACGAGTCCTATCACTAATCTCAAGCCTTTTCTTTAACTACTGGCCTTTTGGGGTATTTCTCTGCAAGTTCAATGGTTTCATCAAGTACGCCAACATGTTCTGCAGTGTTTTCCTTCTGGCTGTCATCAGTGTGGATCGAGTGCTTTGCATTTGCCTCCCCGTGTTCACCAGGAAACGACGGACGTTATGTGCAGCTCGTGCGGTCAGTGTGGGAGTTTGGATTGTGGCGGTGATCTTTAGTTCACCGTATTTTGTGTACCGGCAGGTCTACCTAGGCAAGAACAACCTGAGCCACTGCTCACTGAAGGTCAGAATGGCTGCACAAATATATAATTAATCATGCATTTTTACATAATGATTTTATTTAGTAAATATATGAATGCCATCATTTTTTTTCATTTGCAGCACAAAGGAGCAGCAGAAGCAGGTGACAATTCAGCTATGTATGTCTACTACTGCATTCGTTTCATCTGTGGATTCCTGTTGCCCTTCCTGGTCATCCTTATCTGTTACATACTAGCTGCTGTTGGGATACGCAGAACAAGGCTCTCTGGCAAATCGAGGCCTCTACGGATTCTTGTTGTATTGGTCAGTGCTTTTTTCCTATGTTGGGCCCCCTACCACTTTCTAGGACTGGTCAAATTGGTAAATGAATCCAACAAGGCGGTAAAAGTAGGATGGAAAATGGCTTCAAACTTAGCCTATTTCAACAGCTGCATTAACCCATTGCTGTACTTCTGCATGGGACTGGATGTTAGTCGACACTGCAACCAAAGTCTGTCAGCGATTTGTCACAGAGCTTTTATGGAGGAAGGCCAAACTTTGTCCCAGCGGGGTACTGGGGACCGAAGATTTAATTCCATTCCAAAGACTGCAGGCACTATGGGCCCTATTTTAACAATTTAAGCACATGGTCTAAAGCGCACGGCGCAAGTGCACTTAGGGCGTGTCCAAATCCACTTTTGCAACAGGGAAAAAGGATTGGCGCTCCCGGCGCATCGTCTAAAAGGGTTGTCCCTATTGTCCTAATGAGTAACGGGTGTGTTTTTGGCCGTAACATGCAATAAACCAATCAGAATCTCATCACCCATTCCACTCGCGCCATGGCGGATTCGCTATTTACATGGGTGAATTAGCAAGTGGACAAACAGAACCCTTCTCTAGCGAGGAAATGAATCTGCTTGTGAGCGAGGTTAAAGCGTGTTGTGGACCCGCCTATAGGCGCACATTACTAACACGCTCTTTAAATAACAAATAACAAAAAATAATTGCACCATTGACTTTAGACCAGGTTTCTGTTGGTCTATTTCAGTCTATTTCAGTTGCCTCAAAATAGCAACGCGCCATCAATGCGCCTGAACTCACCTCGTTTTCAGACCAGCACGCCCATGGGCAAAAATGCATTTGCTATTTAAACAACGTGGCGCATGACGTGAAAATGATAACTGCGTCAGGCTGAAACTAGCAAAAAACACTTGCCTGGTGCCGCATTGCGCCGGGTGTATGATGCCCTATGTCACTAAAGTTTAAGAGTTTTTATTATCATTTTTTGTTCAGTTATCAGGTATTTCAAATAGCATAATATTTAAATGTATTAAAAAAATCTTACAAAATGAAAAATTTATGTAGCTTCCTCAGTGTCTGGTCTTCTTTAATCAGTAGTTGAAGCCTATATGAAATATTGTAAAATTAAAATTAAGATAATTTGTAATGTATTACTTGTAATATACTTTATAATGTATTACATGTAATATAATTTATGTATGTTAATGTAACAGTACATTTTAATGATTGCTTATGTTAGCCTATGTCTAGGTTTGTTAAATTTTAGGCTGACGTGGATAAGATAACCTGAGGCAGGAAGAGAAAGAGGAAGCTATTATTGGCCTAACATGTGGAAAATTTTAGACCACGTCTGCATGATGATTGTATCAATCTGAGTTTACTAATCATCATGTTCCTTTTATTTCTGTAATATTTACCTGTACAAATAAATACATGCCTAAGAAAATAAAGCTTCTGCTGCAGTTTTTCTATGTTAACAAAAAGGCCAAAACATGTATTCCCAGTTCAAATGTCTTCTGTGATTATCGAAAAACCTAACCATTTAGGTCCTTATGGCATGGCTGAGCTGAGCACAATGAAATAAATCAACTATTTGTAGTGTTGACAGACAGAGATAGATAGATAGATAGATAGATAGATAGATAGATAGATAGATAGATAGACTCTGGTGGCCATGACGTGACAAGACGCTGATGATGTGAAGGTTGCGGAGTTGCAGCCACTCAAAAACAGTTTATGTACTGTGCCAGTTGTAATCACCCTCTGGCATCAGCCAACTAAAATCCCAATCCAAGCCACTCCAAAAACTGTAAAAATATCCCAGAAAAAATATGGCTATAGGTCAGGAACTCCTCCAAAAAATACTCCATCAGGCGCCAATTCTGATAAATGGAGCATAATTTTCATACCTTTCTTTTGCAGTAGAACGATGAAATCACATTTAATAAACATCAGGAAAAAACAGAGACTCACACCACCACCAAACTTCAACACAGGACAAAGAACAGAAGATAACTGAGAGTCTCTAAATACACGATGAGGAACAGGTAAAGCCTGGTTCACATGGCAGGATAATTAGGCCGATTTTAGCGCCGATTTACCCCTTCCGACAATCTTAAGGATGCTCTGATTATCGTAAAACAATCTGATCAGATATTCCTGCCGTGTGTGGTGTGTTAAGACTGCTCTCGTCTGCTCGGAAGGACGTCGGGACCCCTCCGATCTCAAATCGGGAATATCCAACGTGTTGGATTATTTTGGCCCGATTTCTCCTCGTGTGTGGTGTCCCCCGGGAACAAACGAGCACGCAGCCTGTGGACTGCGGCGTGTAGCCAATCAGAAAGCGAGGTGACGAGGCGCAGAAGAAGCACCGGGAAACAAAATCAAAACAGCCGGCGGTATGGCGCACCAGAAAGTCCGGTGGACATCGGAGATGGATTCGGTTAAAAACAAACTAGAAACTATCGCCACTGCATCCTCTTCGTCCGCCATGATTGTTTACTCTGAAGTCACGTTTGATCCCCCGCTCCTTGCTCCTCCCCTGCCTTGTGGATGGCAGCAGGCTCCGGCCCACGGCGAGCGGCGAGCGGCGACGGCTCGCGCACCATGCTCGATGGCACTGCGGATTCCTCACAGCGGCGAGGACTCTCTGACAGCGCGTTCCTCCCTCTTCCCGGGTTTCAGCACCAGTGTAGCAATGTTCAGGGAAGAAGGAGGCGGGAACGGGCGAACAATCAAATAAACTTTATTTAAAATAAAATAAACAAACCAAAATACCGCCAGCAGCCCCTCGCGGATGACTGCTGGGTACCGAAAATAAATATAAATGCCAGCAGCCCCTCGCGGACGACTGCTGGCTAAAATAAAATACAAAAACAAAACTAAAACACAGGCCTCTTCCTCTCTCGATCATCAACGTCGTCGCTACTCCTTTATGCTTCCGCTCCTCCGTGAGAGATGCGAGACTGGTGTGCTTCACAGGTTGCTCATTAGCAATCGCACCACCGGCCTCGCGCCGTTCTCTCACGTCCCTCGGCCGTCCTGTTCGCCACAAGGCAATACAAGACAAACAAATTTTACAAAAAAGTGAACATATACATTGTCATGAGTCTGTTCTGTGTTTCTGTCTTGTTTCATGTTTAGCTACTCCCTGTTATGTTTATTAGTTTTGCCAGGTATTTCCTATTAGCCGCGCCCTCTTGTTATCTTGTTTAGCTTGTCTACCTCTGTATTTAAGCCTGTGTGTCTAGTTCATTCTTGGTTTAGTCCTTAATGTTTGTTTGCTGGTAATTCTGTTCCCGAGCCTTGTTTCCTGAGTCTGAGTTTACGTTTGTGTAGTTTGAGTTTGTGTAATAAAAGAAATGCTGCAAATGGATCCTACTTCCTCATCTTCTTCAACCAACCGTGACAGACATAGGGTAATCATAACAGATAGATATATAAGAAACACTTGTCGATGTCTCCTCCCCCTTCTTGCTTGTCTCATCTTTGTCTGCAGAAAATATACTTAATAATAGCCAGAAAAGTTACTGAAAAGCAGTGATGAGCACGCCCTGGTGTGATGTCAAAGAAACAGCCACTGATTTATTTACTAGCATAGCAAAATATAACTTTATTACTCACATTTCCATTGACTCCTTCACAAAGGATTACTTCAGCAGTATTTCAGTTTTGTAAAAACACTTGATGCTTTGTACAGGTAAGAACACCCAAATAGCCATTCATAGTTTATTAGTTATTATTATATTTTATGTATTTATTTCTTAATTTTTCATTTATTTATTTTCCAGGCCATGCAATATATAGGCCTAATTGTATATTGTATAACTGTATATATTAAATTTGACACTTCAAGGAAATATTTATATATAGAATGCTTTTTCTGAAAGTGTCAAATTGTATTCTTTATTAAACAACAGTATACTGCCTCCAATTTCTTTAATAACTGGTAACACTTTACTTAAAGCCTTTATGTACAATGCATTATAAATGTATTCATAACGTACGTTGTAGAGAATTATATTGTTTCATAATATATAATAATTGTAACCAAATTAAAAATGCATTATAATATTTGCCCATTCCTTGTTACATCTGTTTTTTTGTCATGTGTTTTAATTTATTATACTTTATAAAGTTGTAACAATTTATTATAATATATTATAACTGTGGTTACAGTTAGTCATGAGATTATACAATGCATTATAAGGTGCATTTCAAGGAATAATAAATGCATTACAATTTTTTAGAATACATTTATACATAAAGGCTTTAAGTGTTACCATAAATTTTTATCTGAAGCAATTTTACAACATAATTATGACTAAAGAAGACATTTATGAAATCCTAAATGTTTGAACACTGCAAAACAATAAACCTGTGTAATTTGCTGTAAAAAAAATACATCATCTGTGGTTGCCAGAACATTTTAGGTTTTAGAGGATTGAACTTAATCTTATGGTAAAAAAAAATGTCTAATTAATTAATAAACTGATACAATGTTCATATTCCATTTAAATAAAATCTGTTTCATACCTAAACAACATAAAACATAAATCCTAAATGTGCATAATTCATAACAAAAACTATCAAGAAACATCATTAAAAAAGAAAAAAATTAAAGTAGTCTATCACATAGGGAATTGTGGGAATTTTTACGTTTTTTCGCTGTTAATTATAAGATGATTGTTTTTACTTCCAAAATCTGTTCATTTAATTACATAAAATATTCCATTACGTATTACAGTTTTTCCACTGTAAGGGAACATGCCATTAAACATTTAACAGGGGTTTCTTTTACTGTTAGAATTACATAAAATAATTTAGAGTGTTCTTAGTGTATGCAGACAATTAAAAATCTATAAACACTATGCCCTATATTAACGATCTAAGCACATGTTCTAAAGCACACGGCACAAGTGCAGTTAGGACGTCTCCGAATCTGCATTTACTAGTTTAACAACGGGAAAAATGATCAGTGCGCCAGGTGCATGGTCTAAAGAGGTTGTCCCTATTCTCTTTATGAGTAGTGGGTGTGCCCAATCCTGCTCCTGCCAATCGACTGTCCTGCACAGTTCATCTCCAACCCTAATCAAACACTAGGCTGGTCCTACCAGACTCTCGTAAATTTCCTTTGTACAGAGAGTCTGGCCACTCCCCATTGACAAACGTTAACTTCCTTAAAGGCGGGTACTCTGTTGAAGTTTAAAACTATTGGATCTGCCCAGAGCCACTCTGGATCTGCCATAACCAATCGCTAACGTTTGGTCGTGACGTATGACGACTCAATCTAGTGCACGACCTCAAAGTCATTGTCCTCAGCCACTCCCTCTGTTTGCTGATTGGACCATTAAAAAATTGGCCTGAGAAAACCCGCGAATACACCGCAAACCCAGACGATGTACTGAAGGAAAATGAAAATTGAGCGAAAGTACGTAGGAGGGCGGAGCCAGGCTAATCAAACACACCTGAAGCAACCAGTTAAGGTCTTCAGGATCACTTGAAAATTAAAGGCAGCACATGGCAGTTAAAAAAAATCACAAGCCATGTGCTCACACAAAACAAGACATGAACACTCATAAGCCACGTGTAAACACAACACATGACAACGTGAGCGCACACCTAGTGTAAAACACAAGTCGAAAGCACGCGGCCGATGTAAACACGAACCGCGTGCTACACAACAACACACGTGGACAGAAGAGCGTACGGCCCGAGCGAACTCAAAATCGCAAGCTCACACGACAAGAAAAAGTGCATGAGAACGAGCGTAAGCTCATCCTGTGCGCTCATAACCGAGTAAACACGCGGAGCATGAGTGTCCGAATCCCAACACCCTACAGTGGCCGAGAGAACTCAACGCGCTGCAACTGAAGAAAACACATGCAAATAGAAAAACACCCGCAAATTATGAATACATCTTCATCAGTTTTACAACACATGTTTGCTCCAAATACTCACAACACCAACAAATACAGAAATGTGCTGCAAAAGTTCACAACACAACCAAGTACAAAAACGTGCAGCAAAAGTTCACAACAAACCCAAATACAGAAACGCGCTGCAAAAGTTTACAACCAAATACAGAAACGCGCTGCAAAAGTTCACAACCAAATACAGAAACTCGCTGCAAAAGTTCACAACACAACCAAATACAGAAACGCGCTGCAAATAGCACATACCACACTGGAAATGTTTCCAGGGGACCCCAATAAGTGACGAACCCGGCTGGGTGCTTATAGCTCAAAGTTTTTTTAATTTAAAAAAAAAATTGTTTTACTTTTTTTTTGTGCAAAACATACAGAGATGACATGTTTATGACATATAACTTTGTATACAATATGTATTAATATGGTCAATGTCATCAGAATACAAATGAGAAAAGAAGAGTTAAAAAAAAGATAGGGTGACATGCCCCCACGGAAGAAAGTTTTGAAAATTAACCCCTGAAATGATGACTTCTGGTGAATATTGTATGCTATCATACATTACAGCATATTATAATACAACTAAGGCCTATATATTTATAGAATAGCAAAGTAGGCCTAATAAATATACAAGACTGAACCACATAGATTTATAAAGGCTATCATGATCATTTAGCCAACAATGAACCATTTGTTTAGTTTATAATACGTTTTATTTTTTACTTAAACAAATACAACATATAACATTCAAAACTCATCGGCTTAGACTGCATTTGAAGAACAATAAACACAACAGTTTTCTGTAGCCTTGTGCCAACTTATTCAATAGAATTAGACTTCTAGAATGTTCTTTCCAGTGCAAAAAATAATATTTTTAATTTAATTAGACAACATTTTAAGGAAGTGTAGTGCAAATATCTTTATACTTCCATTATAGTTAACTTTCTTTTCGCCGGCTGCTCAGAGGTAGTCATTTTTACATTTCCCGCTGTTGTCACTTGTCGTCATCGTTGCTACGATACGTGACTCACAATGACTAAAAGGGCATTCTCTGATGATGTTCCAAGATGTTAAAAATGCTACGCAGCTGATCATAGACAACCAGGGGGAGAAATTAGTACCGCACCGACACCGTCAGGTTTTTTTTTTTCTTATCATAGCCTACAAATGTCTTCGTTCATAGTCTGTCTGACATGTATTAGAAACTATGTGTCTGTCATGGATTTGCACTGAATTGATTCTCAAAAATACGGAACAAAGTGCGGAACAGTACGGAACAAGACTTTTATGTGTCAAATACGGGACGATTACGTATTATACAGAACGGTTGGCAACCCTAGTATAGGGATGCTCACAAGCAATAAGCATGTCCCAGCCGGGTTCGTCACTTATTGGGGTCACCTGGAAAGTGGAAATATTTCCATTGTGGTCTGTGCTTTTTGCAGCGCTTTTCTGTATTTGGTTGTGTTGTGAGTATTTGGAGCACAGGTGTGTTGTGAAACTGATGAAGATGTTGTCTTAATTTGTGGGTGCTTTTCTATTTGCATGTGTTTTCTTCAGTTGCAGCCCGTCAAGCTCTCTCAGCCACCGTACGACACAGAACCGAAGCCAACTAGACCGAAGTGCCGGGATCCAAACACCACGCCCCGCACATGAAACAAGGCACATAAGGTAAGATATTACATGTGAGCCCACGGCTCGAGCACGCTCGATATCATGCACTCAGAGAAAGACAAGACAAAACAGGAGTGTCAGAGCAATGTCACAAAACCAAGAAATAAAAAAACAGAAGTGACAGAACCCTGACATTAACAATCACGAAAGGGTTTTATTTTGGCTGACACATTATGGTGCATCTTCTATGTGCAAAGTTATGAAAACTGATATAAAATATATCTTTGACCATTTTTGAAATTCCTGTGGCAAATTAGTCTCCCTAGTTAGCTTGCAAATTGACGTCATGAATGAACAGATCTATTGGTAAACTGAAAAAATGAAGGAACATTAATGGTTTATCTCTCTTGGCTGTAGAATGACTTCCAATACAACTCTTCTACATTATAACCCCTCTGAGGTCTCAGACCACCATGAGAACACTACAGTGGACCCTGAAGCCATTAAGAAAGCAGTCAGCATTGTCTTCCTTACCATCATCATTCTCTTCGGCACCACTGGGAACTCTGTGGTCATCTGGGTTGCCAGCTTCCGGATGAAGCCCAGTGTTACTAATGTGTGGTTGGTCAACCTCGCTGTAGCTGACCTGATCTTCTGCCTGACACAAGTCACTTTGCTTATCAGATATCTTTTCTTTGAGCACTGGCCTTTTGGGGTATTTCTCTGCAAGCTCGATGGTTTCTTCAAGTACGCCAACATGTTCTGCAGTGTTTTCCTTCTGGCTGTCATCAGTGTGGATCGAGCGCTTTGCATTTGCCTCCCAGTGTTCACCAGGAAACGACGGACGTTATGTGCAGCTCGTGTGGTCAGTGTGGGAGTTTGGATTGTGGCGGTGATCTTTAGTTCACCGTATTTTGTGTACCGACAGGTCTTCCCTGGCAGGAACAACTTCACCCTATGCTCACTGCAGGTCAGAATGTGATTATTTTTTTCTCCCACATCTGCATGTACTATAGAAAATATGTGAATAAGAATTTGTGATTTCATTTACAGGCGAAAGGTAATAGAGTAGAGTATTTCTACTACCTCATTCGTTTCATCTGTGGATTCCTGTTGCCCTTCCTGGTCATCCTTATCAGTTACATACTAGCTGCTGTTGGGATACGCAGAACACGGCTCTCTGGCAAATCGAGGCCTCTGCGTATTCTTGCTGTATTGGTCAGTGCTTTTTTCCTATGTTGGGCCCCCTACCACTTTCTAGGACTGGTCAAATTGGTGCATAACGACAACACCTCAGTATATATAGGATGGAGTTTGGCTTCAAACTTAGCCTATTTCAACAGCTGCGTTAACCCAGTGTTGTACTTCTGCATGGGACTGGATGTTAAACGACAATGTAACCAAAACCTGTCAGGGATTTTTCATAGAGCTCTGATGGAGGAAAGTCACTTTATGCAGTCCCGGAAACGCATAAGGAACGAAAGCTGTAATTCATTTTCAAAGACTGCAGACACTGAGCGCATGACTAATGTTTAAGAGAAATTTGTTTAAACCAAACTTTTTCCTTATCCAGTTTGGCATTTTAAATAAATAGAAATAAAATGTATATCTTGGAAAAAAGCTGCCTATTGAATTTCCATATGAAATCCTTTTTATGTTTTTAGATTTTAGATGAGATTTATAGCGTTAAAATTATTATTTGATGCCTGCATTGCGTCCTCTGCAGTTTCAATCTAAAGACTGTTACAGCCCTGCCCCTGTTTTTCTTAATTTCTTTTTTATGTTGGTGAGAATTCTAGGACTAACTCCTCCTTGAAGGGCGGGATTGTCCTAGTGAAGATCAGCTGCACATGTGGCAACCTATTTAAGGAGCTCCTGGATTTTGTCTAGCTCTCTCTCATTTTTGTTTTGTGACTTTGTTTGAAGAGTGGGTTCTTGGGTTTTTGTGTTCCCATATGATTTCCACAGCTCCACAAACCTCATTTCCAGCTGTTTATTGATTTGATGTGTTGATATTTACTATTATTACCACATGTTTTGACCCTAGACATTATTATTGGTTTAACTTTAAATAAAATTATATTTTCTATATTGAACCAATTTTGTGAATTGTCCTCTTTATGTCATGACTTTGAGCCGGGTTGTAACAAAGACATATGTTTACAAAATGAAAATCATATATTTACAAAATGAACCCAGATCCAAATAAGCAAGGTTAATTTACCATTATATTTTCAGATTGGAAATATCAGCCTTTCCCTGTACAAATAGGAGCTGTACTTGTTTTTATACAAACATTTCTACTGAAATACAACAATATTTAACCTACTGTACAATTAAGGAATTGTTGACAAAAGTTAAAAATAAAATATGATTTATTCAGATCTAAGTTTCTTAACTGCTGTATTAATATTTTGAGTACCACTAAACTATTAGATTATTAAACAACATTTCAGGAATATTGTTCAACTTGAAATTCTTTGTTCAAATGTGACCCTGGATCACAAATACAGTCATAAGTAGCACGGGTATGGCAATAGCCAACAATACATTGTATGGGTCAAAATTATAGATTTTTCTTTTATGCCAAAAATCATTAGGATATTAAGTAAAGATCATGTTCCATGAAGATATTTTGTACATTTACTACCGTAGATATGTAAAACATTTATTTTTGTGAGTGAATGCAGCAAAATCGCAAACATAAATGGACAACTTAAAAGGCGATTTTCTCAATGTTTCGATTTTTTTGCACCCTCAGATTATAGATTTTCAAATAGTTGTATCTCAACCAAATATTGTCTTTGACCTACAGGAACCTTTTGTTGTTGTTGTGGGGAATGAATTAACAGTTTCCTGCTGATATCGGATCATCTGTTATCTGTCATCAATGTTTTCCCAATTCATTTTTCTTGTAATAAAATGTTACATACACAAACATTTCTCCAAAAACAAAAAAAGTATTTAAAGTTGTCAGTTTTTCACTATTTTTTGTAAAGATGCAAGGAGCCACTTAATTTTACTTTAGAACATGCTGTGACTTTTTTCAGAGAAACCCCAAAGGAGGAAATTAATTGCATTTTTAAGTATTTGAAGCCCACTTCTACTTTTTTGAGTTTACTTGGTAAAAAGTTGTATTTAAAGAATTGTTCAGAACAGGAAGGACCTTAGCTCATTTTTATGAATAAAAATCCAAATAAGTTCCGAGGCAATGCATTTATATATTACTTTTTGTGCATTTAAAAAAAGTGCTGACATCACGAAAGTAAAGCTTTGGTAAAACTGAATAATTACAGAGAAAAAATAAATACATACAAACTCACGATAAAATGTGTTTAAAAAGTAAAAAATGTGAGTCCCGTTTAAATCTCTTTTTATCTTTCTTTTTTCTCTCACAAATAGATAGTGTTTAACACAGGATGCGCCCCACTTGCTTGAGCTGCTAGTGTGAAACTCTAAGTCTGATACTTATGGCCACATGGTGAAATAAATGCTTACACGCAAAGAGGCTGCATTACTAAAAGTGAAACTATTGCAAAACAAATAAAATAGCTACAAAACTATATGTGCAATCTGTAACTTCTAACAGCATGGACAGATGCTCTAGAAATGATAACTAGCAAGTATTTAAGTGAGGTCATAAATATATTCCAATGCAATATATTAAGAGAGAAACTTAAACACAGAAAATTATTTGATTTGATGTGGATTTTTATTGAAAAAATTATGAAAAGTGAAATAAACATTTGTGAAAACTGGTAGGCTATATTTATCTGTGCAGAATCATACAAATATATTTGCAAGTCCTTTAATACTGTTTTAGGCTATTGAGATGGTGTATTTTTGCAGTTTAGTGTTTTAAGGCATAACGTTAAGCAATCATAGAAAGTTCCTCATAGAAACTTTCTGTTGCTTGCAGTTTTAATTGCTTCAGGTTAGCGACTTCCAACCACTCTCCTGGATTCATACATTCTGTGAGCACACATGTAGAATATACCTGCAACAGACAATTTCCAAATCACAAACATGCAAACAAGCGTGAGCATTTCTTCAAGACCTAAGAATTAAATAAATAGGTTAAGAGATTTACCTAGCTTTTTTGCTAGTTTTAACCATTAAGATGACTTAATAAAAAAAGCATTCACATTTGTATTGTGCTAATCATAAAGATGTGTGTAAAATTGATGAGGATGATTCATTTATTTAGTATTTTATGCATTTTTGGTAACACTTAAAAATAAGGTATCATTTGTTAACATTAGTTTATGTATTCACTAACATGAACAAACCATGAGCAATACATTTGTTACTGTATTTGAATCCAGCTGTTCATTGGTTGTTCATGTTACTTCATGGTGCATTAACTAATGTTAACCAATAATTATTAGTAAATGTTGAAATTAACAAAGATGAATAAATGCTGTAGAAGTGCAGTTCATTATTAGTTCATGTTAACTATAACTAATGGTACACCATTTTGTAAGGTTTTACCCATTTTTTCATGAGTTTGTTCTGCATGTACTCCCTGGTTTTGGAGCAGAACTTCATCGTGAGGTCTATAAGGTCTTTCAACCACATCCTGAGGCATATCAAACCAAATCTGAACACTGAACACAGTAGAACACTTCATAACGTTTAACACTCCCTATGTTCTACCATTTGAGGAGCTTCTGTGGGTCAATATTTGCCCGTTAAATAGCAGTCTATGAGGTTTATATCACCTGCAAAGAATGTCATGAGCATGGCCACCCATCCTAGTATGTAGGACCAGGAGAAGCGCCAGTCTCCGAAACGCTTGCCAAGGAAGCTTAGGGTTACGCCAGTGTAGATCGCCATAGCCAGCAGCACAAACAGAGCTGGGTGTGAACAAAGTGATGGATTAATAAATGGATAGAGGAAGAGTAGTACCATCAATATTTGACCGTGACCTTTTATTCTCATTTAAATATGCTAAAATGTCACAGCTCATTGTGCATATGTCTATGACTTACTGGAGATGAAAAACATGATTCCTGCAGCAAAGGAACGACTGAATCTCTCAAAGGCAGAAAAATGGGCAAACGAGAGGATGCCTGCCATGATGCCCGCAAAGCACGCGATTCCTGAGAGGATCATGAATGCCCGTGTGGCATTCCAATATGCTGAGGAAAGAGACAAGAAATGTTCTCAAAACAATCCTAAAGACGGGTATCATCCTCCTAGTATCACCCCCCCCCCCCCCCCCCCCCCCAAAATCCCCCCAAAATCCCAACCAGTTCTTGTCACTGTTTGTTTGATTTTACTCATTTGATCTTTAAAAAACTGTCCTTGCGGAATCACCTTGAACCACCCAGTACAGCTCCTGTAATCTCAGATGCCATCTTATTAGACCCCTTTGGAGCGCCTGTTCAGAATACGAATGTGCAACACAAACCAGTGTATGGAGCTCTGCATAGCAAAAATAATAAACCACTGCCATCTACAGGCAAAAAATGGTCTCAAAGCTCAAATGCAGGTGCCAAAATTCTTGTATAAAGTTATAGGGGACTTTAAAAATAGCGATAGCGCATATTATAGACACACAAAAATATGTTTCTGGGGTTTGCATGTATAAAATTAGCTTACCTATACTTGCTGTTTGCATGTAGCACTTGTTGGCCATGCAATACCTCCACAGGCCCTGATGGGCATAGCTGCCTGAGAGGCGATACTGCATCCAATAATCTGTTGCCGTGGAGACCACTATCAAGATGTTCCCCACAATGGCACAGAACAGGCCGCCGCCCATAAAGCTGTACATCCTGAAACACGCTGGACTATGCAGGAAGGAGATATACACTAAAGAGATATGAGAAATGAGTGATGAAAAAGTTTAGATTTTTCACATACAGATGATTATGCTGTACACACATTCATAAAAGGCACACAAAATGGCACAAAAAACAATTTTATACAAGATTCAACAAATTAAGTCAGTTTAATGCGATTTAAGTTGAAATTATTTAAATATCCAAGTTAATTGTAATTTTTTTTACAGTGTCAGTTACTTAATTTAAACACTCAATTTATTTGAATACATTTGCAAATTAGCATTACTCAAGGTTCACAATAATTTTTAGTATTTAAAAACGAGATTTTTAGTAACGATTTACAATAAGATCTCATTTATTAACTTTTGTCAATGCATTGACTAACATGAACTAAAAATAAGGCATATATTTTACTGCATTATTTAATCTAGTGTCAGTCAATAAAAAATGTTCATGTTAGTACACAGTGCATTAACTAATACTAACAGAACTTTTGATCTTAAAAACGTATTAGCAAGAATAATAAATGGTGTAGCAGTTTGTTTCATGGTTCATGTTTACTAATGTAGCTAGTTAACTCATGTTGTAAGGTAAAACAATATATGCTGTAAATATATAAATGGGAGACAGTGGGTTAAACAAACCCTTCATAACAATGTTAACAAATGAAACATTATTGTAAAGTGTTTTCTGGTTACACTTTACAATAATGTTCGTTAGATAACTACATTAGTTAGCATGAACTAATAATGAACTGCACGTGTACAGTATTTATTAATCTTTGTTAATGTAATTTCAACATTTACTAATACTTTATTAAAATCTTGTAAACATTAATGCACTGCGAACTAACATGAACAAACAATGAACAGCTGTATTTTTTAACTAACATTAACAAAGATTAACAAATAGTAACAAATGGATTGCTCATGGTTAGTTCCTGTTAGTTAATACATTAACTAATGTTAACTAATGAACCTTATTGTAAAGTGTTACCGATTGTCTTTATACTTATGTAATTTCATTCGGTTTTTTTTCTTTGCAAAGGGAGCTTAAAAATACAGATACCTTATTGTTATACTTCAATATATTGAAAAAAAGAAACCTGTCCCATTGAGACATATGAACTTTATGATATTCCAGGTTAGATAGTCATTAATAAATTTCGCTAACACTTTTGTTTAGGGTCCAATTCTCACTATTAACTAGTTGCTTAATAGCATGCTTATTACTAGGATATTGGATGTTTATTAGTACTTGTAAAGTACAGGCCTTATTCTGCGTGACCATATTCTACATCCCTTAATCCTGCCCAAGACCTAAACTTAACAACTATGTAACTAACTATTAATAAGCAATTATTAGGAGTTTATTGAGGCAAAAGTCATAGTTAATAGTGAGTTAATAGTGAGAATCTGACCCTAATCTAAAGTGTGACCGAAATTTCTGTAATGTAATGTAATGGACATGCTCATCATAAAATAACAAGTTCCATTCACACTGCATTGACGTCTCAATCAGCAAATAAAATATTAAGGATATTTACAGAAATATACAACAACAACAAAAAATTCAAGTTTTTCATCGCTTACCCTGTTGCTTCTGAGGCAAATCCCTCTTTGCTTATCCTCTGGGGAAAGAGGGAGTGAGAGAGTGGAGAGGGAGGGAGAGATGTTAAGAGGCAAAAGAGAAATGGACAACCTCTGTTGCCCTTTTTTGTTGATGGTGGCAAAATCCTTTAAATGCTACCTCCTCTGTCTCTGAAACAAATACACTTGGACTGGTTAGGGCAGGGGCCTTGGTGTGTCTGACTTTTCACTGTGTGTATGCATGATGTCAATGGTCCTTCTTTTGTTTAAAGAGTAGACTGTTCTGTAGCTGCACATATTCAATGGATTGCTTTAGTGCAGCGGTCAATGCAAAATGCTGAGTTGCATGGTTGCTTTGACAGGGGCCACAGCGTGGCTACACGCAGGCATGCCTATAGTTTAAAATGCAATAAACCCAATGTTTCCCATTCCCACATCGAATTACTGAATCAACTATTCGATATAGTTCACAGATGAGGGAAAAATACATGTGGATTCAATTATGATCTGAAAAAATCTATCAATGTAAGTGAATGAACCAGGCAATAAGCTATAGAGAACCAGGATGTATTTAAAAGGATAGATCATCACAAACTGAAAATTCTGTCATCAATTACTCACCATCATGTTGTTCCAAACCGTAAGACTTTCGTTCATCGTCGGAACACAAATTAAGATCTTTTTGATGAAATCTAGGAGCTTTCTGTCCCTCCGTTGACAGCAACGCAGGTGACACTTTGAAAGTTCACAAAGAGATCGCAAAACTATATGAATTAAGCGGTTTAGTCCAAATTTCTGAAGAGACACGATCGCTTTATATGTTGAAGGTTCGGTTGGGCTTCTGTTTCTGTTTGCTGATCAATGTTTATGTGAGTATAGAAGCCTAAATTCAATCTGTTCATCATATAAAGCGATCGAGATGAACGACATGAGGGTGAATAACTAATGACAGAATTTTCATATTTGGGTAAACGATTGGGGACTGTGTGATTGATATTCACAGCTGTGTAGTCAAATACATTACTTTATTTCTATGAATTACATTTCTGTTGTTAGGGGATTTACAGTTAAAGACCCAAGGACCAGATAGGATAAATTAAGACCCGAAGTCAGAAGTGCAGTCAATTTAAGACAAGAGAAAGAATTATAATAAACTAAAGACATTTTTTTACTGAAGATAGTTTGACAGTCAGCTTCAAGACTCACACAGGAATTCATAGGCCGCTCCTCTTAGTATTTTCCAATTACCTTTATATGTTTTAACACATGGTGAAGACCTTTCTCAAACAAAACAAGTCCATAATTTATGAGCAAGCACTGTATCTGCATTCCTAGACCCACAGTCACCTATCAGATATCAAATGCAGACATTAGAGAATATGAAAATAACATTTCAGTAGGCCTAATCACACTGGTAACTTCTATAACAAAGTAAAATCTTAAAGCCTAGAGAAGTCATTCAACTCATTTGATATTTAGAAAGAAAAATATTGATTAATACCTTGATTATAATCACTTATTAAATATACAAGCAGCAGTGGATTCCAGAATCCACCCCTTCAGTCCAACGTTTTAGACTAATATGGGGTCCAATACTGCCACATCTGGTCTTTCCAAATGCTGCTTCAAAATGTTAGATTTCTGACCCATGCTCCCGTCTGGTTATAATTTTGATAAAACAGACAATATCTTTTTTCCTTCAAAGACATGCATAAAATATCCCTCATGGCACATACAGTAGTGTATTATTTATCTCCAGAACATTTTGACATAACACAGCTGTTGTTCATTTTTACTAATTTGGTTTTATCATCGACTTAACTGATTACAAAACAAGTTATTCTCTGGAAGCCGGGCTAAATAAACAAGCACTGTTGCTGTAACGTTATCCCTGGCATGGGCTATATGCTACCCGCAGTCTACACAGATACTAAATACAGACGTCGTCTTTTATCATAAATACCAGGATATTTACACTGTTATTTTATTGTAGCAATGTTCAGGCAAGAAGGAGGCGGGAACCGGCGAACAATTAAATAAGCTTTATTTAAAATAAAACAAACAAACAAAAATACCGCCAGCAGCCCCTCGCGGACGACTGCTGGCTAAAATAAAATACAAATACAAAAACAAAACACAACTAAAACACAGGCATGTTCCTCTCTCGATCATCAACGTCGTCGCTCCTCCTTTATGCTTCCGCTCCTCCGTGAGAGATGAGAGACCGGTGTACTACACAGGTGTTGCTCATTCAGCAATCGCACCACCGGCATCGCGCCGTTTTCTCCCGTCCCTCAGCCGTCCTTCGCCACATTTATATAAAACTATGATTTCCAATTCATTTTATAATAAACAAAGATGGATGGCAAATCCATTCCTTCCACACTGTAAAAAAAATCCCGTTGTTTTTACGGAATAAAACGGGCAGCTGTGGTTACCAGAACTTTACCGTCAAAAATACAGTATCAACGTTATTGGTTTTACAGACTTAACGTAAAATTTGCAGTAATAAACCGTATTTCATAATCTGATTTAATGTTAATTTACCAACCCATTGAAGTATTAATATCTGTTTTGTACCATTGTAATAAAACCAACAATCACCACAGCAGTGATGAGAGTCACGTGATAAATCAAAACTTATCACAAGCAATCTTCAACAAGAAAGTTAAGAATATTATATAGAAGCTGCACAGTCTCATTCGCACAAACATTAAACACCATCACGGTAACACACACGAAATTATAAAAATACAATAAACATTAATTTAACAACATTAAATGTGACATAAAACCCTAATGTACATAACTGATTAGAAAATAATTAAGAAAACTAAGAAGAAACATAGTTATTTCAATAAAAATACATAAAATGTGAAGTGTCACGCAGGGAATTGTGGGAATGTCAATTTACGTTTTTTCACTGTAAATTATACAATGAGTTGTTCTTTTTCACTTTCAAAAACTGTACATTTAACGGTGTTTTACAGTAAAATTACATTAAATGTACCGTTAGATCTATCACAGTTATTTACCGTATATAGTAAGGACACTTTCTGTTAACCAATTAACAGTTTTGCACTGTAGCATTTTTACAGTCTTTTGCCGTTAAAATCACGATAATTTTTTACAGTGCACTACCCTCCTTAGACCATTTGGGTTCAAAACCCAATGGTTGTCTAACTAAAACATTTTAATTTTTCAGGTTCTTTCTTTTTTTGTAGCCAGACAAATTGTTGTTTATCTTGGCAATCATAATCAAAACCCTGACTACCCAAATTTATTTGAAGTGAGGGTTTCAGAGCAGAGCTGCTTACAGCGTTTGCTCTCTTCCGTCTCACTATTTGTATCAGGGTTGCTGATCAAGTTACTCAATTCATCAGCCATATCTTAATCACGGTTCAAACTTACCCGAAGTTATAACAGCAGAGATGGAGGTGGCGATCTTTGAACAACACAGCTTGGCTTCTGCTGGATGAAACTGCAAAGTATATTCCAAAATCACAATTACATAAACTGATGGGTTTATTTTTCTCAGGGACTGTTCCCGATGTATTCCTGGCAAACAACCCTATTTCTATTCTTTAATTTACCTTAATCCCTACCTCTGAATCACTAGGTACCCCATCCGAAATGGGAGAGATCGAGAGTCAGGTTCGCTAAGATACACTTAGAATTGTTTAGGCCTACAACAGTCGCGTTACTACGCTCCACTAGTGGGGGTGCCTACACCTCCAACACGGCCTATCCGAAACGTACTCATGATAGGCTTTCCATGCTCCCACCCAAAAAGTGTCGAACCGTGTTACTACACTCTGCTAGTGGGGGTCCCTACACCTACAGCATGGCCTGTGTCAGGCTTTTCGTGCTCCCAGTCAAAAGTGTCCAACTTCTAAGTGCCCAACACTCTTTCCTCGTCGAGTTATAGCACGCCCCGTCTTCGTGAGGTAATCACTACAGGCCCTTCGTGCTCCCACTCAAGAGTGTCAAGCGTTATCACTCTCCCTTCTCTCAACCTCTTCCACCCAGACAGTCATATTAAAATAATAAAATCTTACTACCTTGTTTGTTGATTAGCCAGGGATGTCACAGAAAAATAATTGCCCGCACCCTCCACAATTAACTGTTAGGGGATTTACAGTTAAAGACCCAAGGACCAGATATGATTAATCAAGCCCAGGAGTCAGAAGTGCAGTCAATTTAAGACAAGAGTCAGAATTATAATAAATTAAAGTAAAGTTTTACTGAAAATAGTTTGCAATTTCATCAGACAGAAGTCAGCTTCAAGACCCAAGGAGTTCGTAGGCCGCCCCTCTTAGTTACAAAGATCACAGCAATTATACCCTTCACCAAGGTCTAAGCTACATCCTTGCTTCAGGTTGAATAATTCTGGGATAATAAACAGATCAAAATAGTAATTTTCCATACATGGACTGATAGGCAGTACATCAGGACCCTGAGTTAGGTACGAGTGGTCCTCCGAGGTTACAAGACTGTGTGTCTAGGCGCCAACATGTCGAAGAAAACAAGTCAGTCAATCTCCAATAATGCCACTTGTTCCTTAACCTGTAACCAAGAATACTAACACACACTATAATTTTTCAGGATTCCTTAATGAATTGAAATTTCAAAATAACAGCATTTATCTGAAATAGAAAGCTTTTGTAACATTGTAGGCTACATACTGTTCAAAAGTTTGGGGTCAGTAAGAATGTATTTTTTTAAAAATAAATGAATAGTTTTAATTTTAGCAAGTAGGCTATGCATTAAATTTATCAAAAGTGAACAGACATTTATAATGTTATAAGCTTTCTATTTTAGTCAGATATGGAGAGCAGAAAACAGACTTCTTTTAAAAACATTTAAAACAGAATTACTGATCTAAAACTTTTGAACAGTAAGGGAACTATGACAAGTCTCAAATAAGACCTTTGTGTTGATTTCAACAGCTCAATTTGCCATGCAGCACAGCCTCGTGGTTAGAACAGGGGAAGTTCAGGAAAATATAGTAGGCTAAGTGGGAAAACAACATTCTTACTAGCAATACAATCTCATGTTTATTAATGCTAATGTGTTACGTTTATCGAATACATATTTCTTATAATCGGTGTAGATAATTTTTCTTGTCCATGTTATTAATGTCAGAGATTAATAAATGTCTATTTCCTATCCACTGCTTTTGCATTCGTGTCATGTGGTTTGACCAAAAACCCGGATTGGATCTCAGGGGTCACCTGAGAAAAATCCCCACGCGTCATATTTGCGGTTCCTTGTGCTGATGTGAGTATGACCAAAGGAAAAACGCCTTTTTTTTTTTTTACTTTTTATACGTTTTGAATTTACACACGGACAGGCTTTAAATCGTGGATAAGGCACAATGTAAGTGTTTAAGTTCACTCAATTATTAAATGCGATGAATGAAACAAGCGAGGTTGTAAATGTAATAGCAATAGGCTAACAGTTAGTTATATCTCATTTGAACTACAATTTCCAGTTGCAACGTTGAAAGTATATCGCTATCATTTAAACTACGTGTTCATTATGTTCTACCCCGTACCTGCGAAATACAGCCAGTTTCAGAATATACACACAACCATAGGCGTGTTGTCACATGTCAACCAAAAATGTTTTATTCTTTTATTTCAACCTAACCCACACTTTTTTATAATAGATACTCCACCCCATATCTTATTAGAGGCAGCGTTCAAATGTGGACGCTATTTAAACGCTTTTGCGGAAGGATACGAGAACGATCGAAAGCGAAACAAAACAGCGCGCGGTTCCGAAATAAGGAGACAATGAGATATTAACGTATTTTTAAAAGCCTAAGAATAAACCAACAAACACGCCTAACGTTGACTTAGAAGCAAATCGTCTGTAAAGAAACCACTACGCGGCTCAACAGGTCGAGAGCTCTTCTCGATAGAAGGGGGGAGGAGTAACAAAGCCGCGAAGTGAGCACAACAGCGACCGGTACACCTTCCTTCTTCCTCCACAGCGGTCTCCATTTTAACTCCTCGCCCAGCCTGCACCTCACGTGTCCTGGACTGTCTTTCTCACATGACCCGTGTGTTTGTCCCCGTGATCAGCGCTTCCATCTCCCGTATTTCAAGTGTCGCTGAATATCGCATTTTAAAATCCGCTCGCCTTCATGGATATGCTCGATCAGAGCTTGGACACCTCGACGAGGTGAGAGCGCGTCCTTTATGTACGGGCACTCTCAAGGCCCCAGTCAACCATTTTCTGCTCTGTTTTCATAGCTAGGCAGTTGACAATCATCTTTTAACTTTATTTTTTGACTTTTATTAAGTTTTATGCATGCCATCAATATAGTGGAATAAACGTAAGAAATGAATAGCAGGAAGAAAAACAACAGATAGCAGGCTTTTTAACATTGATCGTCGACGTATTTATTTCACTATTAGCACGGTTGCTAATTTGGTGATTTTTGGTTATTAGAAATGCACAACCCCAAGCCGGTGTTTATTTCATTTGAACAAGATACTGCAATATTTAGCTTTTCTGACATAAAATGTATACATTTTAAAGGATTTTAGTGGAAATGTCGCGTTTAGTGCTGTCGGAAACAAAAGCTCTTCAGCAGTTTAATGCATTAAAGTCCCTTCAACCTGCAACCAACCCCCCCCCCGTCTTTTCACCCAAGGGGCTTTATGTGCATTCAGAAGCATTGTTTCCCCTTTTAATCCCGTGGTGTTTATTTGACTACATTTGTCATCTGAAGAAAACGTTGCTGTTGGTATTTTTTTATTTCACTTTTAAAAACTGAACAGTTGGTTACTGATGCTAATGAAAGGGGGCGTTCACCGTTTCCTCGCCAAGTAGACAGGTCTGACTAGACTCTCTAGAATAGATGATGTCAATTAACGTTAGATGTATTGCTAGAACATCTTGTTCCGTTCTTTTGGATTTTTTTTATTGATTTTTCAAATCGTTCAAATGCCTTCTAATTTTTTGCATAAAGACTAGATGATGTATTAGTGATGTCCGACTCTTTAACGAATCGTTCTTTAAATCGGATCTTTGTGGTGAACCGGTTCGCAAAACCGATCTTCTCGATTCTTTTGGAAATCTGTTTGAGCGGTTCTCGAGTGAACAACAAAAAGAGGGAATGTAATAACAGTAGGCCTACATGTGATTGAGACATGCAAATTCATTTTTGTGTTATTTTTTTTGTGTGAATTCAAGTTCTATTCAGTGGCAGCTTAGACTAGTCTTACAAGTTAGTTATCTAATTGTTTTCTTCAACACTGTTCATAACAAGTCAGTTTCATAAAAAACGTAGATTGGTCTAATTTGATACAGAAAAGTAAGAGCGATTACCATTAACTAACCATACTAGTTCTTAAGACACAGATGGCAATGTTTATGCAACTGGCTCCAGGTACTAAAAGATTGAGACGCATACAATTACAAAAAAGCACTATTGTTGTAAACAATATTATTGTTTTTGAATCTCTGTTTTTAAAATAAACTACTTGAATTAATAATTTGGAAGAATTGGGTCTGAATTTCCATCACTGGAATATGCCAAAATTTTTATATGATTTTTATCTGCATCTCTAGAGTTTCCTTATAGATGCGAGTGGTTTCATATGACGAATCGAAACGTTTGCTCTCTCTTTGCAGTCACGAGAAACAGGAAACTGAGGAGGTTGTTCAGCTGCAAGAGGGTAAGAAAAACATGCAGCTTTAAAGGATATACGCATCAAAGGAATGTTTAAAAGAAAAAAACGATGCATATATCGATATAACGCAGTTCATTTAGACATTTCTTGTGCATTTCTCAGGAGAGGGGGTGGGGGCGGAGGAGCAGGCAGCGGTTACCATAGCGAGTGTCCAACAAGCAGCAGCGTTTGGAGACCACAATGTACAGTACCAGTTTCGGACAGAGAACTCTGGTGGACAGGTCAGTGCAACCTTTGACCTTTCCAGGGGTTCAAACGGGTCATTCTGTAATAAAACATGACCTGGAGAACTGTCCCAGTAATGGCTCATGTCTAAGTGGTATTTTAGTATTATTTATATACTATTATTGTATCTATTAACATTTTGAATTGGCTTTTATTGGATAATGGATTGGATCATGTCAGGCAAATAGCTATAGTATGCAAGTATGTAACGCTCACTGTACATTATGCAATCAATTTCTAATGGATAGGATGAATTCCCACACAGCCTGCATTTTTTGTTGTTGAACATCCTGTTTAAATCATAGATTAACTTAAGTAAGGCAATTCATGTTGACTTGAATACATTTTCTTTTTTGCTTAACTTCTTCCATCAAAGTTCTGTGTGTTCTTTTCTGACACAGGTGACATATCGCGTGGTCCAGGTAACAGAGGACCATTTGGAGGCAGCAGGAGATGGAGGAGCGGCAGTCAGTGTTGTGTCTACAGCCGCCTTTGCCGGCGCACAGCAAGCAGTAGCACAGGTGTGGATCAGACTGGAAGGAAATATGGAGAAAAAGAAGCAATGTATACAAAAAGTAATATAAATGCAGTGTCAAATTTGCCTGCACACATCTTATATTTCTATATCTATCTCTCTAGGCTGTCATCCAGAACCCTTTCAGTAATGGAGGCAGTCCAGCAGGGGAAACAGTGGGTGGGGAGACACGCTTCGCCTACTTCCCAGCAGCCACTGTCAGTGACGGTACAGCTACAGCCGTCTCAGTGCAGGCCACGTCTGATCCAACCCTCACACAGGCTGGAGGTCAGTTTCACATGCCAAAGTCGGTGAAAAAAACGGTGTTCGCAATTGACACTGTTAGTAGGTAATGTTGCTTCTAGTATGTCAGCAGCCCCAAAATACAACTTCTCATGTAGATGCAGTGTTTCTAGCATCTGGCATTGCATTGCATTTAGTACACAGTAAGATTATGTATTATAATGTATAATTACATAGCAAATAATGTGTATAGCTGCCAAATTCAGCAGTATTTTGTCTGCTTTTATTGCTCATACAATGTTACAATGTTTCTCAAACATTATTTTAACCTTTATTGTTTCCTCTAGGTCAATTTTACGTGATGATGAGTCCGCCAGATGTTTTACAAACTGGAACCCCCCGCACTATCGCCCCTCGTACTCACACTTACTCTACGTAAGTACCGATCATGGATCAACATCCTTCCCTTTTACCCAGTCTGCATGGCCCAGTCCATGCTTTGAACCCAATGCTTTGTATGTAACCTGATTTGATCCCTTTATGTCCCTCGAAATTATTTCAGTTGGCAGAACAACTGTAAATAATGAGTGTGGAATTTGATTTAAATATGACAAAACTGTCCCAATGCAATGATTTCAAATACAAATATGCAAAGTATTGTCCAATCAGTTTGAGTGCAGTCAGAAAAACAACCAAAAAATTTGTCCCACTTGCCTGCCATCCCCAGAGACCTTGGTGAACATGAGACTCTTCAACACAGCAGATCAGACTGGTGAGGAAGACCTTTTACATCCCCACCCCCTTTCAACCGCCAGCCTGTCCTTCTCCTCAGATTCCGCTGCACTAGCCCATTAATCACTACGGGGCAGCTGGCTTTTAATTCAATGATGGTGTTTGAGTTTTCTTCATGTTCGGAAGACATCAGATTATAAATCATATAAATTTTTGCCTCTCAATAAAACGAAATGAGGAAAAATCAAAGGGTTACATGTTTCTTTCAGGCTCGTTACCTTTTTGTCCAGATTTAAGCAAATCTTTGGTAAAAAAATGTAATTGACCTGACTGAAATTTGTGCTTCAACTGTTGTGATATCAGTAAACGGGCTGGAGAAATGTTTGTTTTCAAATAGGCTTCAGCTGTGTTGTGTTGTGCCGATTCTTTTGGTGGTTTTGGTAGTTTAATAGTGTAATAGAGCAAGCTAACACAAGTCTCCTCTTTTTCTCGTCTCTCTCTCTTTCTCTCTCTCTCTCTCTCTCTCTCTCTCTCTCTCTCTCTCTCTCTCTCTCTCTCTCTCTCTCTCTCTCTCTCTCACTCACTCACTCACTCACTCACATGTGCTTGCGCAGGAAGATTGATGGCCCCCGGGCACCTCGTGATGAGAGGAGGAGAGCACAGCACAATGAAGGTGAACTAATACATGTCTTTTTAGAGCTCAAAATATATTCAGTTTACTTTTGAACTATTCTCCACACCACGGTAGTACAATATAAAATCAACATGAAACGTCATTTGCAGCATATTTTACTTCTGTAACCCTAACGTGTCCAATTAAAGCAGCTAGAAAACAACAGCAACAAAAAATGTAGGATAGGAATTTTATCCATCTGGAATTGGATTGTAATGTGGGTGTGGCCAGTATTAATATGGCCGAAAAGGAAGTGTATTTAGTGGTGGACGTTATTACACTTTAATAAAACCTGATGAAGATAGACTTTTTTTTTCTTTGGAATAACATGCACCGATTAATCCTTCACAGTAAACACGGAACATGTATTAGCAAAAAAAAAAAAAAAAAAAAATTTAATTTCATATTGACTTCAGACTACTGATAAATTTGGACTTTTTCTAAATGTTTTTTTTTTTTTTTTTTTTTTATGCAGTGGAAAGGAGAAGAAGAGACAAAATCAACAACTGGATTGTCACACTGTCTAAAATCATCCCAGACTGCAATATGGACAATTCCAAAACAGGAGCAGTAAGTACCAGATCTTTTCTTCTTGGACCTATATAACTTTTTATTTAACTCTTCCATTTACTCTTTTCACCTGCTAATGTTAATGAACACCTTTCGTCTCTAGAGTAAAGGAGGCATCCTGTCTAAAGCATGCGATTACATTAGAGAACTCCGACAGACTAACCAGAGGCTACAGGAGAGCTACAAGGAGGTGGAGAGAATACAAGTGGACAATGAGCTACTAAGACAACAGGTATATTTGTTGGTAACGTTGAATATGTAAGATATACAGTGGGGTCTCAAAGTCAGACAACCAGTTACAAGGCTTTTTTTCCTCATTTAATTTTTTAATTGCAAAGTGTATTGTAAGTTGTAAGCATGACAATACAAGTGCTAGTTGACTTGAAAAATTAACATGCATTTAGTTTGTCACTCCGTTTGCTTTAATGAGAGCAGCTCTCAAGCTGCATGAACTGTGTAAAAACCTAATGATCTCAGTGGGCCCTATGAAATCAGTTTTATTTATTTTTTCCAAATAGCATGTATTTTTTTAATACTCAAAAAGGTTGTCTTCATAAAACTTTTCTTGTTCTTTTTTTCTGGATTCTGTGTTTTATGATTTAAGCTAAAAAAAGTGGATGCTCAATGAATGTATTACTTTACATTTTAATTGATTTAATTAAATTATTAATCAAATTGTTATTAATTTTAACTTTGAACAATTTTTCAACTTATTTTTATTGGCAAGCAAAGTGCTGCACAATGCAGGTTTACAGTTTAAATCAAACTAATGTTTGTTTTACTGTCCTATAGCATAGAAATACTGAAATTTAGGAAACATGTTTAAAAAATCAAAAATTCATTCCTCCAAAAAACAATACTACAGCTAGTTATTCTACTTTGAAATTTGCATTTCATGTCAGAATGTTTTTTTTTTTTTTTTTGGTCCATGTGATCCCGCCCACTATCAATTTACCCAATAGTGTTTTAACACCCAAAAAAGCAGCCATGGAAGCCAGCAAACGAAGATCACAGTTTCTACTCGACGTAAAAAGCCTCAGCAATAAAATCATTGCAAACGTATACATTAGCTGATCAACTTGCAGTGTAAGTCTTGTCACTTTCAATTGTCAGTTGCGCTCCTTCCTGTTGAGTGTCCTTAATCTGGCAACCGGTGAGCGTCGAGTCTGAGGAGGAGGAACAGGAAACAACTCTTTCCAATATTTAGAATTTGGACAGCAGTACCCATTTCAACAGCTAGCGGTCAATATGACATACAAAAATTGTGTAATATTCTGTGACGTTCCATGTTATACAGAAAATGTAATATTTTGTGGCTGGATTCTGTGATTCCATCCACATTTTTTGCATTGTAGAATTCATAGGGCCCTAGATCATGTTGAGTCTTGTGCTTCAATGGATGCAAATATAAATATACAGGTGAAACTCGAAAAATTAGAATATCATGCAAAAGTTAAAATTTTGATGATTATGGCATACAGCTTATGAAAACCCCAAATTCAAAATCTCAAAAAATTAGAATATTACATGAAATCAATTGAAAAAAAAAAAGGGATTTTAAATACAGAAATGTCGGCCCTCTGAAAAGTATAATCATGCATATGTATATAGTTATATATACTAAATATATTAGTTTCACCTTTTTTATCTGAATTACTGAAATACATGAAGTTTTGCATGATATTCTAATTTTTCGAGTTTGCTGAATAAATACATGCTGAATCTTAAGATATTAAAAATTCATTTTCAGGAAAAAAGCAACAACTGATTTTCAGTGTGCTCTTTTGACTTGTGATAGATTATGTAAGATTTATAAATTTTTGAGTTTATGAGATCTGTGGTGTTTTGCTGACCAAGTCCGACTGGGCAAATAGTAATACGTTGAATGTCTATTGTCCTGCAGATTGAAGACCTGAAGAATGACAACGCACTGCTCAGAGCTCAACTACAACAGCATGGCCTGGAAATCAGTGAAACTACATCACAGTGACTAGAAAAAAAAACATTATCACGAATAAACAGTCTCAAGTGGAGAAATAACTCCTCAATGACCCACTTGCTCACGCCTCATCAGACTTAAGATGTTCTGCAACTCAAGTAGTGTATGAATGCTTGTTTGATACACAGACACACTTCCTTCTGAACAGAGACTCTCTGACCGTTGTGAAAATAAGATCTGCTTATTTCCCTTCACTCCTGCGAGAACTCAACAACCTGGACTGATCCATATGGAATAACCAGAACATTCTTCCAGAAGTATCCCGCTTGTCACAGGTCTTTGTTTTTAGTTTGAGTCTTGCAATTGTGAACCAGTAATATAACTGCTCATGCCTAATGTTCATCTTTTGTTCTGTTTGAAACATTTTGTGTATTTTATTTTTTTATGTTACTACTGTCTCTGACACGACAGAAGGTCTTCTTTCAAGGGTTTGTCTATATCGTATTTATTAGCTTTCAAGAAATTGCGCAGCAGCAGGTACACAAAACCTTTGCATTTGATTTTGTTTTTCTGTCCTGCAGTCTTTCCATATATCAGACTTTCTGAAATGCGTTCATCAGGCTGATCAGAGACTTGACTTTGGTGGCACATCAAAACTAATTTACAGTATGAATATGCTTAGAATGCAAATGAAAGTGTATGTTTTCATTTAAAATAGAGACGTATGATACCCTAAAACTGCATTACCTACGAATTCCAGTTTTCAGAGTCCATCATATTTAATGCACTGTGATTTTAGTGAAGGATGAACGAGTAGCTCAGGGTTTTGAGGTGCTGGAAAATAGCCGAGGCTCTGGAACTCCCCGCTAACCTTGTAACCCTGCACTTTTTGCCCGTTGGCTTTAACATACTAGATTCTAAACATGTACTGTATATATCATATGTTTCAACCAATTGTTTTGAAGTCATCACTTAATTCAAAGAAATGTTCTTTATAAGTCCTATATTTCCCAGGCTCCATTAATCTACAGCAAATAAAATGGAAGATGCACATTGGAAGCGGATAGAAATGCTACTTTTTGTAGTGTTGGCTTATTTTTGTTGTAGCTAATCTTCCATCTTATTTTGTAACAATTCTTTTTTGTTTAAATATTCAACAACAACATTTTGAACAATAAAATAAATTCAAGATGAGCTATAAAGATTAACAAAAACCACTAAATTAGAAGAGTATGAGCATAAATATCAGACAGCAATGGGAGTTATTGTTAATGAGCTAAGCATAAGGAAACCAAACAGTTTAAAAGCTAATCAATTTATTTTCTTAAACTTCTTGATCTAGTTTAAGTTGCTTTATCTCCTTGTTTTTTTTCCCCTTTCTAGTCAGACGGGTTTATTGCAAGGCAAGGCTTGAATAATATAAAGCTGGATTATAAAAAATACTTTTGACTGTACTAGAACCCATTAGTTTATCTTTGCTTCTCTGGTCATCGGGGGGGCATCAGATTTGAAACGGATCCGCAAAAAAAACATTAAACAATCTGTGATCATAGCAAACCATGTGTTGAACCAGTGAAACCAATATATGTTTGAAATGTTCCACATAGCAATACAGAGAGCGCACAGATAACCCTTAAAAACTCTGTCCTCTTCACAGTATTAATGCTGAACTTGAATGACTGTTGATTAACAGAGTCCAGAATCATAGTCTAATGCACTGCTGCTTTTAAAATCAAAGTATAGTAAGAGAATATTTTTATTCATGTACGTCTGGTTGAATTGATGAACCCTTAGCATGGCATTCTTACCACTGGTTTGAGATCTATAAGCTAAACAACACAGTTGCTTTGTTTACACCTAATGACTGTTGATGTTTATGTATGTACTTCTATAAAAAAGAGAAAACCAGAATTACAATATGTAGGGTTTTTTTTCTCTTTGAAATAAACAAAAGTGCTGAAATAAATTTGATCTTTTTATCTTTCACGTCACCGCTTAAAAACAATCGCATGACGATATGCATGTATGTAGATTCATTGTGAAAACCTTATTGTGTTTTACTGGTTCTCACTAGCTCTTCTAGAGGAACTCTATATATGGTCTGTTCATGTAAATACCCAAATGAAATGGAAAGTAGCCCAGGCAGGAAACACATCTGTAAAGGTGTGGCCTTAAATGTTTGTGCTGAGAATACAAAGGAAAAGACGGGGTGAGTGCGTGACAGAATTGTTAAGTCGGAAGATTTTTTTTAAAGATAAAGCTAAAACTAATTTTATGAAGCTGTGGAGAATGCATTGTTAATATTTATATCAGACTTTGGCCTCCTTATGCTGAGTTTGGTGTAGGATGAATACTACAAGTGGACCTCTTAATGTTATGCTTTATCTATCATTATGTAACTTTTTTATCACTAAAATTCAGCATTAAATTAATTGCATGACTACTTGCATGAGAATTATTGCATGGGAATAATCTATACCATATTCTACAAAATAATGTAACATTTTATTTGTGGTATACATATTAATCTTTATCTCATATTAATGTAAAACACATGCTATATTTTATATTTAGTATCTAGTAATCATGAACCCTTGACAGGTCTATCAAAATACAGATCTCACTTTTCTTGTTTATTTTCTCAATAGACAGACTTAACAACAAATGTCACTGTCGACCCACAGTTAGCTGCCATGACAACGACCTTAAAACACAGACGTTTCTGTTCTGAGCCAATGGGGGATAAACTTGTATATGAGCTTCCTGGAATTGGTCCTGTGCTGGGCGGACGACTACAGAACAGGGGTATAATAAGAGCACGAGACGTCCTGGGGCGTTTCCTGGTCTTGAACAAGGATGAGTGGAAATTTAAGAACTGGCTTAGAGACTCATGTGGGGCAAATGCAAAGCAGCAGAAGGACTGTTACAACTGTATGAGGGAATGGACAAGTAATAATTTGTAAAGATGAAAATATAGATTTGTCAAATAGATAATAATAAGTAGCATATACCCGAATTATTTTCCGTTCACATTTATAGTGTCATTGTATGAGTATACCATCAATTTATTATATATATGGATAATCTGTTTACTAGGGACTTATGTTCAGTGATATGGAAATAAACAATATGTGTTTGTCACTTTTTGTAATGTCTCATCCATGCCTTCGTCCGTCCCAGTAATATAATGTCTTTGTGGCTAAATTTAGTGGCCAAATTAATTTGACCACTATTCCACTGACAGCTGTTTTTGATTTAGTTATTGTTGGGCCATTGTTGATACCTGAATGACATATCCCCATAGAAGACAATGGTAAAAATCTGAAATGTAGTTACTAGTTACTACTACTAAATGAATAAGTAATATCTATCTAATTGGTAGGTCTATACTATCTAATGAATAAGTATTTAATAAGTACTAGTATTTAATAAGTACTAGTAATGAATACGTATAGTATTAATAGGTACTAATGGATAAGTATTTAATAGTAAGTATTAGTATTTAATATGCACTGATAGGAAAATAGATAGTGTTTTGATCATGTTTTAAATGAGCGAAGTTCAAACATGTATGCATTAAGTTATAGCTAATTTATTGCTGTATCATCAAATCATTTCTAATGATGAACATGGATTGGATCCATTTAAAGGGATAGTTCACCCAAAAATGAAAATTCTGTCAGTATTTACTCACCCTCATGTTGCTCCAACCCCGTAAGACCTTCGTTAATCTTCCGAACACGAATTAAGATATTTTTGATGAAATCTGAGAGCTTGATCACTTCTCCATACTAGTCCATAGGCTTCTTCAGGGATTGAAACTCGCCAGCCCCAAAAAGTTATTAAAGACATTGTTAAAATAGTCCAAGTGACTACAGTGGCTCAATCTTAAGCTTATCAAGCGACGAGAATACTTTTTGTGAGCAAGTAAAACAGAAATACCGACTTTATTTCAACTATTCATTTCCTTCTCTCTGGGCCTCGAGTCAGTTCACTAGTGTAATAGCGTAAGCTTCTGTTGTTTTACGTCACACGCCTCACACACCTGACCAGCGTCGGCCAATAGTGAGCCTACGTGTGACGTAGCTCTACGCAATCACACTACATTAACTGACTAGAGGCCCACAGTGAAGGAAATGAATAGTTGAAATAAAATCTTTATTTTTGTTTGTTTTTGCACACAAAAAGTATTCTCGTCGTTTGATAAGCTTAAGATTGAGCCACTGTTGTCACTTGGACTATTTTAACGATGTCTTTAATAACTTTTCGGGGCTGGCAAGTTTCAATCCCTGAAGAAGCCTATGGACTAGTATGGAGGAGTGATCCAGCTCTCAGATTTCATCAAAAATATCTTAATCCGTGTTCCGATGAACGAAGGTCTTACGGGGTTGGAACAACATGAGGGTGAGTAAATACTGACAGAATTTTCATTTTTGGGTGAACTATGCCTTTAACATTCAGCAGGTCAACATAAATACAACAGAACAAAGACACATATGAAATAAACAGTGCTTTTTAGGTAGGTTCAACAGTAGTTTTAATGTACAGAAATAAAGTTAACAAATGTAAAATAGCACTGCGTATTCTTCACTGCTGTATTTTGTACAGATTTCATTTTTTTTTTTGGCAAGTAGGCTATTTAATTCTTTTACCCAGAGAAAAACGTTAGATTATGCAACAGACATTATACAGCTCAGTGCCTTCAAGCAGTTAATTAATAAACCATCGTTTTTTTTTTATTTCTGCCTTTATCATGCTGTAGCCAATATGCCGATGATTGTGAATTGATCAAAAATCGTCCGATGGATATCTGTGGCCGATACATCGGTGAATCTAGTATTTAATAATAAGTACTAGTATCTAATGAATAAGTAATAGTATCTAATAAATAAGCACTATTATCTATAGGTAGTATCTATCAAATACGCACTAGTGTCTATTTAATATATCTAATTACTGAGTACCTGTATCTAATTTATAAGAACTAGAATCTAATGGATAAGTACAATATCTTTTAAAAAGGTATATACCTAAAGAATAAGCACTAGCTAATGAATAAGTACTAGTATGGAACATATATACGAGGATATATATAAAAAAAGTACTAGTATCATGAAAATAGATATGTTTTAAGGATTAAATGTTAAGACAGCTTGCCATAGTGTGTTAAGTTTCGTTTCTCGAGAAATGTAAACTTAAGCCTCACATTGGAATTTTAAAGCAAATGCTGTTTTCATATGTCTCATAAAATTTCTCGACTTGTCAAATCAAATTAAATCAAGGTGTGATATAAACGCATAATTCATTCTGCAATACACTTTTAGATTTGGCTATACGGTATGTAAATAATCTATGACAGTAAAGATTTTAAGAGGCGGGGCTTCCCTGTCACTTCCTCAGAATACAACACAAACGATGAGCAGGTAAGTCCTACAAAACTACTGGCTTTATTACCTAAATATTATTAGGATCAAAATATCTTCTTTTTTTTCTTTTTCTTTTTTTAAGATATGTGTTTTAGAGTTGAAAAGCATTGTAAAATAGATGTGCTGAGGAATTGAATGTTTTAACCAAATCTCAGTATAGCCTGTTGCAACACTTGGTTCAACAAGGGAATTTAAAGGAATTTATAAGAACTCTACCATTTAACTTTTTTGACAAATTACGCACTCTGAAAGTTTCAGTTATGGGTCATTCCTATACAGTATATTGGATAAAACAGATTTGTTGATTTTCTTTTTCTTGTTTTATAATCAATTAGAAGATGGATATTTAGGAAGAATTTTAATAGATAGGCTATAAAATGTTTAAAAAAAAATAAACAGTAACATGTTCAGTATTGACACAAAAAGGTGGACATGTTATGTTTTATGCTATTAGTTTAACCTCCTGAGACCCGAGAGTTTGCCTGATGTGCATTTTATAATTTTTCTTGCTATTTGGTATAAGTAGGACCTAATAAGTATAATAACTAAAATTTGTTTTTGTACAGGAAGTAGTTTTTGCATAAAATGATGTCCTCATGCAAGGACAGTGGGTCTATCTTAACTTTATCCTCCTGAGACCTGAGTTTTGGGTTGGCGTACATTTTAGGTTTATGGCAAGCCGTTTTAACTTTTATTCATTTTCAGGATATGAATTCTTGATATCAGCAATTCAATTTTCACTAGTTAAAATAATAGTTATTGATATCAGGAATTAGATTTCTACTAGTAACAATGGCAATTTTTGATATCAGAAATGACATTTCCACTAGTAACAATGCTAATTCTTGATATCCACAATTAAATTTTCACTAGTTAAAATTATAATTCTTGATATCAGCAACTGAATTTCAACTAGTAAAAACTATAATTCTTTATATCTGTAATTGTATTTTCACTTGTGAAAAGTCTCCATAGGCTGCCATTCAAAATCAATTGTTGATATCAAGAATTGATTTTTTACTAGTTGAAATTCCAATTTCACATATCAGAAATACAATTCGTATAGTAAAAACCTTTATTTTTGATATCCAGAATTCAATTGTCACTAGTCGAAATGTCTATTCTTGATATCAACAATTGAATTGCTACTAGTAACAATGTTCATTTATGATATCAATAATTCCATTTTTACTAGTGACAATGTTAATTTCTGATATCATGAATGTAATTGTTACTAGTAAGAAAGCCATTTTAGATATCTGAAATTATATTGATATCAGAAATACATTTTCAGATATCAAAAATTAACATTTTTACTAGTAGCATTTAATTGTTGATATCAAGAATAGACATTTCAAGTGACAATTGAATTATTGAAATCAGGAATTCGCATTTTTACTAGTAGCCTAACAATGTAATTATTGATATCAAAAATTATATTTCTACTAGTAAGAAATCAATTGTTGATATCAACAATTCAATTGTTGATATCAATAATTCAATTGTTGATATCAAGAATTCTATTGTTGATTTCAATAATTAAATTGCTGATATCAAAAATGTAATTGTTAATATCAACAATTGAATTGTTGATATCAACAATTCATATCCTGTGTGTGTGTGTGTGTGTGTGTGTGTGTGTGTGTGTGTGTGTGTGTGTGTGTGTGTGTGTGTGTGTGTGTGATCGCGATCGAGCAAGAGAGAGTGTGTGTGTGCGCGCGCGATCGCGAGTGAGTGAGCAAGAGAGAGAGAGAGAGAGAGAGTGTGTGTGTGTGTGTGTGTGTGTGTGTGTTTGTGTGTGTGCGAGTGAGTGAGCAAAGTGAGTGTCAGTGTGTGTGTGTGTCGCGAGCGAGCGACGAGCAAGAGAGAGAGAGATAGAGAGAGAGAGTGTGTGTGTGTGTATGTATGTGTGTGTCTGTGTGTGTGCGCGCGCGCACGCGCGCGATCGTGAGTGAACTGAAGCCCCGTTGAGTGTGTGTGTGTGTGTGTGTGTGTGCGCGCGCTCGAGTGAGTGAGCCAGTGTGCGTCACGAAGCTCAATGCAACTACAACTTTTTTTTTGTTGCTAACATCTTATACAATTTCAACAAAGCTAAGTCCCATTGTCCTCATATGTGGACATCAACTTTAGCAGCATAGTAAATCTTTATTGTTACAAAAGTTTGTCAAATGTGCATGCCATTTTAATCATACAACTCTTCTATGCATAACTTAACAAGAATCAACAATGAAATGTTTTTAGATTTTTTATCTTGTGGACATTTTGGTCTGGAGTGTCTGCGTGACATGTGACCTGTGTTCTCCGCCATCTTTAAATTATTTATGTTAAATTTTTTTCTCTTCTGACCCCACCAGATGGCAGTGTAAGTGTCCTCGATTGTGAAAAACATGTTTCAGTTACACAGAATTAAGTATTATGCTGCACACAACCAAAAATGTGATGTCCTCATATGAGGTCGCAGGGTCAACTGATAGTTGCTTTCATTCAAGAAAATTACACTTCTGGCAAGTCATGTGATTTCGACAGGGCATATGTGTCAAGTTATGTGTCTGAAGATGAAGTCTGACTAAGGTCAAAATAATAATTTAGTTTGTTTAAACAAAGTTTGTTGCCCATTTTCAGTGGGAAAGTGCCCAAGCAACAATAGCTCGGCAAGATTGCTCAAAAAGTTGCCCTGTGTATCATCACCTTAAGAATTGTGTGTGTGTGTGTGTGTGTGTGTGTGTGTGTGTGTGTGTGTGTGTGTGTGTGTGTGTGTGTGTGTGTGTGTGTGTGTGTGTGTGTGTGTGTGTGTGTGTATGTATATATATATATATATATATATTTATTTATTTATATATATACATAAATGTATACACAAACACAGAGCTGGGTAATAACTGATTACATAATCTGGATTGCATAATCAGATTCCAAAAATTAAGTAGGTATACTTAATTAGATTATTATATTTTAAAATACTCTTAATTGTAATGTCTGCGTGCAGATAGGAAGACACACATGGTGTTAACCATTCTGGACAAAGAGTTCAGGAGAAGGTGACCTATATGGTGGCAGATGTTAAGAAACTCCTCCACATGGTCCTCAATATTTCTACCACCCTGGAAAATAAAAATAGTCCCTTGCAGCTTCTTGGAGCAACAGTAACTGCTGCGATTTCCATTTTCTTGAGGTCTGGTATTCTTTCACATTATGGGTCCGAAGATAAAGACGGTTGACAAGGAAGGTAAAAAAATAACAGTTCAGTAGGGACGGGTAGTTTGACACCCAGTTTTCTTTCAAGCCTACGTTTCGGTGTCTCACTATGGGATACGCCCCTTCCGCATATTCCTCAGAAGCCCTATTGCACTACGCTAGTCCCAATTGCCTGGCAGACATGACGTAGTGTCTGGGAGGGGCTACCCCACCCCTCAGTATAAGAGGAGCAACACAAAGTCATTACGATATTCAAAAACATCTTCTCGCTTCACACCAGAAGCCTACAAACTTTTCAACGAACTTCTGGACGAATTACTGGCCACGACGCCGTTTTTCACCTGGCTCCTCCGATTTGTATTCCAAACGATTGCACCCACCACGGCAGCCCTATCCTGGAGTGAGCAGCTCGATGTGTGCATACCTCTGCCCAGTCAGATGAGCAGACCCCCCCCCCGCATTTGAAGGGGATACTTCATTCTCCGGTGAGGGGAGAGTTAAAGCATGTTCTTCAGGACGAAATTTACTCTGTTGAAGAAAAGGGCGATAAGAGTGGTCCTGCCCGAGAAAAGCCACAGTGGGTTTTACTCGAGATACTTTCTCGTCCCAAAGAAAGGAACTCGTGCCCTTCGTCCAATATTAGATCTGCGTGCACTGAACAAATACTTAAGGAAGTACAAGTGCAGAATGCTTACTTATTCTACACTCCTAAAACTGGTATGCCCAGGCGTTTGTTTTTCTGTACATCGATCGACCTGAAAGATTTTCACCTAAAGATATACCCACCCTACAGGAAATTCCTGAGGTTTGCTGTCCTTGGAGTGACATATGAATACCTGGTTCTCCCCTTTGGCATGTCTCTCAGCCCAAGAGTATTTATAAAATGTACAGAAGTGGCCCTGACCCCGCCTCGTCTCGCTGCTTACATAGACGACTGGTTGCTGACAGCTCAGTCAGAGCAAGAAGTGAGAGATCACACAATCATGCTTCTGGAACATATACAGAAACTGGGCTTAAAATTAAACACCGAAAAGAGTGTTTTGATTCCCGCTCAGTCTATAACATATCTGGGACTGTCACTGGACTCCCTGGGCATTCACGAGGGCAGGATAGTGAATGGAAGATGGGGTCATCATCTGACCAGTCTTCACATGAACTATCTGGAAATGCTGGCCGTGTTTCTGACGATAAATGTGAGAATGGACATCACTACTGTTGTGGCTTATATAAATCGACAGGGGGGCCTCAGATCACTTCCCTTGCACATTCTGGCACGCAACCTGATTTTGTGGAGCAATGCCAATCCTTTATCCCTGAGAGCGACGCACATACAGGGTGTCATGGACCAGGGTGCGGATCTGCTGTCCAAGGGCAATCCACTTCATGGGGAGTGGAAATTGAACAGGGAAGTGGTTGAACAGATCTGGGAATTATACGGCAGAGCGACAGTGGATCTCTTCGCGTCCCACGACAATGCTCAGTGTCCTCTGTTTTTCTCCCTGAAAGATCAGAGTGGGCCTCTGGGGATAGATGCGCTGGCACACGACTGGCCCACACTCTCCTTTATGCGTTCCCGCCGATAGCGTTAATATCCCCAACACTCTACAGAGTGAGGGAGGAGGGACTAAAGCTGATATTAATAGCTCCGAGGTGGCCAGGGAAATACTGGCTGGCGGAGATCATACATATGCTGTACGAAGACCCTTGGTCTCTCTCATTATGCAGAGATCTGCTGTCACAAGCAGGGGGAGATCTTTCATCCTCACCCAGAACTCTTGGCACTATGGGCCTGGCCAGTGAGTGGTTCAGTTTGAATACAACCAGTCTGTCTGACAGTGTTATCAGAAGAATGCTAGAGCTTGGTCGACTAGGTCTCTCTATGAAAGCAAATGGGGCGTGTTTGAGCGCTGGTGCGCGGCTAAGCACGAGATTCCCTTTCAGTGCTCAGTGGCAGTCGTTCTTTCATTTCTACAGGATTTGATAGACCAAGGGAAAACATTTTCAACCATAAAAGTGTATTTTGTCGCTATTTCTGCTTGTCACATAGGTTTTGATAATAAAACCGTTCGGCAGCATCCTTTAGTATACAGGTTCATGAAGGGCGCACGTCGCGCTTTGCCAGTTTCTACTGTGGTTGGCAGGAGACTTCGAGGCAAGCTATCTGGCAATACGGGAGTTAGGATGTTCCATAGTGAGACACCGAAACTTATGCTTGAAAGAGACCAATAGGTTGCTTGCGTAACCCCAGTTTTCTGATAGTGAGGAAGAAGTGTGTTTGTTTTGAATGTCGTAATGATGTTGTGTTGCTCCTCTACTGAGGGGTGGGATAGCCACACCCAGACACTACGTCATGTCTGCCAGCCAATTGGGACTGGCGTAATGTAATAGGGCTTCTGAGGAATAAGCGGAAGGGACGTATCCCATAGTGAGACACCTCACTTAATGCTATCAGAGAACCGGGGTTACAAAAGTTACCTATTGTTTTGACAGACGACTTGAGTTTTCGACACACTGGTACGAAGGCAGGTGTGGAAATACAAAGCGAGTCGATTGCGCTGTCCTATACCTGCTATCTATTTAGTGCAATATTATAATTATATCGGTTATGCCTATATGTATGTAGCTTTTTTAACATGGTGTATTGAATAAAAATATGTAATTGCATTTATTTTTGTGCATTGTGTTTTTTAACTATGTGCATGTGTTTGTGTTGTTTTGTAAGGATCACACACAAAATGGTGCAATTAAAATTCACAGGCCTAATTTATTGGTGTATTAGACATTCTATTTAGAAGGTGAAAAGACGAAAGTCTGATGCGAGTAAAAATTAAGAACAGAAAGTATTTAATTTGTATTGTGCAAAATACAATGACATTTGGAAACTCTATCACTGCACACACACGCGCCACCATCTTACCAATGACGTATGCTTTTTAAATATACTAATAAAACATACAATGACATCCCAATGAACAAAACATTTGAATGACACAGTTGGTGTAGGAATTTTTATTGACCTCCAGATGGTGAGAGCACCGTGTCTTTCGAAGCACCAACGCAGTGCACTGAAGCCTCACTGCTTCAGAAGCCTCGCTCGGCACCCTATATTTAGTTTATTTAAACAAAGACAACTCCGGTAAACCACACTGGTAAAACACAACAAAACAGTGTGTCTACACACAAGCAACACCATATGATGAACTGAAGGAAATGAAGACCTTATATACACAAGATAACGAACAGAAAACAAACAGTTGTGATCTAATTAATGAACAACCATGGTAACAAACTAGTGGCAGAAAACAAAGAAACACTTAAAAAGGGGAAACTAACTATAACTAAAAGGCAGGCAAAACATAAACTGAATCACTATGAAAATGAAACCAAAACTGAGCATAACTGTTACAATGCTTAAAGGTGCGATGTCACACATTTTTTATACCAAAACATTTTTGTCACATACAGCAAACATCTCCTCACTATCCACTAGCTGCCTGTTCCCTGAACGCACTGTAATGCGCGGATGAGGAGGAGGAAGGGTCTAGCTAACCTCCGTTTTGTTTGACAATACTTTAAACGTGAACAAGAAGTGACTTCACCCGACATAGCTTAGAGCACCTTTAAAGACGGCATGAAATGAAAGTTGTGTTCATCTTTTCTTTCCTATTGTGATGTATAGACTTGGTCGGCATTATTGGGACGCCAACGAAAATGTCATATCCGTTTATGCCGTGCTGGAAATCAAAGTATTCTAATTAACGTGCATAGAACTTGTTAGGCGCTTGATCTACTCTTTGCAATGATTACGATTGATATTTGCTTGGTGCAATGCCAAAAAGTTGCTGTGTATATGGCAAGCCATTTTTACATTTAATCCCTAAAACCTACTAGTATCTATTTCCTACTTGTAGGCTACTTATTTTTTAGCTTCTAGTATCTATTCTGTTAGGTACCAGTGCTTATTCCTTATGTAGCCTACTAGCCTAGTACTTATTTGTAAGGCACTAATGCTTATTCATTAGGTTGGCTAATTCGTTATGTACAAGTGCTTGTTCATTAGGTACTAGTGTCTTTTTAAAAGATAGTACTTAGATACTACTTAATCATTACTCATTCACATACATAGGCCAATTCATTATATCATACAAGTACTCATTAGATACTAGTAAGTTTTTACTAGTACACATTCATTACATACTAGTAGGCTACTTATTACAGAAACTGGTACTTATTCATTAAATGGATAGTTTGTGATCAGATGCTAGTACTTATTTATATAGTGACTAGAAACTCTTCTTCTGTTACTAACACATTTAAAAAATTTGCCATTGATTTCTATGGGGATCTGCCATTCAGATATCAACTATTCAGTTCTGACTAGTATGTATTCCAATTGTGACTAGTACATACTAGTAGTTATTCATTAGGTATAGTACTTTTTTATATACTAGTACCTATTATTAGAAACTAGAACTTAATTATGAGATACTAGTACTTCATTAGGTACTTGTACCTATTAAATACACTAGTAGCCTACTTATTCAATAGATACTTGTACTTATTCACCTATTAAATAAATATGCTGCTAGTACATCATTAGCTACTAGTACTTATTCATTAGCTAGTACTTATTCAATAGATACTAGAATTTATTCCAAATGTTACTAGTAAGATTTTTTATTTTACTAGTAAGATTTTTAATTGAACTCTACAGTGGCCATTCTGACTAGTCTATGACGGGTAAAAAAGCAGTTGAGACTAGTAAGATAAGAAATGTTACTAGTAACAATTAAAAAATATACTGAACAGGTACTAGAATCGAATGAAAATTAATTGTATATAATAAATAAGTACTTGTATCTAATGAATGAGTACCAGTAACTAATAATTAAGTGCATGGAAAACTGTGCAAGTTGATTAACATTTCTTGTAAAGTATGCAGTGTTTCAAATGTAAACTGTAGGAATGACCCTTCTACATTTTAAATGTCACATTTTCATAGATTGTATATCGAATAGTATGTGTAAAATATCGTAAGCGAACAATAACTGTGACATGCATAATATTGCCATTATGTATTAAAGAATTGTCTTTAGTGATAATTGTCAATGATAAATGTTTATGCTTCTGACTATTACATGACATTTACAGCAGTAAAAGATGTAATCATTAATAACTGTAATAAATTTAAACTATTTGCAAATAACATGTTCTGACATCAATCTGACATCTTTTCACAGATACAATAAAGGACGATCTTCACACATGGAAGAAAAAATGGTAATTTTTAAAAAAATATATTTTTTTTTATAGTTTTCATATAACATGCTAATGGTCTGACTTCTATAATAATGTGATAATGCATTATGCAGTATTTCAGTTTTTATTTATTAGTGATTAATTATAGGGAAAATAATAATAATAATTTAAAAAAATTCTTTGTAATCCATCAGACAGATATGTGTATTTTGGTTTAATGTAATGTAACAAATATTTCAAAGATATGTCAGAAATTGAACAATAATAGTAATAGTGCTTGATATGAATTCTATTAAAGAACCCCTTGGTGAAAATCCAGTTTTCTCCACTGATTTTCTATGATGTTCAAAGCGTTTCTAAAGATGCTGATTATTAGAAGGCAACTTTCTGACTCTACGATGGCAAATGGGAACATGATATGCGTAACATTAGCAACACATTATTTACATTTTACTATTTGATAACGTAATCAAGTCAAAGGTTAATCTTCTATGTGTCCGACGTTGTCGAGAGCGATACATAAAACACTTTACCATTATTATACTTCGACTTGTAGACTTCTTCTGAGTTTCTGGTTCAAGCATGGCTGAATTAAACCAATATTTCCACTTGACATTGTGTAGCGTTTATACAGTTGACCAAGTGGATCAGTGGATGTAGTTACATTCAAGCTATTTTAAGGCATAAAAAAATAATTTCCCCAGGAAAAACAACATTTAATTATGTCATTCTGATTATCAAAGATGGGTTTAAGAGATAAAATTATTGACTGCAGCCTGCATGGTGACTTTAAGACATGAAAACTGAAATTGCAAATGCTTTGTCGAAGTGGAAGAGTTTCTTTTTGCCTTTTCTGTTCTTTGCAAATGGAATTTAACTTCATTCCATCTTGAATTAATCCTTTGCAGGAATCACAAAGAGGCAAGAAAAGGAGGGTGGCCATCAATGATGAGGGTAAGAGCAAGGAGTGCAGAACCACAACTGAATTAATATCACCATCATCAATGCTCCGTACCAAAAAAGATTCACACAGTTATAGGCAGTTTAACAGGAGCTACACTATAGCTAAGCAAGACCAGAGTCTTCTAGTACAGCACTATAATATATTCAACTTGCATTATGTGTTTCTGTTAATCAGAAAAAACACATTTGGATGAGATATGCCATCATCCAAAACTCCACTGTCAAAACCAGTGTGGCTCCAAGGATGGAAACAAGAGCAAGAAAAGTGCAATGGGTTTGTTTGGTCTTGTCAAATGTTTAAATGTTACTTTTGTACTATATGTTTTATACTCTGTAACTGTTTCAAGGGTGGTTCCACAATTGCTCTCTAGAAATGGTGGGTTGAATATCCAATTTATTACATTTTAGATCAAAAGATGGGCTACTTAAATTCAACCAATTCATTTTTTTTTATACTAGTATTATATTAAAGCGTGATGTACAACTCTAATTGTATTAGAAATTTTGAAAAAATAATTTATTGAATATTTTTAAATATAAATTTTAAGATTCATTCACAATTTATGCATTTTTCCAACCCCAAATAACCCAGTATTGCCAATGGGTTAATAATAAAAAAAAAACATTTTCTAGAGAGTTTTGTTTCTTTTTGTGAAGTCTGGTTGGATGGAGATGGTGTATTTCTGGCTGCTGAATTTAAAACAAAATTGATCATACTAACAATAATACTTATTGATTTGGCATCATTTAAAGCATATATACTAGTAATGTAATAATGTGAACAAATGTTATGGAAACATTAGGTTTTTGCGGCCAGATGTACAGAACATAGCGCCTACAGAGAGACATCATTCTTTTCTTTTTTTTAAAATCAACTATTCCATTTACAATACAGGATTGAAATGTAAATAAGTAATCAATAAATTCATACAAAATTTTCAAAAGATCATGAAAATAAAAAAAAGAGATTAAATGCAAACTGAAATGGCTTGATTAGTATTCAACCCACACCTCCCATAACCAGGTGAACATGACACCTGACATCTCAAAGTTGCATTTCATCCACCAGAAAGCTCATGTGAGATCACAGTCAAGGCTCCAGCTTATGAAAACTCCCTACAAACCCGACAGCTGGAGTGCTACAACTGGAAAACTTTTCTGGAGGTCCCCGACAGCTTTGATGAACTACAAAATATACAAAATCTGGCTACAGTGTCTGAGGAAAACAAAAACAAAAACCATTCTAAGCAATCTTGCTGCCACATTGTCTTGGAGGAGGCAGGGCTATAACTCATCCCTTCTCAGGATCCTTCCTTTTTTATGCCTTCACGACCGTGCTGACGAATAACGTGCCTATTATTGTGCTACCAGTGCCAGCAATACGACCAATGATGATGATGCGTCCGATCCTCAATGGTTTGCTAAGGAAGATTTGCCAAGCTAAATGAATAATACATGGACAAACCAAACTGTCACTAAAGGGGTTGATACTTATCAAGCCATGTTTAGTCAGTGCTTGAAGTGGGATGGTACTCATGCGGTACTGGCAATATTGTGCTATGCAGTGCCAGAAATGATTCTTGCTAAGCGTATATTCTCTTCTGACCTTTGATTGACATTGAACCTCCAGGTTCACTGGCGTGCATGACATGCGAGCGCGGACACGTTAGGTCACTTTTCACTTCAAGCACTGGATGTATGGATATTAAAAGGGTGGTGCTCTCTGGAGGTACTCTGTTCAAAATGTAATAATTCTTTCTTTGGAGCCAATAATTCAAATGGAACCACCTTTTAAACTACAAATTAATAAAAAAACTACAACAAAATGACCAGAGTACATTTTTAAAAAAAATATAAAAAAGCATCTTTTCCTTGGATACACGAACTGCAGCAGACTTCTTGTCGGTTCCGCATGAAAAGCAGTCCAAAGACGAGGCTACGCAAGGGAAAGCCACTGCAAAAATGTAAGTGCAACCTTCGGTGCGATTAAACTCCAAATAGGATACCAAGGACAATACAGCTCAGTAGCCCATGCTGTCATATAATTTTGGGGAATGAAGATGGACTCACTAGTCAAAAAACAAAAATAAAAAGCCACATCATCTTAGAAGATTTCAAACATCTCTGAAATAAGGGCATTATTCATTATTTGTGAGCTAGAAGAGTGAGAGGTGTATTTGGAAGGAGAACCTTTGCAGAAATCACGAATATTGGAGAATCTCTAGCAACTTGCAGGCAACGTTAAGAAAAATGAATACCCATCAGTATGCTTTATACTGGAGGACACGCAGCTTCTCAACCCCTGCCTTGGTAGGCAAGAACAAGTTAACTGTTTGGTCAAATTTTTGAGATACAATAGAAGAAGAATGCAGTGAGCAAAGGACTAGATGACTGCTTTCTGAAAAAGCAAAGCTTAACCAACCTAACACATTATCAAGGACAAGAACGGCAACCAATTTGATCCCCACTTTGATATCGCTGAAAGTATTGTATGATGTGGAATCTGACTGTCTCAAAGGGATGTTTTACTTGTCAACAACATCCGAAAATGTATCCAACATGTATGGCAGCATGTATCCAAAAGCTTCCATCCAAAATTATTTGGGATACTTCTCCTGTTTTGAAGAGAAGGAACTGACGCCTTTTAAACGTGTATTAATGATGCACCTCATGATTCAGTTTCTTTGAGAAAATGTTCTGCTTCAGCTTTTCTTCCTTCATGGATTCCTCATCATTAAAACTGGACCACGTTGCAGCATGGGCTCTGAACAATTTCTATGTTCTTGTTCTCGTTCTCAAGAACATGCAACGAAAAAGACTCGTCGAGGACCACACGTACGCAACCATCCACATCGCCTTCAGCGTTCCACATATTGAACAAAAAAGACCAAACAAAGAAGGCCATTTCTAGGTAAGAATAATGTGCGATTGTGATTGATTCCTTTTTTTAATGCATAGTTTAGATCTTTAGAAACCGTCAGCATCAACTTTTCAGCATCAACAAAGCAGTGAAGACCTCTTCTGAAAATGCAATCCCAGTTGAAAACTCCTCTTCCAAAAGCCTGGAGGTCAGTAACATTTAGTTATGGAACTGTAGTTTGATAATGATGACAAAAAAGACTCATTTTGTCTTTTTGCTATCAAACATCAGGGCTGTGATTCAGAGGAAGCAAGTTTTCCTGAGATCAACCTGAAGGCTGGGCCTTCATCTGAGGAGGATGACACAACCCAACAGAACAAAAGAGGTCCATTGTTATTCATATATTGCTAAATGTTTCATGGCATTATATGAGGATACATAAGTTATATTCAGCACTCTCTGTAAGCATGTGTAATATTTGACAAGTACCTTTGGATGAATGCTTGCTAAATGATACAGGCAACTGCATTGCTATCATGGACTGGACACAAATATGAACTTACAGGCTAAATTTGACATAATAGAGAATTTGAATTACTTCTTCCTTGCCTGTTAAACAGATGTTCACAAGATCACTTCGCTGTCTCGTAAAGAGGAGCCATGTTTGTCATCTCTCAAGTCACCAAAGTAGGTTCTCAGCTTGATCTATAGTAATCATTTACATTTTTTAATGAAGTTTAAAGTATAATTTCTCCTGGAGGTTTATATTTCAAACTAAAACATTATTGTACCTCAGTTTAGTTTTACTGTAATGAATTTGCCAAGGCAGTTATATGGCAGTTGTCCACATGTTTGTATGTTTATTATAATGTTAATGTATAGCAGATGCATGTTGTCAACTATATGATATTGTTGTCTGCATCTACAAACTGATTTTTTTGTTTTTTTTTGTTTTTTTGTTACAGACCTTTATTTAACTGTCCACCTAAAGACAAAACTTTAATCGCGGGAAATGGCAAAAGGAAAAGAAAAGGGTAGGCTAAATAAAACTTTTATTTGTGATTGACACTTGCTTTCCTTTCCTTTCAAAAAAATTATTATGTGGTATAAAAAAATCTTTAAAATACCATATAATCTGTTACCCAGATACAAAAAAATTAAATCCACATTCAAAATGATTTACTCATCATACACAACATATATTCTCTTAATAGATATTGACTAAATATGTTATTTATGGTCATTGCTTGTCAAGATTATTCTTGTGTTGTATTTATTAGGGTACTACACAACCTAACTAATGTTTGTACATTTTAGTGACAACAGTCAGACTGAGGACTACGAAGAGCCTGAGATAAGCCCATGTTTGGAGGAAAGTGGGAACAATGTAAGTTAGACCTGTTGTGCAATTATACATTTAAATATCAATATCAATACTGTTGATATACAAACTCATGTTTTATTTTTAAATTTTCTAGCAGTCTAATCGCGAGCGGAGTGAAAGCAAGCCACAAGTCGTTCTGTCATTCGAGCAAGAGGTTATGAATGATAAGAAGTTTCTGAACGATACCCTTGATACATTTGATCAAAAATCAGATAATCAAAACTCCACTGCAAAAATAACTGACCAAATACTTGAAGTGCATACGTCCTGGGAAGGGTGTGCGGTTCCGAAAATTTATCGCATTGCTGACAGGAGCCCCGAAGTCATAAACTTAAACAACAACAACGGCACGCCCATCAGAATAAAAATTTTTTTCCACTATGCCAAAATAATAATTTTTCTACTTGAATTTTGGCATAAAAAGCATGATATCATCTTATCAGTTGGTATATTCACAATTCGGTTGAAAGCAAGCGATCTGTACTGTTGTCCAGTCCAAAATTATGAGAAAGATGACAGAAATCTTAATTATGCAACAATGAAAACATCAAAACAGTTCAATAAAAAGTATTCTGAGACACTTTGGAACTACATGGTGGGGAACCATGACAAAGTTAAATCTTATGTACAGTCCCCTCAAGATGCAACTGCAATATGTGCAATTTTGTTCTCAGAAGTGATTAGGTATCCTGACATGTTTTTCCACAACATCTTAATGATGGTGCATTATAAATCATGGAATGAGTTTTGTGACTATCATCCCATGGTAACAGGAGGATCATGGAAAAATCAGGGAAAGAAAGTCAAATGTCCAAGGTCGAAAAAGTCAAAGGTTTCAGAGGTTGAAAAAAGAAAACATAAAAACATTTTGTCTTGTGCTGAGAAGATATTAAGGGATCAGGGAAAAAGAGACACTCTGTTCCAAGTTACCTCCACAGTTTGAAGAAGCACCTTGAAGAACACACTCATGCTGATTGCTAAATGTGCATATAAGCCAAAGATAATGTCAAAATGTAAATATGAATTTGGGGGCTCTTTTTGGGAAAGGCTTTTAGGGTACGGGAGCTGAACACGCAGCAACCCTCACCCAAATAGAGCCCCCCAATTTATAATTTTCATAATGTTTATTTATTTTATTTATATATTTTATAATTGTATATTAAACATGTTTTATAATTGAATGTATTTATTGTTTCTTTAATAAAATTATTTATTTATCTTGTTATTGTCATTTTGTGACTGCTCATTAAAATGTACTAACCCTTTGATGTACAACATGGGTCTAAAGTGACCCGACTGAGTTTTTATTTTCTAAATCTTTACAAGAAATTAATTTAATCATTCAGTATTCCAGGTAGTCTTCAATTAACTTGTTTTTGATCATCACAAATCCTTATTTTTATTTTTCCTGTTATGATGGTGCAAGGAGATGAACCCAAATGCAGACAGTGTACAATGAACACAAGGTTTATTGTAACAAAAACAGGAAAACAAAACCCACGAGGGGGCAAAACAGACAAGGGAGAGACTAAACTTAGACTAAGACTTGACTGATTACTTGACGAAAAACAAACAGTAGAACTTTCTCTAGACCATAGACTCAAAAGGATACTCACAAGGAATGATACAGGTAAGGTAACACACAGGTAATAATCACAATGAACCGACAAAAGACAGCAAACACAAGGGGATGATATAGGGAGACACTAATGACAAGAACATGTGTAGCTGACTAGACAATAATGACAAGACGAGGATAACAAGGGGGCGGGGTATGTAACGAGACAACACAAGCACATGGCCCAAACAAAAGGCCATGTGCTTGCACACAAAACATGGGTCTGTCATGATCCAGCCTCAAGACTAGTGGAAATCAAGGACAAGAAGGCCGGATCATGACAGAACCCCCCACTTAAGGAGCAGCTTCCAGACGCTCCTCAAGAGGACATCAGACGCGAGACAAGACTGACTGTGACATTGACACAAACCAACAAAACATGACAAAGAACAGTAGTGGCAAACACGAAAACAGAACAACAGGGTTGGGATGACAAATCAGAAATAATAAACACGGAAGGGGTGGCGGAGGAAACACAGAGTTCATGGGGGATAGTCCAGGGTGGATAGTTGGGCTGGGAGTCTTGGATTTACGGGAAGTGGACGAGGCATCCGGGTGGGTTTGGGTGGTGTAGTGTGGGAAGTAGGTGAAACAGTCCGGGATTGAACCATGACAGGGGAGACCGGGGAAACATTCAGAGGTTGGGTGACAGTGGGAACTGCTTCTGCCGGCAGCGGGGCGAAGACAAGGGGTGTGGCAGATGGCTGTGGAGCGGGAACAGGAAATGAGCTCTCAGAATCAGACCCGGAATCAACGCTTCCCCAAGCGGAATCGACACTCCTCATCTCTGATTCTGTAGTGGCGTTGAAAGTAGATGACTCGGGATCAGCGCTCTCTGCGGCTCGCTTGGGATCAGCGCTCTCGGCGGCTGGCGTGGGTGCTGCGCTCTCGGCGGCTGGCGTGGGTGCTGCGCTCTCGGTGGCTGGTGTGGGAGCTGGGGACGAGACAGGACAGACAGGGACTTCAAGGATCTTGACAAGACGGGACAAGTACTCTGACAGGGTTCTTGCAGCAATGACGACCGGCATGTCTTGATTGGCAGAAACTGAGCGCAAAACAGCCTCAGCAGCTGAATCGGCCGCTTCCCTCTCTGCAGCACTCACGACTGCAAGCTCGGGAACAGCCCTTACTGCTGCAGACTCTGGAGCCGGGCCCTCAGCAGCCGATTCAGGAACAGTACCTTCGGTTGCAACAGGCTCTGAGACAGCGCTTTCATTTCAGCAGGCTCAGGGACAGCGCCATCCGTTGTAGTCTCTGGGACAGCGCTTGCAGACACAGGGGATGACAAAGGACAAGAGACTCCCCACCTCCTCCTCTTCTTTCTAGGTCGCGGAGCAGAAGCCTCTGCCAGGTTCGCAGCCGGTTGGGGACGTTCAACAGAATCCGTTCCAGGTAGCGAAAGAGCAGCCTCCGATGAAAGACGTCTTCCCCGTTTACCGCAGAGACTAATGGGGGCGATGATGCCTCAGGAGTCGAAGCGGCGTGAGCCTGGTCCCCAGGGGTGACCACAGCTAATACACGAGTCTCCGGGATCACGGGCAGCTTGGCAGATGATGAGCTCGTGGGAGCCTATGACTCTCCCCGAGATAAGCAATCCACCATATCAGTTTGCCCCTCTTCGAGTCAGCAATGGTCCTGTGCCATCAATCTATAAGGTCATCTGGGTTATGCTTGACATAGGGGGACATTCTGTCTGCTGGGTTTGACTTTGGTCAGTTCATTCTGTTATGATGGTGCAAGGAGATGAACCCAAATGCAGACAGTGTACAATGAACACAAGGTTTATTGGAACAAAAACAGGAAAACAAAACCCTCGAGGGGGCAAAACAAACAAGACTAGGAGAGACTAAACTTAGACTAAGATTTGACGAAAAACAAACAGTAGAACTTTCTCTAGACAATACACTCGACAGGATACTCACAAGGAATGATACAGGTAAGGTATCACGCAGGTAAGAATCACACTCATCATAGGGAGACACTAATGACAAGAACATGTGAAGCTGACTAGACAATAATGACAAGACGAGGATAGCAAGGGGGCGGGGTATGTAACAAAACAACACAAGCACATGGCCCAAAAAAAAGGCCATGTGCTTGCACACAAAACATGGGTCTGTCATGATCCAGCCTCAAGATTAGGGGAAATCAAGGACAAGAAGGCCGGATCATGACATTTCCTTTCTTACTTTTTGAATAAAAATTGTTTTTGTATCGCAACCCTTCTAATGCACAACATGGGTCTAAATAAAAAGACCCGTATTCATTTCCTATGTTATTTCAGTCATGGCTGAGTGTTTCTTTGCTGAATCTATAAAATATATCTATTTTATCATTTGTTATTCCAGCTATTCATTAAATATCTTGTTTTTGATTTCCACAAATCATTATGTTTATGTTTCCTTTCTTACTTTATAAACAAACACAGTTTCTGTATTTCTACATCAATTTTACATACACAGGTCTAAAATGACCCGTATTCATTTTCTATGTTATTTCAGTCATGGCTGGGTGTTTCTTTGCTGAATCTTTAAAAATACATGTATTTTATCATTTGTTATTCCAGAATTTCATTAAATACTTATATTAATGTTTCCTTTCTTACTTTATAAACAAACACAGTGTTTGTATTTCTAAATCAATTTTACAGACATGGGTCAAAAATGACCCATATAGAAACCTTTGATATTTGCACATTTTTGCAAGTAGGAACATATTTACTGCATAAATACTATTACTATAGTATTACATACTATTCACCTGCCAGACATTTCACAACTCAACACAGTTGCTTTTGTGTATTTGATGCAAGTCTTATTTTATTTTAACCACACAAAATATTTTATATTTTGTAAAAGATAACTAGACATAATATTTGAATATTAGGCTATGGTTACCTTGACCATGAAATCCTAGTAAGAAATTACTTGTGAGAAAGAGAAACATATCCAATACTATTAGCTAGCTAGCTGTTGACATATTCTATTCTAGCTAGCTAATGGTAGCTACACTAAAAAAAGATGGGTTTTTAAAGGGGAACTCAGCAACTCTAGCAATTTCTTCGCTGATTTTCACTTTTGTTGTCACATGTTTTCTCAAAGAGCTCCCCCTACAGCTGTGGGGCGTATATTTCACAACAATGTCGTAAAAAAACTCGCTTGCGGCCCTTCCTCACCCCTTCTACCGCTGCTCATGTGCATTTGTTATTATCGGATACACATTGAGGACGGCGTGTGTTTATGTCGAATTGCCGTAAAGCAGTTTGTGTTTCTCGCTCGTTCTCGCTTCTCACGAGACTTCCTATTTCCAACTTACCGGGACATTAGTCCCCATGTTGCAAGGTTGGTTTTCCGCCTAGGAACGTTGGGGGGAGCGGGGAAAGTCACCATTTTCACCAGAACAGGTTATTAAACCAAATGATTTCTAAACGGTTTTATTAAGTTGAAATAGTTTCTGAATGCCCCTTTAAAGCTCATTTACATGTAATAGGCCTAAAAGTTCTGTTAAGAACCTTATTGTCTTGAATAAGCCTTCATATGCTGAAATGGTTCTATGTATTAAGAGTTTAGGGTCCTTTTTTCCCGCCTTTTTGATTTTAAAATCTGTAACTGTCAAACCCACCTGAAATAACATAGCAAATGAATACAGGTCATTTTAGACCTGTGTATGTAAAATTGATGTAGAAATACAAAAACTGTTTGTTTATAAAGTAAGAAAGGAAATATAAACAATGATTTGTGGAAATCAAAAACAAAGATATTTAATGAATACCTGGAATAACAAATGATAAAATACACATATTTTAAAGATTCAGCAAAGAAACACTCAGCCATGACTGAAATAACATAGTAAATGAATACGGGTCTTTTTAGACCTATGTTGTGCATTAGAAGGGGTTTGGATAGCTTGTGCATCAAAGGGTTAAACGGGAGGGGTGATCATTTGAAATGAAAAAATAATAAAAACATAACAGTAGGACTTCAATAACAGCAAGACAATAAAATTAAACGATCTGTATTATAAGACTTATTCATTAGACATTTGTTATCAGCAAATGTAAATATTGTGCCATCATTAAAGAGTCTAAAGGCTCAATATAATGAAGTCTCCATAGGTAAACATGGGTTATCGTCTCCTTCTTTAACGTCAGAACTAATGTCAGAACTTACCATGGAGAAAGTCAATTTATGGGGACTAATAATATAATGTGTTTTTTTTTTTTTTAATTTGATGTTGTATGCTAACACGTGAACACACAGCCCATGAATGCACATGCTTGCTTGTGGTAAGAAACTCACCTCAGGTATTTGACATGAAATACTTTTGGAAAGGAAACATACACTGTTGTAAATACAATCAAAATTCAGTTTTTGTATATCAAAATTTCACATTTACTTCAGAGTGTTACTTGGCAATTCTTTTTTACTGTATTTCTGAGTGAAAATTGTTCCTAGACCAATTTTTCCCAGTGTATCCTGAGGCGTGACTATTTTGTGAATTACTTTATAATTATAATGCTTGCAGCCTTTATGACCTCATATGAATTAAGACTAGATTGAATATTTGTACTTTTAAAAAGTAGATAGTCACACCCCAGAACCAAAATGAACTAACAAAGTCAAAATTGTGAATTCATATAAATTTTATTCTGATAATTTATGTTGGGGGAGTGGGGGATCATCACAGTTCTTCTCATAAATAAATCCATTTTCAAACTGAGTTTAATCCAAATAACCATTCAAAATTGATAAACTAAATTCACATTCGAGATTCAATTGAGATTTAATTTACCTCTCATAAAGTACACTTCACAGTACATGCATACAACACTTTCTATAGTCTTAAAAGAAATAAAATACTCTCCGTGTCTCATTGCTCACCCCAGGTCAAAAGGGGGGTTTGTCTCCTTGTAGGCCTCAGTTTTGGAAGGGCCAGAAGGACAGCATCTTCTGCATGTCACAATGTGCAGTTTCTCTTTTAGACCATTAACGCATGCTCGTATGGCACTGCGAACGGCAGCCGAGGAAAAATAAAAGATGATTGGGTCCAAACATGCGTTTAGGGTACTGGAGATCAAAGCCAAGTGACGCCACCCCTCGCTATTGTCGTGGATGAAACCAACCACATGTGAGACGTTATAGGGGCTGAAAGAAATGGTGAAAACCAACAGCGTCCCAACCGCAAGCCCAATGGCCCTGAGTCTACGACGTCTTCCGAGTTGGGGCAGCTTGGAGAGAATTCGAATGAAGTTTATGTAGCAGAAGCAGCAGATGAGGAGGGGTATACAGAAAAGCATGAGAAAAAGCTCCAGACGAACAGGAAGTAGAATGTTCAGCTGCTCTTTGGTGAAATTATCGTAGCAAATTCTGAAGTGGGGATTGGGCTGTAGCTTGCTGTTGCTTGAGTTGTCACTCGAGTGTATGTATGGCACGATGTACACGATGCTGAGGTTGAGAGATCCTAGAAGCCAGAGGAAGCAGCTTGCAATCACAGCGTTGCGCGGCCGGCGGCCTAAAGCGTATCGGATCGGAAACGCTACGCCTAGATAGCGTTCTATGCTAATCGCAGTCAGAAATAATGTGCTGGTGTAGATGGTGGAAAAGAAAAGGAAACTGCTAATAGAGCACAGGTAATAGGGAAGGCTCCAGTTTAAGTTGTCAGTGGCCTCCTTCATCTTGAAAGGCAGGACTGCGAGGAAGATGAGGTCAGATATTGTCAGGTTTAGCAGGAGAATGTCAATAGGGGTGGGTTTGCGGTAAACTTTTCGACAGAAGGTAAAGAATGCTAGGATGTTGGCAGGAAGGCCGATCAAGAAGGTGAGGATGTAGAATAACAAGAGAGTGTGGTAGATCAACTTGGCCATTGGTCTGTACCTCACAGATGGTCAACAGGTGGTAGAAACTCTGCGCAGAGAACAGAATAGCAGAAGTCAAAATGGTGATAACAGACCAATTGAAAAATAAACACACAAATTTGCTTTTGTTATTATCAGTGGTTAATAATGATCAAAATGGGTTTAATAAAGCACTTTAAATAAAAAATAATGTTGAAATGAATTCTAACTTTACTTACATTTTGAAATTAATTTAAATTATTAAAGGATTAGTTCAATTCAAAATGAAAATTCTGTCATCATTTACTCACCCTCAAGTTGTTCCTGTATGAATTTATTTCTTCTGCTGAACACAAAAGATGATATTTTTGAAGAATGTCGGTAACCAAACAGTTGATGGAGCCTATTTTTTCCTATACTATGGAAGTCAATGGAGTCCATTAACTGTCTGGTTATCGACATTCTTCAAAACATCATCCTTTGTGTTCAGCAGATGAAAGAAATTCACAGGGTTGGAACAACTTGAGGGTGAGTAAAAGACAGATTTTTCATTTTGAAGTGAGCTAGTGAACAAATCCAGTCAACTGAACTGTAAAAATCCCTGGTGACAGTGACAATTCATACTGCATGGTACTATATGGTATAATGGGTTTATAACAGATATTTCTTCAGTTATGGGCATGTCTGGCTCTGTTGACTTAAAAACACCTACTCTCGCTAATTTAATTGGTTTGTTTTATAGTATACATACACTTTCTCCGAAAGTCATGAAATTTCACACATCAGTGTCATTTCCACTCACTTTAAAATGATGCATTGTGTTTAATAGTATTCTGCGATGCGAATGACAGTAGTGGGAATTACATTTTTCTAATAAAATGATTGAATCCTGGCAACAGGTTATTTTCATAGCATTTTTGTATCGCAATTATACCATAATTTTCACTTATCATTTGACGAAATCATAGCTTAATAGTAAATGCTGCACAATAATAATGCATTTACTTTGTTTTCTTCACATTCCATGTTGCTAATGCTCTTCACATGGCATCCTTGGCAACAAGTCTACTAACTTTATTAGGACAAAATTGTACTGTGGTGTGGAAATTACGCCACAACTGTGGGACAGTCATAATTTCTGAAATATTTATATAAATAATTTTCATACAATAAAAATCTAAATTGTTTACATTTAGTTTTAAACAAGCATTATTGATTTTCATATTTTAAAATTTAAAGTCTGGCTTAGGGGCAAGTAATAATACATAAACATAAAACACACTTAAAAAGTAGCAACAATTATAATTAATTTATAAAAGCACTGGAAAAGTATCCAATTTTAGTTTGCAGTTTTAATGTTATCTTCATCTGACAAAGTTTGAATTTATTAGTTTTAAAAAGAATAAAAAATCTTTGTAACATTCCTGAAGTGCCTGCAGTTGAGGAAATATTCTCTGTTCAGGAAGTATAATGAACAAAAAACACTCACCTTTACAATGTAGGGAAGTTAGGATCCTCAGCATTTTGTCTCATGAGTTTCACAAAGTGTCTGCAAGCTCCCTTCACCTCTGTCCTAGACATTCTGAATGTATAATTAGACTACGTAATGTGTGCAACGTCTCAAAAGAATGGAAATTTAATCAATTCGGAGCATTATCTGAAACACTGAAGCTCATCAAACAATGTCTCTTGGCAACCCCCCTGGGAACAGTCAGTGAGAACAACGGAAGTTGTCATAACTGGCCCATATGGGGTATATGAGGCACCCCAAGAACATATGGAACATACTGGCTATAAGCAAGTGTTTGTTTTCTCTCTCTCTCTGTGTGTTTTGTGTGTGTGTGTGTGTGTGTGTGTGTGTGTGTGTGTGTGTGTGTGTGTGTGTGTGTGTGTGTGTGTGTGTGTGTGTGTGTGTGTGTGTGTGTGTGTGTATGCGTGTGTATGCGTGTGTGTGTGTGTGTGTGTGTGTGTGTGTGTGTGTGTGTGTGTGTGTGTGTGTGTGTGTGTGTGTGTGAGTGTGTGTGTGTGTGTGTGTGCGTGGAAAGTTTGTATTAATGTAAAAGGATTCAGCTGCTAGGCCATTACATATTGAGTTGATTTGTGAATCATTAAAATTTGATTCCTGCAACAACATTTAGTCTCTCTAGAAATAAAGGTAGGGTAGGCTATTTCAGAGAGGGTAGCAATATAAGCTAGTTTTGAAAGCATGAGATCCCACCCTCCTTTCAGAGCGTCTCCAAAGACACGCCTCATCCAAATCACACAAATGCACACAGTAAAGTGGCATGAGACAAGAGACAGTGTTAAATTACCTCATTTCTCAAAGCACATAACATAATAATGAACGTAAACAACTTACAGAGCTCTGACTTGCACCACCTTACTGCTGCAGATTCATTTCGGCGTTGATAATGTTGACATATAAACCCAAAGATCTTACAGAGTCCAAATGCAATGATTGGATGAACTTTTTTGGTCCTAAGACTTCCACAGAAGATATTTTTTTAAATATTTAGACCACTTCTATCATTGATTGCTATCAGGAAGTGAAGAGAATTTCAATAAGTATAACAAAAAGTGTTTATAAAATAAATTGCCTACTATACCTTTAAAATGTGAAAATTGACTGACAGGCAAATCATTTAAAATAGGCTATATATGTTAGACCTTTTCCTTGTTTTTGTCTGTAATATGTGCATATGGTGAGTCCTTTTCAGCAAGACCAAAAAAGCCAAAGGGTAAGACAAAATTTCACAACTGTAGTGTCTCAGCTCAAATGGGGGGAACGTATAATCAATAATTAATAATTCCCAATTAATAACTGATCATACGTGTTATGAGTTATTACCTACTATTTTAAATAGCCCAAAAGGGAATATATAGTCCATCTGTATCTACATATGTATAGACAATTAACCACAACGAAGTATAATCAATTATGAAGACATATAATATACAGATAGGCTATATCAATTTTTAGAATATCCTTTAAGCAAATTAACTGCGCCTCGCCATCTGTTCGTCCACCGAACCTACTGGCGATTCTCTGATCAACTTCGCGAAAAGGATTATTCTGATCACAATCATGAAAACTATCGTTCTGTTTATGAAGAATAACTTCCTGATAATATTACTAATTAAAGTATTTATCAATATCAAGCCTGTAGCATAAGATCACACATTTAAGTCGTTAAGTCTTCACCCAGGAATTCTTTCCTGTCGTAAAGGGGTTCAGTTGATAAACATCTATTTGAAGCTTGCTCATCGCTGGTTTTATGGGTGTTCGTGCACGCCACAAAAGTGTCAATAGACAATTTGGACCCATTAGATGGAGACTTTTTGGCGCTCACTAGTTGAGTTATAGGCAAAACTCAAAGGGTTAAAAGGTTTTTGGCATGTTGGAATGAGTGAGCCATCCTGACATTGTCCATACACTACACAACTTAATTTGTAACTAAAGTATATATAAAGACAAACAAAGCAGCAAGTGGTGCTATTTATAAAATGAATATAGTAGGTTCATTATGTGGCTAATTAAAAGTTAATTTTACAACTTTCACAAAAGAGCCTGTTTCCTGTATCTCAGGGTTACTCATTCTTGGAGAGTTAACTTCCCGCAGAGTTTAGTTCCACACCTGGCTGTAATTAAAAGTAAACCGGTTAGTGACCCTATCCCCCCCTATACTCTTAAATAGGGTACTATTTGAGGCGACAGCCATTTGTAGTGGTGTCCGAAACCATAGTGGACATTATCGAGTGCCCTCTTTCAATCCCACAATGCACTGCAACAACAAGCAGAGTAATCAAACGAAGTAATCTCAATGTCTAGAGAATACCCATAATCCACTGTGAGGGTCGTGCCGAATGAATTCCTGCATCTGAAGAGAAAATAGCACCCGCAGCTGAATCATCCATCCATTTTCCAAATAACCGCTGGTCCAATATGGCTATAGCGTTAATATCATACAGGTATGAATTCCTTTTTAATTAATTTTTTTTTAATTAATTTTCCTTGTTTTTAGAGCAGGTTCAAAACACCTCGACAAAAACACTGCAATCACCAGACCAATCGTGTAGTGATTATTTTCACCAACAGATGGTGCTGCAAAGTACACTGAATACTATGGAGTATCATCGCTGCTTCAGCCATAAAGAACTGAACCTGGGAACAGAGCAGTATCGTCTCGGTTACGTATGTAACCCTAAAGGAGGGAAAGGAGGACGTAGTCGACGTCGACTGAATGGGGATCACGCCAGGGAGCCTATCATCTTCGAGTACTACTGAATGAGCCAATGTAATTGGCGTGCGTGATTCGCATCACACACTCCGCCACTGCGGCGCGGGTATAAACAAGGAAGTGGGTGCACGCACTAGTTGCTTTTTCGCTGAGGAGCCGAGCGTAAACCGCAGTCAGCGGTGGTCCAGCGGTAGTGGCAAGGGGACTAGGTCCTCCGTTCCATCCTTCATACGCAACCAGGACGTTCCCTTTCAGTCGATAACATTGGACGTAGTCGACGTCGACTGAATGGGGATAACCTTTGAAAACACCACTAAAGCTGCCACCTTCCAGTGCCTAGACAAAAGCCTCCTGATGCCCCCGCAATTTTAAGGCGGGGAAGGACAGGGCTTTGGCCAGGGAAGTCATTGCTGTTCCTACAGGACCACTGGGAAAGCGTTCCATGTACATTGGAAGGAAGGGATGCTGCGGAAGCCAAATCATACCCGAAGGGAGGTAATGTGGAGAATACACATATGAACTTGGCGGGTGACCAGGCAGTATGACATATGGAATGTCACTGGGGTGGCTCCAGCCTAAGATGGGGGAGACTCACCGGACAGTGACGGCAAAGAGACTCTGCCGAGGAAAGACACAGGCTTGCTGTAGGCAGCTGTATAGTGGAAGAATACACATATGGGATCACCGTAGGGACCGCAACATATGGACCCAGGCTAACACAGGTTCCACACTCTGGTAATTGGTAGGCCTAACACCAGACGTTCTGCACGTCCGACATCAGAGCGGTGTGGAGGAACTCAACAGGGTTCGGATTCAGGGAACTCAAATGGAGTAGAAAGGCGCACGTATCCAGTCCATAGAAGGGGAATGGCGCTGCAAGCCGACACTTGAACTGCGCTCACGGCTTCATGAGAAGGGAGCCCACGGGAAGCAGTGGTTCAATCAGTGGATTCCCTCTTGGCTCTCAACGAAGGCGGTCGCATTTTCTCTCCCTCTCCCTCCCCTCGCCTCTCCTGCTTTGCTTCTCTCGTCACGTCTACTGTCTTGTACTTTGAGAGACCCTCGCTACACTGCTCTCCAAACCAAGAAATTATGGATTTGATCAACTGGTCTCTCAACGCAATTGACACCATCTTCTCGACGAGAAGCTTGGGTTCGGGGGAACCTGACTGCCCTGCCGGGACGTTCGCAGCTGGCTACACGATGGACGCGTGGGAGAGGTGGCGGGTCGTGTGTCTGGCGGCTCTTTCCGTGGAGGACGTTGAAGATATCTACCTATTCGGCACCATGATAACAGGTCTTCTGCTGATTGGATTAGGCATTGCCCTGGTTTACCGAGGAACTAAGGAGACGGTGACAGCTGTCAAAAGCCCCGCAAGGCTGCCCGTGATGATTGAAGCGGTGGGCAGAGCTGTCTGCACTCAGACTGGGTCTATGAACCACAATATGGATAACATCATGGAGAAGCTCACAGCTTTGCAAAGGCAAATGGATCGTTTCAGAGACCAAAACGGACCAGGAGAATAGCCTGCATAAATTGAATGCGGCTACTCGCCCGAAGACCAAACAATCCCAATCTTATCTGTTTCGGCACCCCCCTACCAGCACTGGCCTTGGCCAAGGCCGCTGTTGGAACAACAACTCTCCCGGAAGAGCACTGCAGTGAGCCGCTCTTGCATTCCTTCCCCGACTCCCCAGACACCTGCTGATTGTTGACTCTGCCTGGGACATGATCAAGGTTGTCTCCATGGCAACTTGCTGTGTATCGCTATGACAATCCTGCGGACTGAGGCTCCTAGATTATGGTGCTGGCTTAGCGACTCTCTCCAGGCCTACACACACATGAACTTACACATACACAGATATGCACCTAACCCACACCCCATCCCACGCCTTCGCCGCTTCGTACCCCCAGTCTGACAGGCGGGTCTGTGACCAGCGCCATAATGGCTGCAGGACCGGATGCTGCTTGCCTGGGCTGGACTACCTCCATCCCCCACTCCCCACCATGTTGCAATGTCTTGTTTGTAGAGTGTACTGTTTATGTGCTAATGTTGCTGAGGTGTTTTTTCCTGTTCCCAGACTGTTCTCCTTACAGGAGCATAGTCTGGGGGTCGCCTTTTTTTTCTCCTCACCTCTCCTCATGTCATGCTGTTTTTTTGTTTTTCTCAAGTTGGCGCTGAATATAGCAGCCTCGGTAACACCTTATTACCAAAGCAAATTCCTTGTATGTGCACAACACTACTTGGCAATAAAAATTCTTGATTCTTGATCTAGGTGTCGCCCAGCCCTCAACTATAAATCTGTCAGCAAATGACTCTGTCAACGCCTAGGCGGAGCAGACACTCATTATAAAGGAGCTCAACACCTAAGTGGACATGAGCATCTCGGATCTTTTACCATATTTAGTGGGCCAACTTTGCTTGGAAACAGGCTGAATTCCTAACAGACAAGAGCTGGTCTGAGGTCTAAGGCTTGCATTCTGTACACGTCTAAATGCTATGAAGCGGATGGACAGAGAAAGCCAGGGCTGGGTATGCCTCATCCGGGGCAGCGCTTGCAGGCTCACCACCTACTACTATTACGGGAGAGGTAGGAACCTTGGGCACAATCCAGGCCGGGGTCTCAGCTCATGAGAGTTAGCCGGCCTGAACTCCAGGCACAATTCGTTGACCGGAAAAAGCAAGTCCCTACCCTCTAGTAGAGACCATGGGAGCAGGAGAATTGGATTTAAAGGAATCTTTAACTCATTGCCTGCTGTGGCTCAGGGGCGGTCTTTGCAGTGCAGTTGCACCAGAGATAAGGCCCAAGAGGATAAAGAGGGACGCAAGGATTTACATTACCTCGCTCCCTCAGGAACCTGACGATCAGGATGTGCTTCCCACGCTTCTGCATCATGATGTGCGTCAAGAATAAAGAGGCAGCATTATTTTGAGGGTGGAGGAAACAGCCTACTCCAACCCATCTTGCAGGAAAGAGAGCACTGAAATGATCGAAAGCTTTCAGGATCTCCTCACGTAGAGAAGACTCACTCAACGACTAGGTTCCACTTCTAATGCGTGTAGGGTCTCAGCTCAGGTGAGGGGAATGTATAATCAATAATTAATAATTCATAATCAATAACTGATCATACGGGTTACGAGTTATCACCTACAAAAAGGGAATATATATAGTCCATGTATCTGTATCTATATATAGATAATTAACCACAACGAATTATAATCAATTATGAATACATATAATATACAGATGGGCTATATAAATTTTAAGAATATCCTTTACACAGAATTAACTGCACCTCGCCTGATCTGTTCGTCCACCGAACTTTCTCTGATTCTCTGATCAATTTCGCGAAAAGGATTATTCTGATCACTATCAGGAAAAGTTATTCTTCTGGTTATGAAGAATAACTTTCTGATAATATCACCAACTAAAGTAACAATATCAAGCTTGTAGAAGCTTGTGCCGACAACAAGCGGTGGAACAGGCTGACAGACATCAAGCTTAAGATCGCACATTTAAGAGGCTTTGTCCGATGATCAAGCGAAAGAGACAATTAAGAGCATAATGGGGTTTAATAAATAAAGCTATAGCACAAATTACATTTAACAACGAATATATACAGAATAACGAATAACGGTAGTAAAGAAGGGAGAAAGAGAGCAGAGCACAGAAATAGCAAACTTCACAAATAGTTAACCCTTGAGAGCCAGCACGAAATTAAAGCAGGGATAAACAGCTCTAAACACATTTAGATTTCGATGGAAATAAATAGGCTACTCGCATTATAGACCTGTGTGTAGCTGAAACAAGGCTGCGTGGGTGTGTGGTCCTCGTGCATCCTGGAGCTGGAAGCGTTCTGGAGCTCGTTCCACTCGCGGGAAATTCAAAACTACTTGAAAGTATGTTTTCTTGAAAGCTATAAGGAAGAGTTCGTTTCCCTTGTAGGACCGGACTTCTACTAAACACGAAAAAGCAAGCGAGAGTGAAAATAAAAGACTGAGATAAACGCAAAACGAAAAGTAAAGTGAGAGAACAAGAAGACAAGACAAAAAGCAAAGTACCAAGAAGACAAGACTGCTCCAGCGTCAACATCCTTTAAGGAAGACGGTCCAAACCTCTTTCGGAGTGACCTGACCAATGACATTTAACAATCTTTGGCGGGAGAAGATCTCTTTGTCTCTTCTGACACCCTAGCTTGCATGGTTTATGAGGCCATCCTCAGTTTGGTCATTTCACTTCCAAGATGGTAAAACATAGTAAAATACATTTTAACGTAACCTCTTATATATATTTAGCTAACGCAAACCGAGAGGTTCAATTCGGTACCAAGAAATGTATGTTTTGCATATATGAAGGTGGGTATATACTCTTAAAGTTTGATATGAGCACTTAGAATTTAGCTACACAATTATAAAATCATAACTAGGCTTGGTACAAAAGCAGAAACACAAAGGCATACATGACTATATTTTACCCTTTTCAGAATTGCCCATTTCTGGCTTCAAATGTAAATAATGTTTATGTGTGTGTGTGTGTCTCTGTGTGTGTGTGTGTGTGTGTCTGTGTGTGTGTGTGTGTGTGTGTGTGTGTGTGTGTGTGTGTGTGTGTGTGTGTGTGTGTGTGTGTGTGTGTGTGTGTGTGTGTGTGTGTGTGTGTGTGTGTGTGTGTGTGTGTGGTTGCATATTCACCCCAGAATTCTTTTTCGCCGGGAAGAGGAGTGTTGGGGGCGATAGGAATTTGTTTGAAGCTCACGCATTCTGGTTTATTGATGTTTGTGTAAACACTCTCATGCCATAAAGGTGTAGATGGGCAATTTGGACCCAGACCCTTTGGCGCGATACTTGTGAGTTACCGGGCATCGGTCAGGGGTTAAAAGGTTTTTGGCATGTTGGAATGAGTGAGTCATCATGACACTATCCATACGCTACATGCGTAAGCACACCATCTCTTTCAGGGGATGCTAACAGAACTGATGGTAACCATCACATATTCCTGTGATAGCCACCTAAGGCGCCCGGAATCCCTGAAAAAGTGTTCAGGGGAAGTCAGGAAGGCTGTCGATGGGAACCAGGTCTGGTTGGGCCAATAAGGGGCAAATATGAAGACCTTCTCTGTCCTGACTTGGCACCGTAGGTGCAAGCGACGGGCGCAAAAAGACAGGAGCACTGCTCAACACAACATGTGAAGATCACCGAGCTTCAGGAGCATTTCTGCTCAGCACTTGAGTGTGATAAGTTCACTGAACTTCAGGAGCATCTCTGTTCAACACTTGCGTGTGACAAATTCACTGAGTTACAGGAGCATTTCTGCTCAACACTTGAGTGCGAAGAACTTCACTGAGCTACAGGAGCATTTCTGCTCAACACTGAGTGTGTAAGGATTCACTGAGCTTCAGGAGCACTGCTGCTCAACACCTGAGTGCGATGAATTTAATAAACTACAAGAGCATTGCTGCTCAACACCTGATTGCGATGAACTTCACTGATTTTCAGGAGCATTTCTGCTCAGCATGAAGTGATGAATTCACTGACTTGAGCAGGCGCCAGGCGACCATGAGTCGCAGTCGCTTTTAGGAGGCTCACTGGGGAAACGCATTTCTGCTGGCCGCCCGGCAGCTGAGAGCCAGGGTCTGTCCAAGGGTTGTTCGCTCAGACAGAAACAACTCGCAGGGAGACGAAACCGGAGAGGCAACTGAGCGGCCCCGGAGTGGTCATGACCCAGCAGGACCCCAGGGGATGGAGTCTCCACTGACCCTGGCTGTAACTGTCATGAGGCTCGTCGGCGGCATGAGTGAGTACAGCGGGAAAAGTGGAACAAAGCGTCCTCAGAAGCTTCTGACTCCAAGGAGGAGGTGACGGGTGAGTCGTGACATGCGAGGGAAGCTTATGCAACGGTCGCAATGTCTAACAACTCAAGGCACGAATGCCCGTGTAGTCGAGGGTCGCTCAGGCCCCCGTTAAAACAAGCCCCTTGTACATGGCCCCTCAGTTGCTGAGGGTTTGGCAGCAGACTGGGATGACTGTAGTCACACAGGGTGAGCTGCTCTGCCACGGTCACCTCGGGACTCGATCGTGAAGCTAGCGCTGAAGCGGTCTCCATATGGAGGAAGCCAAGTGGCTGCATCTACCATATGCCCCAGGAGCCTCTGAAAGTTCTTTCAGTGAGACCCTTTCTTACTTCTATAAGCACCAGCTGAACACACTCTCACTGGAGAGATGTGTTGGACCGAGTCCACCTCCAAAACTAAAAAAGAGATACTCAACCCGTGGGCGAGATTACTCTCTCCCAGTTGACCTGATGACCCAACGGGCTCTGGAGCACTCGAAGGGAAGGACTCTGTACTGATACTTCAACCCTCATGCGCAACACACAGGATGGCCTGTGGCATTGAAGGTAGAGATCTGAAGCACATGTCATTCAGGTCCGAGCTGCAGACCAATCTTGGGCTAAGATGGCCACGACCCACCACCTAGTAGCATGAAGAACGAGTTTGCAACTGGCCTTCATACCGGCTGGAGGAGCGGCTATATCAAATCCTTCGCCAGCAGGATAAGATAAGCACGCACAAGTCAGGAGCACTGCTCAACACTAGGTGTGATGAATATCACTGGATTTTCAGGAGCACGTCTGCCCAACACCTCAACACCAGACTTAAACGGGATAGCCGAGCCTGAGGTGGGGCACCAAAGTGGAGAGTGTGGTGCTAGTGTGCTGTGCTTACCTGTCTCCACTAGCGGCAGGGGGCGCGTGAGAAGGCGGATGACCGGGTCCTCGAATGCACCAAGCTGCCTGCTGGCGACCAGGGGGGGGCTGAGGGGTGTAAGGATATACAGGGTGACACCCGCCAGACTGGCCCTCTTGGGACCCAGGTACAGATGAAGTTGCTCTACCGCTTTTTTTTTGTGGGGGGGGGGGGGGCAGCGGCGGAACAGACACACACACAAAGACTCCACCGGCCCTCAGCCGGGGGGAGGGAGTGATCATGCCAACTCCAAGAGCATCCTCATCCATCCCTGGACGGCCCGCTCCGGAATGCTTTCACTGTCGCTTGCCACCTGGCTTGGCAGCACTTGGAGTGGGCTGGGCATCCCTACTGCAGCCAGCTCCTGGGTGGAGGCTGCTGCGGAGGCCCAGCGGGAGCGGCGGCCGGGGAACGCCCTCGGCGACGAGTAAGCGGAGGAACTGCCACCGGCGGAGTTGGTGGAGGCAGCAGCTGCCCGCCGGGGCAGGATGTGCCAGGTGACCTCCGTCTGAGCATGAGCGGCAGAGAATTGTTGGATGCAGTTCTCCGCCGCGTCACCGACCAGCCCAACCTGGGAAATTGGGGAGACCTGGAACTGAATCTTGTCCGCATCCGCCATATCAACCAGGCTGAGCCAACGATGGTGCTCCTGGACCAGTAAGGTGGACATCGACAGGCTGATCGCGCACGCCACGACACTCGTGCCCCGGAGGGCGACGTCGGATGCATTGCGGTGCTCACCTATGAACGCACGGTCTGGGCTACCCTCGTGCATGTCCATGGTTGCCCTGGCCTGACAGACCTGAAGCAACGCCATGGCATGCAAGAGGAAGCGACTTGCCCACAGGCTTTGCAAGCTCTGGTCGTCGGAACGGACGAAAACTCACAGGCCTCACAGGTGCACCTGTGTCGACAGACCGCTCCATTGGAGGGATAGGCACGCATCCCTTCACTGCTCCTCCATCAAGGGTAGTGAGGGGGAAAAGCTATTCAGGCAGTTTCTGGCAGAGAAAGGTGCCGTCCACAACCTGGTTAGCTCTACATGCATTTCGGCAAAGAAAGGCACTGGGGTGGTGAGCTGAGAACCAGCACGGCCTGCCCCGAGATACCAAACCTCCAACCGAGACTGAACGGGACGCGGTGGAGGTTCCACTCGAGCCCGGCAGCCTCGGCGGCCCGTTTCAGCATAGCTGACATTTCTTTATCTGACTCAGGCAATGTTACACTCCCAGAGGGAGATAACACAGCCGAGTCGTCATTTCCAGAGGCCAGCTCACCCTCCGATGTTATCCTCTGGGGGAACCCCCATTGAAACAGCTGATCGTTCAATTAGAGAGGGACCAGCATGCTCAACAGGAATTCCATCGGCTGCGGTGTGATGGAGGAGTGAGGAGCCCACAGGAAATGGTTACCGGGCGAGACAACCATCACTATCCTCCGATCACCCATCCAACATGGCACCTGGGAGTGGGGCATGGTAATGGGGACTCGCGCTTCACGGATGAAAGCAAGTCTCGATCTCAACACCGCGACAGTCATATTCCTGCAATGAGAACATGAGCCATACACAAAATCTGCCTCAGCATGCCGAATATATTAATATATATATACATATAAATATATAGCTAAAACATGTGATGCAACAATTGTGACCGTCAGAGAGGAAAATGGAATGACCGCATCCAGAAACGCACAGGTGGAATGACATCTTGAAAAAGACGCAAACGCACCCGTGTTGCTCTTTCAGGAAATAGGACCCATCACCAGTGCCGGAGCACACAGGGGGATGACCGCTGCAACACTGAACAGTGAACTGAAACAGTGAAGCACTCACTTTTCCGCCCTCTAACCAGCCATTAACACATACAAACCCTTAGAAATTTGTTGCTGTTAAAACAGCAGTTGAGAGCTCAAAGCTTGTGATCACTGCTGCACTCGCGCTGTAGAACACCAGCACTGGGAGAGTCTTCCTGAAGAACACCAACACACCCGCTCTTTGTAAACAACAGCACTCTTCAGCACGGCTCCGAAGCGAAAGGCAACTAGTGCGTGCATCCTCTTCCATATTACCCTCGCCACGGGGGCGGAGTGTGTGATGCGAATCACGCACGCCAATTACATTGGCTCGTTCAATAGTACTCGAAGATGATAGGCTCCCTGGCGTGATCCCTATTCAGTCGACGTCGACTACGTCCGGCGTTATCGACTGAAAGGGAACCTTTGTTCCCTAAATAGGGAACGAGACACGCCGACAGTCATCGCTATGGGAACACCTTTGGTGTGACGAATGTCTGAAGCCTTCATACCATCACGCCAATTTCTTGGCCAGTGGCGCTTAGCACCGCCCCGAAAATATGTCACATATGCTTCATATCAGCGTGCTATGCGCCATTTCATCAGATTTCTAACACGAAAGAAGCACTTATTGAAAGGTATGGGAAAGGCCGGTGTCGCAGTGTCTCGGCAGATCTCGATCCACCACTGACTTGGCAGCAACACTCTTATGAGTTATGAATTAGACTCCTAAATGGTTGAGTATGAAATCTCAATGAGTTACTGTTGAACCCTGTGATTGAACTTATATCAGCCAATCGTACAGGTAATTAAAAAATTTGGGACACCCTGTAGCCGCAAAGGGGCCAGAGTCGCATCCATACACTTTGTAAAAGTTCAAGGAGGCAGAGCAAACCTTCTTGATGATGTGGAAATATGACCAACCAATCTCTGGTTCAGATTGAGACAAGATGGACTTCAACGTCAGCATCTTGAAATTGCTTATTCCAAGCGCAAGATTTGAGTAAGGTGAGTCCAATCGGATGCCAACCAGGATACTTCTTAGAAGTGACAGCATTCCTTGTTTAACGTCAAGATTTCCCAGAGAGTTCATCATTGTGAGAAAAATCCTGCCGAAACAGGTGGTCACCATAGTAACTGGACGGTGTAACCAAGTAACAGACTGATGCTCCCGCATGAGGCCCCGAGACACCCGAATGGCGGGAAAAACCTCTTAAACAGGGAACAGTCAAATCACTTGATCGGGCAAGCCAGCGCCAACTGCAGAAGTGGGAGCTTGGATGCCGACAACAAGCGGTGGAACAGGCTGACAGAGATGCAAATACACTTAGTGGTTGCCATAGGAAATTACTCTTAAGCACAACACATTCACGCAAAAGTTCCGGCTCAACATAGTAGCAGAGCTGACAAGAACAGTAATTAGTCTTGCAATCACTTTTTGTTAGCATGAAGCATCAAACATTTGTAGTTAAATGCAACCAGTCATGTGAAGCGAGTGTTGGTAGCATAAGCGCTCCATCAATCACATTAAAGGGTTAGTTCACCCAAAAATGAAAATTCTGTCAGTATTTACTCACCCTCATGTTGTTCCAACCCCGTAAGACCTTCGTTCATCTTCGGAACACGAATTAAGATATTTTTGATGAAATCTGAGAGCTGGATCACTCCTCCATAGGCTTCTTGAGGGATTGAACTTGCAGGCCCCGAAAAGTTATTACAGACATCGTTAAAATAATCCAAGTGACTACAGTGGCTAGTCAACAACAATCTTAAGTTTATCAAACGACGGGAATACTTTTTGTGTGCAAAAAAACAAAAATAATGACTTTATTTCAACTATTCATGTCCTTCTCTGTAGGCCTCGAGTCAGTTCACTAGTGTAAAAGCGTAGAGCTTCTGTTGTTGTACGTCACACGCATCACCCACATGACCAACGTCAGCCAATAGTGAGCCTACGTGTGACGTAGCTCTACGCTATTCCACTAAGTTAACTGACTAGAGGCCAACAGAGAAGTTTTTGTTTGTTTTTGCGCACAAAAAGTATTCTCGACGCTTGATAAACTTAAGATTGAGCCACTGTAGTCACTTGGACTATTTTAACGATGTCTTTAATAACTTTTCGAGGCCGGCAAGTTTCAATCCTTTTGAAGCCTATGGAGGAGTATGGAGGAGTGATCCAGCTCTCAGATTTCATAAAAAATATCTTAATTTGTGTTCCGAAGATGAACGAAGGTCTTACGGGGTTGGAACAACATGAGGGTGAGTAAATACTGACAGAATTTTCATTTTTGGGTGAACTATCCCTTTAAGTGAGACTGACCATGGTGAAAGATAGCTGAGCCAGTTATCTTAACCTGATCACCAGTATCATGCAGAGAGAGACTTACGATAACAAGTTTATCTTTTAGAATGAAAGAGCTTAGGTTTTTTCAATGAAAATATCTTTAAAAGTATAGTTCAGCCTGAAATGAAAATGATGTTATACACTTGAATGCTATGTAGTTTCACACAAAATGAATGAAATTGGAGGTGTTTGTTCCTCTTTATAAAGAGTTTACTTCCAACACACCTGCCTGGAAGTTTTCATTGATCCTAATAACCTTGATTAGCTGCCCTATGTGTGTTTAATTAGGGCAGCCATTTATAGATTTTAGAAAAATAAATTAAATAAACAAAATTTAACAATACTAATAGTCGTAGTTAGAATATTTTGTGTTCAGCAACTTTTTTTTTAAATTGAATCATTGTTTTTAGTATATTAACATTATTGAATATAACACTGTTATACAAAGAGATTGCTGTAAATTTTACAGTAACTGGCAGCTGGATTAACTAACATTGCTTCACCATTAACTGAGGGTGCAAGAGTGATACTAAAGCAACATCATTTTGTAACGTTAATTCAATGCAATTAGGTTGACACATCAACTGAGTCAACATTGTTTCATTGATTACATGCTATCTGGGTAATGCTTTAACATTAAGAAATGATGGCGATATTATGATATATGTTGACTGAATAAATGGTCCACTGGCTGAGATCAAGCTATATTGTATTTTATTATTTTATCTAACAGATATATCACAGCCACTTTTTAGTTATTATTAAAAACCTGCACCACTCTGAGATTTAAATTATATTTTGACCTCTGAACATGAAAATGTCCCTGGTTTACATTTCAGAAATGTGGTCCCCTTAAATTAAAAAATAATAACAATAAAAGAGGTCAAATAAAAAAAAGTTAATACAAAACCAGAAGCTTTTAATATATATATAAAACAAAATTTATATAAAACATTTTTTCATTAAAGCTTCTTGAACTTCTATCACCCTCTTTTTCTACCACCCTGCATATTGCTGTTACCACGGTATTTTTACCTGTCAAGCAGCAGAAAAGCAAGCGCAACATCTGTTCTCAAGCTTTACCGGTGTTCACTCTCATCATAGTTATTATTTGAACCTATGAATGAGTTCAAATTTCAATGTTTATTTGTGAAATCTGTTCAACATCTCTTCAGACATCCCTCGGTCGTGTCTCTTCAGAAAATTTGGACTAAACCGTTGAATTCATATGGATTAGCTTTACGATCTCTTTACGAGCCTTTTGAATTGTCAAAGTGGTAGTTGCGTAGCTGTCAATAGAGGGACAGAAATGTCTCAGATTCTATCAAAAAATATCTTCATTTGATGTTTTGGGTGAACTGACCCTTTAAATAGGCATAAAACCGAGAAAAAAACCTTAGCACTACTTTGATTGCACTTCTCATCTCTCTAGAGATACAGAAATATATAATCGGATCATAACTTGCATTTAAAGTGCTCAGGATTAAAGCTGTCGTGCTCCACTTTGGAATTTCTTTTTTGATGAAGCCCACTAAATGTGATATATTGTAGGGTGCAAAACTGCTGGCAAACACAAGGAGAGTCCCCAGAGCCATTCCAACTGCGCGGAGTCTACGTTGTCGCTTGATGAGTGGAAGCTTTAACAAAATACGAATGAAATTGATGTAACAGGAGCAGCAGGTCAGGAGGGGTAGAAAGAAAAACACCACTGCTATGCTCAGCAGCACTGGAAGCAGTTCTGTGAGCTGTTTCGCTGTGAAGTTACTGTAACATCTCTGAGGTTCTATCACCAGAGTTTGCTGATTTGTGGTGTTGTCCGCTACACCATAATCCATGTATGCTGTCTTGTAAACAAATATAGCAGTTGCTGCAACAAGCACCCAGATGGCAACACATATAGGTATTGTATAAATGATTCTCTTCGGACTTCTATACTTAACTGGAAATGCTATACACACATAGCGCTCAGCACTTATTGCTGTCAAGAAAAGGCTGCTGGAATAGACGGGAAGTAAGTATACAAACAGATCAGAGTGGCACATAAAAAAGGGCATGTTCCAAATCATGTTATCTGCGGCCTCTTTCATCTTGATGGGGAGGAAGGTGAGGAAGATGAGGTCAGAAATAGCAAGATTAAGCATGAATATGTCAATGGGGATGGGTTTACTGTGAATCTTGCGAATGCATGAGCAGAACGCCAGCACACTATTAGGAAACCCAATCAGGAATGTGATTATATAAATAGCAAGAAACACTGTCGGAGATGGATCTTCTGACATTGTTGTCGGCTTGTTGTGATGTTCTTTACTTTAGAAAACAGCCCTGTAGGTTCTTCTAAAGACACCACCTGTAACATATACAGTACATAGACTTATTATGAAAATATGAAAATGCATCTTATTATTTAGATGTATTCTTTAAGCTTTTCAATATTATTAAAACTATTGAAAGATACTAAAAAAGTATCAGCTGTTTTGTGATTTAATTTGTGACTTACCAAGATATATTTCTCTGTTATCAGTCTTGATGAAATCAAAGGGCTCCTTTGATATGCAGTTCCGTGACACTCAAGCCACCTGAACAGCATGGATATACCGCACACTGTATATGATTTGCATTCATCATGTTATGAAAATGCATTTATAATTGAGCCACTGTTTCTCTCTTTTTTTTTTTCACTGCACGTCCATACCCTCAGGGCTTTACTCATTAGCCTAGCTAATGCTAATAAAATTACACAGCATCAAACTTGTTTATGTTCCATGATCTATGATCAGCAAAAGAGCAAATAAAGTCTGGAGGCTGAAATAAAGTGATTTTTTTGTTGTTATTATTATTCACACTCATGTTGTTGCAAACCTGTATTCTTTTTGCACATTTTCTGTAACTCTTCCCAACCGTGATCATCTTAATGATCAAACCAAAATGACACAAAAACACCTTAAAGTTACTTAATATTAGTCAATGTTCCCAATAGTTTATTTAAAAAAGTCTATAAAAAGTGTTTTGATCACTACTGTTTGCAAGAGCAGAATAAAGATTAATCAGAATTTTTCCTATATTGTTAAAAGTATAAAAGGTGGGAATGACAAGTATTATTTTATTTTTTATTTTTTATATTTTAAATGACTATTGCATAAAATGATTTAATATTAATTTAATCTATGTGCTGGGGTCAAAATACTGAGAGCTTTTTGAAAAAAAATGCTGTACTGATAATACAAATCAATTGAATGTGCAAACAAAAATATACATGAAATTAGATAAATTAAAATGTTAATTCGAATCTTTATACAAACAGGTTTAAGTATAAAGTTGTGGGTTTCTGGTAGTTGAGAGTGAATCAAACAGCGAACAGTAATTAGTTTTACTAATAAATCAATTTTAATTAATAATTACATATAATATACTGATGCTATATACAAATGACAACTAATGGTGAAAGTTGATGTGAAAGCAAAATGTGAGAAAATCATGCAAATCAGCAGTGTAACATTATTGCACTTCTATCATCTTTTAGTTTTATATCAAAATGTGACTGTTATCACTGCTGTTTTTATAGTCTTTCAACCAATGCAATAAATAAGTAAAATGGGTGTATTCAAATAAAGTAAGTATTTAAAGACACTCACCAAAACTCTTCAGGTTATGGCTTAGGCTTCCTTCTCGTTTTAAGTACTAACTTTTAACATGCATGTTTATTATGTCGCACAAGGGACGTACCTAATTGCTAACCACAAACTGCCACGTGGGTTTTTATCCCCAGTTTGTGCATAATGTGAAAATAGAGGACACTTTTGTTTTGTTAGGCCTGTAAAACCTGTCAAATATTTTAATAATATAATATATACATTAAAAAAATATTTATAATATTGCATGCAGCAACATACTTAAATTCCATGCTTACAAATTCATAATATCAAAAACTACACTGAAAATGAAATAATCCCAGAGAATGTAAGAGCAAATTAATTTATATATTCAGTGCCCATGTTAAACATGATACACATTCACATTATTTATTATAGTAGAAATAATAATTACAGAATAAGAGTTTCAAAGAATAGGTACAAATTAAGTACATGGTTCATTATTAGTATTTAAAATTTTCTAAAGATCGTCTTGCATGTTCAAAGGTATTACTAGATATTACTATTTTACAATATTTATTAATTACATGTATTAAAAGTTAAAATCACTAAAAATTTAATGATATAATACAGAAGCAACTCTGTGAATATTAGTTTCATTAGTGAATAGGGGGAGATGTGCATAAACAGCTGGTGTCTAAAACAAATTGCTGAATCTTAAAAGAATGTGCACTCTCTCATCCAATATCTTTAATGACCACCAAAACATTATCTTACAGCCCACATCCTTCCCCTAAATAGGTCTGTTTGGGTGACTCATAGATTAAAAAAAACTCCATGTTCTCATTTGCTCCATGATATGGCATTACCCTAATCAGGTCACTTTTATGGACGAGTCTGCTTTGTTTGCTCTTACTCTTTCATCTTTAGATTCTCCATGGCTTATTATTGACATTGCTTGTGTAGTTGTTGTTTGAGGGTTCCTGGAAGCCACACTGCAGTGATGCTGATGCCACAACTTGCATGATGCGTCTCTTCGCTTACGGCACAGTCTGTCAACCAAATCCCTCGGCGTCCATGGTGAAAGCATCAACATAACCACGGGCTCTAGAAAGACATTGCAGGAGCTGGAAAGCATGGCTTCACTTCTCCACTCCACATTAGTGTACAAGACAAAGCCTACCACGTGGGAAACATTGTAGGGTCCATAACAAACCACAAATACTACTAATGTGGAGAGTGCAATGGCTAATACCCTTCTTTTCCCATCAGAGGGCAAAGAAGAGTGTCTGACGAGCACAAGACAGCGCAGCGTGCAGAAAGCTGACAAAACAAGTGGCACCAGGAAGAGTAGCAGTGCCATCTCTAGGCGTAAAGGCACTAGCACATTCAACTGCTCCTGGGTGAAGTTTTCGTAGCATGCAGAGACATTATGCTCTGATAAAGACACAAAATGTCCTCCTCCTTCGGCAAGATAACCAAAACCCAAGTGCAAGAGCACTAAAGCCCACAAGATGCCGCTCACTAAGCAAGAAGTATGTGCCCGGCGGTAGAGCTTGTAAGTTATGGGGTAGGCGATACTCAGGTAACGACCCACGACGACTGCTGTGAGGATCAGACTGCTACCGTAGACCGAGGAGAACAGAAAGAAGCTGTAAATGGGACAAATGGCAGCTGGAAGCACCCAACCCTGGAGCACCGTCTCGGCCACTTTGACTGGCATCCACAACACTAGAGCGAGGTTTGCCACACACATGTTAAGAGCGTAGACTACATTGGGAGTGGCACCGTGTTTTCGAGCCTTACGGATGTACACGAAAAGAACGAGGAGGTTGCCGGGAAGTCCAAGCAAGAAGGTGAAGAAGTAGATCAACATCGAGACATAGCTGAACGCACTCAGCTCCATGTCAGATCAATTTCTAGATTTGTTGCTCAATTAACAAATACCAGATACTCCTTTTTACAGGCTCTCCATTGGCCTCCAGTATTCCCTCGTTATTCCATGTGGAAGAATTGCCGTTCCTGAATCAAATAAAATGCTGAACACCTTCCAATCTGTGTGAGAAAAAAAAATGGATGAAGACAATGAAGAAGTTCGTATTTGCACGGAAGTTTGTATTTATTTGGAAAGCACAAAGTAGGGTGGGGAGAAAAAGGGGGCGTGGGAGGGGTGTAAGATGGGTGGTTAGTGCATCTAAGAGCTTGAATTGGTCTGATATGAGGCAAGGGGATGGGTACTTAATGTAGCAAGATGGCATTTATATGGTCTCATGTTGCCTTATTTGCCCTTGGTGCACACGTCAGATCAGGCCCCTTTAGTGAAATGATTCAGAATAATTGGGCTTTACAGGAAGCCTAGCCCATCCAGCCGTGACTCTGTTACATGAAATGAACTGGACGGTTAAAGCTGTAAAATCACCAGGAGACTGTTTAGGGGGTTATCATTTAGCATTGACTATTGCATACAATGAATTAACTTGACGCTTTTATAGCGGCATGCAAAAAGATCTGTTTATTAAGCATGATCGTATGGCTGTATATCATGCATCTTTATCTTTGTGTGTGTCTGTGTGTGTATATATATATATATATATATATATATATATATATATATATAACTCAACAATTAAAAACAGTGAATTTAGTATATACTAAATATTTGTATTCTAAAACTCAAACCACCCACTCCTAACCCCATCGAATTATGTATTTAAACACACTGAGCATGAGAACTGAAGAAAACAGAAAGCTTCAGGAACAATGTACAACCTCAATTTTAGGTTTACAAGAATAGCAATAAACAGAGAAAAAAAAACATATACTCTTAAAAATGCTGGGTTGTTTTGACGCAATTTTGGGTCAAATATGGACAAACCCAAACGTTGGGTTAAAATTTGAATTAAAAAATGTAACCCAGCCATTGGGTTTGTCCATATTTGACCCAAAGTTGGGTTGAAACACCCCGGCATTTTTCAGAGTGACACCAAAAGTAGCATCTTAATCTTTATATAATGGCATTTAATGAACTGATTACACGCTTTAACAAATTGTGATCAACCATGATTTGAGCTCTGTAATTTTGCAATGCATTTAAACTCTGTTATTTCACATAGACTCAAATGGTCCCATTTAGAAACATTACTGTAGCTATTGACTTCAACAGAATTGATAAACCCTCACCAATGGATTTGTGTAGATTTTTGTGTCACCCATTATTTTATCTCGTTCATCACTGAGAGTCAAAGTCCAGTCTAAATAGAGCTTTTCATATGACATTAGCTTCTCTTCCCTCACATAAAATAAAAATCTGTTGACAGATGGATTGTCGGAAAGGACTGTGAAACCAAAAAGACCATTTAACAATACAACAAAATGATCCACATGTGGTTTGCGAGCCGAGAAAATAAACCTTATACAAGTAAAACCTGTTAGTGAGTATTTATATTTGAGGTTGCTCCACTCTTAATCATAAAATCAAATGAATGTTTGAAATACTATACTCAAAACTCATTACCACATCAAAAAAAAAAATGTCTTAAGATTGGTAAAGACATAAGAAGAGGAAATAGAAATTTGTAAAATACTGAAATCAAGCAACAACAAAAAATGCAATTTAAAAAAGTCATACCACATTTATTTATTTAATATATATTTTTAAAATGTAATCATTAGGTTATCAAATAATTATTCACTGTATTGATTTACCTTATTTAGTTGTCCCTGACTAGTTTCCACCCTCTCTCTTACCAATTAAACTAGCCATTTTTTCAGCTCTGGCTATAACAAGATTAGTGCTGGTAACTCAAAGGTTCTGAGTTTGATGCCCAGGAATGCAAGTACTGAAAAAAATGTATCCTTTGAACACACTTGTAAGCCTCTTTGGATTAAACTGTCTGCCAAACAGGTAATATCTACCCTACTTCCTCTTTATTACCACACCGGGACTAGGCAGAAGTTGCTAATACCAAACTGCTGTCATTGACTGATAAATGTGTATGATCCTATGTCAATATGTTAATCTGTGTGATGGTAAAAATAGTTGCAGTAGTTCCGAACAAGCCTTTTGACTGATGAGGAAGTTTTGAATTAGGATTTTGACTCTTATTTCAAAAGATAAAGTAAAATTTGATTTCTCATGATATGACTCTTTTAAATGTAGACCACATATGCCAAACTCTGCTTCTGGAGAGCCACAGTCCAGCAGTGTTGCTCCAACCAGCTCTAAAACAACTGTCTGGAAGTTTCTAGTAATCCTGAAGACATTTATTATCTGGTTTAGGTGTGTTTAATGGGTTGGATCCAAACTGCTGGACAGTGGCCCTCAAAGTACTTTGACACACATGACTCCGGTTATGTTCACACTGTCGGTCCAAATCTTATCATTTTTGTATCCGGGTCTAAATTATTGACCACCCACACAGTTGCAACTGTTAAAATCTGATTTTTCCAGTGGCTCTCTTTTGCCTTCCCGAAAATCTGCATTGGTTTAGATGCCAATAAAGCTGCGTTAGTAGGCATACGGCAAAAACAACAACAGTAATGTGGAGGGGTTTGCAATACAGATGTTGTCTTATTTACAACATGAAAATGTGTAGCCACCACGTCAGAAAGGTAGAAGTTTGGTTTCCGCGGCTTTATTCAGTGCTGTCATCTCGGTCAGTCTTAAAATTCAACATGTCTCCATTTTATTGTAATTTTTTTAGCTCGACCGGCACATGAATAAACACAACCTTATTTCTGGAGCAACTTACAGAATGTTTACTATAACAATGTCTGACATGTTAACGTTTTACGTAGCGTGAGAAAGTGACACAAACCATGCGAAATCCGATTAGAGCAGTAAGACTGAAACGGATTTCCAGAAATGCGCACAAATATGAATGAAGCTTAAAGGGTTAGTTCACCCAAAAATGAAAATTAAGTCATTAATTACTCACCCCCATGCTGTACCAACCCCGTAAGACCTTCGTTCATCTTCGGAACTTTTTTTCCGAAAAAAACCCCATAAATAACGACTTTATTCGACTATTCCTTTTCTTCCTTGTGGGCCTGAGACGAGAGTTCAAGAGATTTCCACAACGCATGCGCGAGAACTGAACAAGAAGTTTTAGAAGAAGAACGTCCTCTTCTCAGTTCTCGCGCATGCGTCGTGGAAATCTCTTGAACTCTCGTCTCAGGCCCACAAGGAAGAAAAGGAATAGTCGAATAAAGTCGTTATTTATGTTTTTTTTTTCGGAAAAAAAGTAGTCTCGTCGTTGATAAACTTATAGTTGAGCCACTGTAGGCACATGGAATATTTAAACATGTTCTTTAATGACTTTCTGAGCCGTCAAGTTTCATTCCCTTAGGCAGCCAATGTAGCAGTGATCCACCTCTCAGATTTAATCAAAAATATCTTCATTTGTGTTCCGAAGATGAACGAAGGTCTTACGGGGTTGGTACAGCATGGGGGTGAGTAATTAATGACTTAATTTTCATTTTTGGGTGAACTAACCCTTTAAAACAGATTCGTAAAAAATCTCATTTCATGTGATTTTTTTGCCGTTCACACTTGCTAAATATGAGACAATCCAATCGGACATGCACAAAACTCAGATTTGGACTGACAGTCTGAATGATGCTTTATATTAAAGTTGCAGTCACATTTGCGAAATTTCAGCAACATTTTGAAGGCGTCCATTGTCAGCTGCGTAGAGATGTAAAAAGCACAGCTCACACAGACGTCACTTTCAAACCAAACAGCTTTCTGTTTGTAAACGTAGTGTATTTGCGTGAATAACACAAGCTAAATCTGCATGGGAAACTTTTTTTGTGAAACGCAAATTCCTATTGGGATTACTGGATTTCGCCTGTGAAATTTCATTGAGCAATGGTAAATGTGACTGCACCTTAAGTATGGGGTAAGAATCAGGACGGCGACTCAAGCGAGGTCCAGCTTGAATCTGCCACTAGAGTTGGTGAGCGGCACCACAGCTGAACGCAGGCCCTCAGTCTGGACCCCCAGAGTCAGGTGCTGGCGGGTCTGGCTGCTGCGCTGCTCCAACGACAGGGCATCCTGCTTACGAGACAGATCCTCAATCATTTGAGCTTCATGCTGCTTCAGAGCCTGCATAGAGTGCCTGGTCATGGACAAGACACAGTATCAAAGCTGTTCAGATTCCTTTTGAATTTGCATTATTTATATAAATGAATGGAGGAATTGGACTCACTGGGCCTGTGCTAGCTTCTGTTTCAGTGCTAGAATGGCGGCTTCCAGTTGCTTGGCTTCATCCACCAAACCAAAATGTACCTGGGAGTAATAAGTTATGAGATAACCTATCAAAACACAGCGGATTAAGATGGATTGTGTTTGTTTTTCAGTAGGTGATTTTAATTAACTAGAACAAAGGTCATGTATCATTGCAGATGACATGAAGTGCAGTCTGATTTACTGTTGTTGGACAAAATCCAGTAATTTTGCAAGCGTGGCCATTTGTAACTTGATTGTGTGAGGGTTCCAGTGTCATCCCAGATATTTTAGCTGTACAAAAACAGCCCGTTATGCTGCTTTTAATTAGAAACTGGTATTTCTTATTCATTTATTATCATATTCATAAACTCAATGATTTGTAGCACAGATAATTTACTGTTTACTGCGCTTTGTTATTTACAGTCATTTATCTATTGCAGCTAATCAATCGGAAGATCCACATATTCACAGATAATACTTATGCAGTGCAAAATAAGGTGGATAAGGATCCATGCGATCAGGAATTTCATGGTTTGAGTTGTTCACCGAATTTTCACAGCCAACATAGTCATTTCAATAGGAATCCACACATTCAGGTGTTTTGTGTGAGTCCGAAAGGTTTTGCAATGGATTTGCTGCACCCTCATCCTTCCCTCACGGGTCAAAATTACCCGAATCCCTAGAATTATGATCTTTTTTCTTTTTCTTTTTTTTCCAGAAAGCTTATTTCATTTTGATAATATTTTGTCTATTTTTAATGCATTTTTTCCCTTTTTTGTTATTTTTCATTCTATTAACCTTTAAATTACTAAATTTTATCAATAAATTATAAATAATAATTTAAGCACATTCCTCACATTCCTTTCACTTAAACAGAATTTCATCCATAACCCTTTTAAAGGTGCATTGTGTAATATTTCTGAGGATCTATTGACAGAAATGCAATATAAGATCCATAACTATGTTTTCAGTGGTGTATAAAGACCTTGCATAATGAACCGTTATGTTTTTATTACCTTAGAATGAGACATTTATTTCTCCATAACCGTGGGCACCCCCTTCTATGGAGGTTGACATATTGTGTCGTCATGTTTCTACCGTAGCCGACAGCGAACAAACAGTTTCGTCACTACCTTGAAAAATAAGTTTTCAGTGGTGTATAAAGACCTTACTTAATGAACCGTTAGATTTGTATTACCTTAGAATGAGCAGTTTCTATCTACATACACTGCGGGTCCTCTTACATTGAAATGCACCGACATGTTTCTACAGTAGCCCTAAATGGACAAACACGTTTCGTTCCTATGTTGCTCTTCGGGCAAGGAAGCAAGCTTAGTTCAGTGAATAAAACACTAACACATTGACACACTGAATAATTAAGTAAACATAATTTCTTAATTTATCCTTGTAAAGAAACCTCACTGCTGACCTGGCTACTCTCTGCTGTCTCAGACGATGACATATTTTCCTGTCGGCCACCGTAACTTTTGTTGGTTGCAATTCGTAACCTCACCACTAGATGCCACTAAAAATCACACACTGCACCTTAAATTCAGCACAAAATACCTTTGAAAACATTGGGTGTCTTTGCCGACCTCTTGTTGGAAAAAAATAATATAACGTGATATTTCATGACTTCATGTGTGTGTGTGTGTGTATGTGTGTGTGTGTGTGTGTGTGTGTGTATTTATGGTTCAAGTGCGACAAAAGTCCTAGAGTCTTGGACCACTCCAATGAATGGAAGTGAATGAGGCTTTGCGATTTTTTTTTTTTATCTAGACCTACGTGAAATTCTGCATCCACTAATTTTATTTTTATTTTTCTCGGAAGGGCAATATGAGTCGAGAAGGGCATATGGGCAGTTGCCCGGGCAACCTGAGCAATCCCCCTGTGCACGTCCCTGGACTGCACCTTTATGCAGGTTTCCACTCAACTGGTTGTGGAGTTTACCTCATCTCGGCACAGATCCATTCCGGGCCTCTTTATCCTGTTCTCCAGACGGGTGTGGACCAGCTTTAGAGGAGCCAACTTGGCTTGCATGTCCTCCTCCAGGCCACTAATGTCCCTCTCCAGCTCAGCGATCTCATTCTGAGTCTGAGACAGTGGGACAAATTGTAGGAAAGAAAAATGCACTATTCATTCTATTCATCCATTACCACATGGCAATCTGGAATACTTGTTTATGATTGATCAATCGCTATCATATATTTTGGAATAATTGTCTATATTGTCCCTAACAACCAATTTCCAACATTGTGCTAGATCATGTCGTGCATATCACGCCACAGTCTGTCTTCTCACATAATCAAATAGTATACACTCAAATCAAAGTCTGTGTATTGATTTTTTTGTTGGGAAGTCATATAATAATACGATATTTTGCAGTCAGCTGGTCATTATCGCAAAATAAATTCAGGTTGACGCCTCACTTTATCACTTTATCACTTTATGTTTGGGAATAATGACCAACTAACCCATATTTCATTACTGAACTTCCACATTTCAATTGAGTGTAAAGCACTTTCTTTAACCACTTTTTACTTTATGACAGTTCATATGAGGTTAGTATGCTGTGGCCAAGATGCTTTGTGTTTCATTGCATATTCAAAACCACCAGAAAATTATAAAAAACAGGGAGAATAAGGATGAAGCCTCACAGTTTTCAGCTGCCATTGCATTTCCTGATGGGCTTGTTGCTGGTGGTGAGTTCGCTTACGGAGAGCAAACTCCACGGCCATTCGTTGGGCTTCAAGCTCATTCTGCACCTAAGAGAGAAGAGGCATGCATGTAGTAAATTGTGATCATACTAAATACTTTTGTTCAACTAAAAGTGAAAAAGTTCCTTGAATATTTTAAATCAAGCTTTTAAATACACTAAACGATTAAATCTGTAGTCCAGCTTTTGCACCTGTGCTCTTGTGATGCTGTTATTCTCTCTTATCTGCATAGAGGCCTGCATCTCTTCTTTGGCTCGAGTAATATTGTATCGGCTGAACTGCTCCCACTGCTGAGGAGTTGTGGAACTGCAAACAAAGTGGACAATAGTGCATTATTATATTATATTATATTATATTATATTATATTATATTATATTATATTATATTATATTATATTATATTATATTATATTATATAAATTTTTCAAATGGTTTTCCTTCTTTACAAGTAACCAATTATATTTATTTTAGAATATTTTATATAATGGTTAGTTCCAATCCTTGATTCTGATTGGTCAATAGCTGTGTTTTATTATTGAGAGGACCATCAGAACGGCCAGGGACTTTTTTTTCCAGCGGAAGGAAGGCTTTTAGTGATTCTACTTCATGAAAGTTGCATAGATAACGTTACATATTTTTCAGCTTTAATATTTGTATTGTGTGGTGATAAGGTACTCGAGGCTAGTGCTATATCGTGAATAAGTAAATAAATAACCTAACAACGACCTTCAGCCATTACTTATTCACGATACAGCACAGCCTCTCGTACCTTATTACTTACCATGTATCATATTTACATTTTAATAGTACATTGTTTATTTTTTGTCATCATCAAATTACAAAAAACTACAAATTACTAAGATTTTGAAAATATATATTGATCATGTTTAAGTGATTTATTTTTAAGATTAAGAATGTTAAAATATAAAAACAGTACAGATTTCGATTTGTTTATTTAATGACATCATACTTTAAATAATAATAATTAAATTGTTTTATCATAGAGAATTGATGTTTATATATTTAAAAATGGAGAATTAAAGTCACCATGAAAACAAAATTGCAATATTTATTATTAATGATGTATTTGCACATCATTATTTCCTTAAAATTCACACATCTTTAATCAAAATAACTTCCCCTCCCTCTTGCAGCATCATATCTCTCTTCTCAGATGTCGTTTTCTGGTGCGTGGGTGGGACGACAACCTGTCATTCACATGAGATCGACCAATAGAAAACCACAACGATGCAATCGATTCCTAATGGACAAAATCAAACCCACCGATACATTTTTCTAGTTTGAGAACCTCTTTCACTCGGGTATACCTCACAATCGGAAGAAACGACTATCACAACTTCCTTTTTATGCCGACTTTAAACTACGTACCTATTTGAGGTCCCTTCTTGTCCTATATTATACTCTCTGGGCATCATCATTATTATGGCAAGATAGCACATTTACTCACCCGGGGGGCACCCTTGTTGGGTTGGGCTTCAGGGAGATCTCAGGTGACCGTATAGTGAGAGACAAGCACGACATGTCCACATCAAGGGCCTCTATTTTATCCTGAAGGTCAATGGTCAGCTGTTGCCGTGCTTCCTGTAGACGACTGAGAAGATCTGCCGAGATTAGAAACCACCTAATCTTCATCATATCAACTGGCAAAAATCAAGTTAGATATGATGTATAATAATTTATATAACTTTCACGGTCATACGAAAATAAGCAAAGCAGATTGCTATTGAGTGCTTCAAACCAATGAAGGTCTATCTGAATGCACTATACTTACCACAGCTGTTCAAAGGCCTGATCGATGCACTGCTGAAGGCTGCGTTGTGCTCCATCAATCACCTCTACTTCCTTCTTAAGTTCAGCTTCTACAGGGTCACTGACCAGCTCCTTGCCACGACGACCTTCCCTCAGGGTCAAGCACTCCGCAGTGACTTCAAGGGGCAGAACAGTGGCAGCAAGGGCTCGTTCTGTCTCCTCCTTGGACTTACCAATGATTTATGGGATCATGAATACACTTGAGATTTTCTTTTCTTTGTCTTTTTAGAAGACACATTTTTCTTACATTGCATTATTTTTTTTATTTTGCATTATATATATATATATATGTTTTTACAATACATTTCTTCACTGTAAAAAACGTATATTGAAGTACATTTTACAAGAAAAGACTATTTCAGAGTTTCATGTTTAATTCAATGTGTTACTTGAGGTTTCTTTACAGCAGTTTCTGAATGAAAATAGTTTTTTCAGTGTTGTAAAGACATTCAGGTATGTCTGATACTTAAGATTATGCAAGACATTTGTACTAGTAATTCACGTAATTCTTGATATCAAAAATGATCATTTTTACTGGTAAGAATTGTATTCTGATTATGTGAAATTGGAATTTCAATTTAATTCTTGCAAGAATTCATATTTCTGCGAGTGATCTCGGATATCAAGAATTAACATTTTTACTTTACTGTAAAAAATTATATGATCAATAAGTCTAATAAGTTTGATATGAAAACATGTTTTTACACCGCTTTAACTCGTCAAAATTAGTTAAGCCATTTTATAAAATGTTTCACTTATTTTTTAAAGTCAGTTAAATGTAATTTAAGTTGAAATTACTTAAGGTCATTCAAGGTGATTATACTTTAAATTTCAGGCAATAACCTTTTCTTCTCTTTTTTACAGTGCAATAGAAATGTCATTCCTTAATCAAAAACTGCCATTGTTACTAGTAGAAATCTAATTCCTGATATCAATATTTTAAGTACTGAAAATGTAATTGTTGATATCAAGAACTAATTTCCTTGGAATGAATAAAAGTCAAAACGGCTTGCCATATTAGATAACTTCAAGAGATGGAAAAAAAATACGTTTTTAGGGACACATTAATCACCAAGGTTAGTGCGTCCATTTCTGTATCCACTTCCTGTGCACAGGCTTTCAGATTCTCCTTCCAGCGTAGGACGTCATTGATTCTGTCACTCAGTCGCCGGCTGCTGTCATACTCTTCCCAGTTCGTCTGATCAAGTGAGAAAAACAAACAATCTATTGGTTAAACTTTATTTTAAGGTATCTTTGTTACTGTGTAATTATACATTTAAGCACTGAGTAACATTAAAGCCCCCCTGTAGTCAATAATTGTATCCCTTAAAACTTATCTTTGATCACCAAAATTACATATTTAAGTGTTTTTTTTATTATTTGTGCCTTAAAATAGTTTGAATGTAACTACACCCTTGCCTCATTTAGTATAAGCGGTTCTGTGGAAATTGGCACTGCCTCCACTCGCTCACACCAGCTTAGAGATCCACTCATTGACTCATTTAACAAGGTAGTTTGTGACGTCAGAAACACCATCGATTTCAAACAGCGTCTTTGGTTCATGGTTTTATGGAGAAAATACTCCGCAATGGTGTTGACTTATGAATTTGCACATGGTTTGTCTTAAAGCACATTAAAAACACCACATTGGCATATAAACAACATTAAAAACTTGATTTTCACCACAGGGGGACTTTAATTAACTACATATATTTTCGGCATAATTAGTTAGGTAGTTGCTTGTAATTAAGCATAATTTACTGTTATTATTACTATAGTAAATAAATGTAAGATGTGTAACAGGGACACTGTATAATAAAGTGTTACAAATGTGTTAATTAGTGGTAATTTTGGTAACACTTTATTTAAGGTTACGTAGTTACACGTTACTATGTACTAACTATAGTAATAACAGTAAATTATGTAGAATTATAAGTAACTAACCCTACACCAAACCCTAGTTGTAACTATATTAAGAGCATGTAGTTAATTAATATTAGTACTTATTTGAGTAAGTACAATGTATCTATGTCACCTTTGAATAAAGTAATTGTTTTACCTGTCAAACAACTTCCCACCCGGATCTTTAATGCATTACCTTATTGGCCGTCTGATCACGCAGATGTCTTCCTGCCTGCCGTATCTCGTGTGAAATATTGCGCTTGTGCTCTGCAGAATCTGAGATCTGTTTATTGCTAGTTGCCCAGTCAGACACACTGTAACGCATGCTTGGCTTCGAGCTCAGGGTGGCCATGTTTGCTGGTATCTGGTCCCATAGAAACAAGATGACAAACACAAAAGAAGTAGTTCTGGCAAGCAGGCAAATGGTTAACCATCTGAATCTAAAGGTTCTGTTTGTGTTTTACCATTCTGATTGTTATTCATGCATGAAATACATTAATAAAATGTAGTTTAAATTATTATTATTGGACAAAATGTCAGAAATGTTTATCAAATTCACTGATGAAATCTTAACATTTTGGTTTTATATAAACGGCTTCAGACATATATCAGAGTCACCAAAACCAACAGGCATTAGAAGTTACCTATTCATTACCCAGCTCTTTGTGCTTTTCAAAAAGCACTTTATAAAGACTCTTTAATGTTCAACTAATTATTTCCCTCCACAATATTTTGTTTTTATCTTCTCTTGTCTTTAAATGTACACCCACATATTGTTTTCCTATTTAATTGTTTATTTATTGTGATAAGTATGTGCATGATAATAAAAATGTTGTGGATTTGAGTGTATTTTTACTGAAAGTCTTTTTAATTCTTCTTTGTTTTTTGCTGTCTTGCTCTTAAAGTTGTGATTTTTTTTCCAGGCCACAGCAATACATTTATACATAAGCCTATACAGTACTGGTCAAAAGTTTGGAAACATTACTATTTTTTATGTCATTGAAAGAAGAAGCTTTTCAAAAGAATGCTTGCTCATCAAGCATTTATTTGATCAAAAATACAGAAAAAGTAGCCAAATATGGTGAATTATTATTACAATTTAAAATAAAGGTTTTCTATTTAAAATATAATTCATTTCTGTGATGCAAAGCTGAATTCATCAGCCATAACTCCAGTCTTTTGTCACCTTTTAAAGATTATATATAGATATAATAGATTATGATAGAGCAAGCAATAGCGTGGCATTTCAAGATGTTGTACATGATAGCCTATAGTCTACTTCATCTAACGTCTTACTTTGCATGGCCTCGTAATTGAGAGACTAATTAATATTTGTACTTTTTAAAGATCGAACTGTCACAGCAAACTGCAAAAAAAAAAAGTTAGATGGAGACCTTCGACAGAATTCAGCACCTAAAATATGAACATTTGACTTTATAGTTAAAATCTAAAAACAAAAAAGTTAATGTAGGTAACATGTCATTTGTCATGCCACAAACATTTGCCTGACTTACCGAGACGGATGAAACTTTGAGAAGTGTTGTTTGTCTGCTGTTGTGAGTGCAGGAACACGGTAAGCGGGTCTCCTGGTAACGGGGCGACGCAACAGCAGCTCTTTCAATAATTTAAATAGCATAGTAACGCTCAACAATTACTCACTCAATGAGGCAGTGTCATCATATGACAGTAACATACTCTACGACCACTCGTCTCAGCTATCGCAAGTAACAAGTGCTTTTGTTGAATCGCAAATAGCACCGAAAATCACTAGGAGGTGACAAGGTCCGATGTGAACCCCGTAGAAAAGCAACGCTTAAAAAAACACTCTGAACACCTCAAAAAACCCCGTGGCAATTCACCCACAAAATCTTTTGTATTTTTTGTCAGAAAATGTATTAAAATAAAAAAGACAATGAAATTTTTTTTTGCCAACATTTCGAGAGTTTCCGATAATCCCTGGCTGCTCCAGGCTAGGCTACTATAGAAAAAAAAATGAAGCAACTGGCTCAGTCCGTTTTATTTCATACAAATAGTTTATCTATATATATATTTATACAGGTTTGAGGTTGATTACTTGACAGTTATCTTCATAGGCCTATGGCAGCTTTTTATCCTCTAAAATTACTATATCGGTATGTAGAGGTTTATACTGTATATAATCATGATATATTGGTCATATATTCAGTGTTTAATTAATGGAATGGATTACTTCTGGCATTAACTGGTTTACTCTCTGTCTGTTCTAATAATTATTTTTTTCACAATCACAACAAACTGTGTTCCATTAGTGAATATGAATTAAGAGTACATTTATAGTTATGACATAGATTTATCACGGTTGTAGTCAGATTAATGAAAGAGCGTTTTCATAGATAGTCCATCTCTGCTGTCTCAAGATGTTTTGTGATGTGGTCCAGTATATATTTTTCATTTGCTGCTTCTTTCAAGTAAAAGTGAGATCCAGGAAGCATCTGCACAGTGAAGTCACCACTCGTGATGTTCTTCCAAGCTATAAAGCAAAAGAGACACAATACAAGACTTACACATAATTCGAAAGCTTGTAGAATGATAATAAAATCATGACGTGATTATTATTACATTGAACAAATAACCAGTTTGGTCCGAGTTGACGGCTTTATAAAACCAAAACAATGCATGCTGTTGCAGCATTGTTTTAGTTCGTAAAAAAACTGAATCAGACTTGCCTTGTAAGTCATGGGGTGCATCTTCTTTTCCGTCAAAGCATGATACTGGACATGATAGGAAAGGTGTTGATGGTCTGCTGCACCTGCCAAACATATTACATTATAAAGATGTAAGTTCTTATGCCACATATGCTGATGTTTTTTACACTAAGGAAATATTTTGTTTGTCTCTTTCTTGTCAAAAACCAACCTATATTTGTCCAACACACCGATGTCTGCTTTCAGCGCAGGCAAGAAGAGTTTGGCAAGCTCAGCATTGGCCAGTATTTCTGGTGGTGTGCCTCCGATAGAAGTTACCCATATAAGAAACTCTTGGTCTGTCAAATCACTTCTTTTTGGCGCCTGCAGTCTTGTCTCAGACTTACAGAAAATGTCATTTTATTACATAAAAATACATGTAGATACATTTATACATACAAATATAAAACATTTTAATAAAGAAAGAAATGAAAATATCAACAAAAACAAAATAATCAAATGGATTAACCACTCAATGTTATGTAAATGTTTATGAAATCTGTTCATTTTGGGTTTTTGAAGATACTGTGTATTTCACATAATCTGTGGGGTGATCATGCTTCATGTTTGTTTTCATGAGGCAAATGGTTCTCGCAGTTTTCAAATAATTCCATTCACATTTGACAGATATGAGAATACAGAGCAAATCACACTTACATATGGTGCAGAAGCTCCAGAGAGAAACATGTGAATCGGCTCAAGATTGTAGACTTTCTTTACATGCTCGGCAAAAGCAAAGCAGGTCATAGCTCCAAAACTACAGAAAAAAAAAATATATATATATATTTGCATTATTATGCTGTCACTGTCCTGGCCCTTTACAACAGGATCAGGACATTATTTACCTTTTTAAAACCTGTCACCATTTCCAGTATACTTTAGTAACAGTCTCACATACCTATGCCCGAAGAGTGCAAATGGCTTTTCTTTGAGTTGTGGAAGTATCACACCTATGACCTCATCAATGATCTCCTGCATATTTTGGAAAAATGGTTCTTTGGTTCTCCCTTCTCGTCCTGGCAGTCTAACAGAGAATACTGAAAATATATGAACAATTAAAATACATTAGGTAAAAGGGATAGTTCACCCAAAATTCTGTCATTATTTACTCACTCTAATGTTGTTCCAAACCCGTAAGACTTACATTCATCTTGAGTTCATCCAATTAAGATATTTAAATGTTCTTTAAGCCTTTAATTTAAGTTTTTATTCACATATAAACATTGATCAGACAGCGAACATAAGCAGAAGCTCAACCGAACCTGATGACACGAGAGAACAAACCTCAATGGTTCTTGCAAAAGCTCAAACATGCTGCGTAACACACGAATTAACCTCATTGGTTTTCACACGTCAAGCGAACATGCTTGAGCTTCTGTTTATCACAACTGATGTGTGAGTTGATGAATATTTATATGTGAATCAAAGCCTAAATTCAATCTGTTCACCATATAAAGTCATCATGTCACTTCAGAAAATTCGGACTAAACCGCTCAATTCAGATTTGTAGTTGCGCAGCTGTCAATGAAGGGACAGAAATCGCTCAGATTTCATTACAAATATCTTCATTTGTGTTCCGAAGATGAACAATAGTCTTACGGATTTGGAACGACATGAGTCGTTCTTATTGATGAGACGGTGAGTAAATGATGACAGAATTAAAATGTTTGGGTGAACTAACCATTTAAAAAATTAAAATGTATTACAAATGTATTAATATATATACATTTATATACAGGTCCTTCTCAAAAAAATAGCATATTGTGATAAAGTTCATTATTTTCCGCTGTTTCTGGTTCAAAAGTGGCTTGACCTGGGGAATGCGGCACCTGTAGCCCATTTCCTGCACACGCCTGTGCACGGGGGCTCTGGATGTTTCTACTCCAGACTCAGTCCACTGCTTCCGCAGGTCCCCCAAGGTCTGGAATCGGTCCTTCTCCACAATCTTCCTCAGGGTCCGGTCACCTCTTCTCGTTGTGCAGCGTTTTTTGCCACACTTTTTCCTTCCCACAGACTTCCCACTGAGGTGCCTTGATACAGCACTCTGGGAACAGCCTATTTGTTCAGAAATTTCTTTCTGTGTCTTACCCTCTTGCTTGAGGGTGTCAATGAAGGCCTTCTGGACAGCAGTCAGGTCGGCAGTCTTACCCATGATTGCGGTTTTGAGTAATGAAACAGGCTGGGAGTTTTTAAAAGCCTCAGGAATCTATTGCAGGTGTTTAGAGTTAATGAGTTGATTCAGATGATTAGGTTAATAGCTCGTTTAGAGACCCTTTTCATGATATGCTAATTTTTTGAGATAGGAATTTAGGGGTTTCATGAGCTGTATGCCAACATCATCAGTATTAAAACAATAAAAGACCTGAAATGTTTCAGTTGGTGTGCAATGAATCTAAAATATATTAAAGTTTAATTTTTATCATTAAATTATTGAAAATAATGAACTTTATCACAATATGCTAATTTTTTTAGAAGGACCTGTATATATATATATATATATATATATATATGGGATGCACGGATGTAGCGGCCAATAATCAGCTGATAAAAGCAATTAATTCAACTTTCACTGTATTTAAAAACAGTCAATGATCAGGTCCGATTACTGTATATCCTGTTCATCCAAAGGGGTGTTATTCTGTGTGTGAAGAAGTGTCCCTTCTGTTGAATTCAGGGCTGTCAAAGTTAACATGACAATAGCACATTAACAGTTAAAAAACTTCAACATTAAAGGGTTAGTTCACCCAAAAATGAAATAATGTTATTATTTATTGACTCTCATGTTGTTCCAAACATTTAAGACTTTCGTTCATCTTCAGAACACAAATTACATTTTAATGAAATCTGAGAAATGCTTCAGCTTCCGTTTACCATAACTGATGTATGTGTTGATAAATGTTTATATGAAAATATAAAAGCTTAAATTAAATCTGTTCATCATATAAAGTGGTCATATCTCTTCAGAAAATTTAGAGTAAAGTAAACCACTCAATTTATATGGATTCGTTTTATGATCTCTTTATGAACTTTTTGAAGCATCAAAGTAGTTGCGTAGACTGTCAATGGAGGGACAGAAATCTCTCAGATTTCATAAAAAATATCTTCATTTGTCTTACGAAGATGAACAAATTCTTATGGGTTTGGAACGACATAAGGGTGAATAACTGAAATAATAAAAAATTTTGGGTGAGCTATCCCTAAAGCAGACTTTTCCATTACCAGTACCAGCTCAACTCGACTCGCTTCTCGCTCCGTTTTCCATTACAGATAGTACCTCCACAATAGTACCTGGTCGTCATAGCGACGCCACAGGAAACTGCCGTGACGTAATCTTCTACGCGACATACACCCGCTACCCACACACACACACAGGACAATGGAGGAAATCGAGTGTATGCTGTTTTTGATCCCCGTGATGTGGCTGTTTCTCACAGCAAGAAGACAAACAATGTTTCAAGAGAGGCTGAGGGCAGCAAAACGAAACACTGCTGAAAAAAACAGCTCCGTCTGGCGGCTGCAATGATGACGCAGTGAATAGTGACGATTCTATCTGACCAATCAGCAGTCTGCACTGTATTCACGACACATTTTAGTATCGCCTCAGCTCGCTTAGAACCTCGCCGGAGGTGATACGAAAAAAAAGAAAGCAGGTACAGGTACAACTTTTACACAGTGGAAAACCAAACAAATGTGAGTCGAGTCGAGCTGGTACTGTGTAGTGGAAAAGCATTATATGTGACCCTGGATCACAAAACCAGTCTTAAGTAGCACGGGTATAGTGGGAATAGATACATGGTACAATACATGGTATGGGTCAAAATTATCAATTTTTCTTTTATGCCAAAAATCATTAGGATATTAAGTAAAGATTATATTCCATGAAATATTTTGTAAATTTCCTACTGTAAATGTATAAAACATTTATTTTTGTGAGCGAATACAGCACAATCGTGAACATAAATCGACAAATTTAAAGGCGATTTTCTCAATGTTTCGATTTTTTTGCACCCTCAGATTCCAGATTTTCAGTTGTATCTCAGCCAAATATTGTCCTATCCTAAACCACACATCAATGGAAAGCTTATTTACTCAGCTTTCATGTGATGTATAAATCTCAATTTTAAAAAAATGACCCATGTGACTGGTTTTGTCATCAAGTCAGTCAGTCATCCTCATTTATATAGCGCTTTTAACAATGTAGATTGTTTCAAAGCAGCTTTACAGAGATAAACATATAATTTAAGGTAACAGAGATTGGTTTGGTTTTATAGTGGTTCTTGAAAAATGTTTTTTCCAGCTAACGTTAGTTTTGATTTGATCAAGGGTCACATGTGAACCTATGTTCAGGCCAGGGTTGCCAGGTCCGCTGTTTTTCCCTTTATCAAAACAATATTTGTAGCCTGTCTCCCATTTTATAATCGCAAACAACTTTGTTACTTCTGAAACAAAGTCTCAGCTTTCAAATTCTGTCCATTTTATCACGAAATTCAAACAACAAATCTGTAGCTTCCACTTCCTTCCTACAGCACAAAAGAAGATGCAAGAACACAAAAATGCTTAAAGAGACAGTAGAACTTACCGAAATGTACAGTATTATGGCACATGTAAGTTAATCGTTTAATCAGTGTTTCGAAAGAAGTCAATAAAACCGCTTGTGAACAATAGGCCTTTTGCGTTTACCTCACGAAAGTTATCCAATGTTCAAAGTTCGCTATCGGCTGAGAGGCGGTGAAATTTTGTATCACTGCACCTCTATTATATATTCAAATTTACCTTCAATAGAGCTGTTGAGAGATTTGGCCCAGCGGGCATAGTGAATCGAGCCTCCACCTGCCCAGGGGAAACAGATGAGACGGACAGAAGCATCTGGGCACTTGTTGAAACAGGTTATGATTTTATCCATCCCTCTGAAACATTACGACATGCATTAAGAATAATTAATATGCAAACTTTCAATAAATAAAATACCTATAAACAATATGTCTATCTAATCAGTGCATATGGACTGATGGCAAATACGGAAGATAAACAAAAAAATTTAAAAAGTTATTGACCAAGATCTGACCCTGCATTAACGTTACACTTGTTTACTTGAAAAGAACATTTGATTACATAAAGTATGAGTTAAGTACTGATCTCAATACTAGCTGCATTGACATATTTCGAAATTTAGACATTATGTGCCCAAATTATGTAATCTTTCATATTTTAATGAATGCCTCTTTATTTCATAGATCATAGAACAAAACAATTAATTCACTGTTCTCACGTTTACAGTGCTGAACACATCCATTGACAGTAAAAGAAAGAACACTTCCCAGTACAATCTTCTTCTGTGGTAATGACATGATTGCATGCTAAGCACACTGCTGCCATCTGTAGACCAACGTTTTTTGTAAACTGATTCAAAAATATATAATTAAAAATTTACAAAACAAAAATATAAGATTACCACAATTGATGAACACTAAATGTCAAAACAAATAAGTATTTTTTTTTATTTTATAAAATACTTTGAAACTTAGCATAATGTGTATATATATATATATATATGCTTTCTTCACAAAAACATTTTATAGATAACAATAAAATGCGGATCAAATAAATGGCATTATCTAGGAAGTGACGGTATTTCCTGCGTTTGGTATTTCCTGTGGGTCTCCCTGATTCGTTGTTGCCATGTCCGAGCATTTTAATGGAACATTATGCTTGTTGCTTCACAAAGTCGCTTTACTCGCTTATAGGAATGGGTAATTAGGGGTTGTTGTCTTATTTCTATAACACAGTTATACAAAACACAAATAAGCTTACTTAGGCTGATTTTGGAGAGGCAAGTCGCTTATTCCGAGTTGATGTTATCAGACCAGCTTGCTTGTTTTCGTAGCGATCTGGCAACATACCCTGACTGTACCGAGATGGTAAACCCAACCAATGGAAACCGGTAACACACAGACAGAGTCGATGAGACGTGAACGGCCGCTGGCAAACTCGGTCTAAAGCGAATGGAATAAAAGACACAATTTCGACTCAGTGAGGGATATTAAGCTATAAGCCTCATATATGTGTGTTTGTCTTTAAATTATAAGAGATTGTTCACTTTAGAAGACACAGAGCGAAGGGTTCGAGGCTCCTGACAAACTCTGTTTTCGCGACGGCTGTTAACGTTACAAATATTTTCTTTGGAGTCTTGTCAGCTGGTAACTAGAATTTACGGATCTGCGACACTCGGTAGGAGACACGGGGGGAGTTCGTGACTTTTGGTTGATTGACTAGTACTGGTTGGGTGGTCCTCCGACCAGAGAACAGCCTCCGAGCGGCCCGCTTCAACACCCGCGGTAGGAGTTGGGTTGTAGGTCGATTTACGGAGGATCTTCAGCGACTTTAAACTAACACCCTTCAGTCGGCATTTGATCCACCGGAGCCGGCTAGAATCCGGACAGAGACCTCATGAATGGAAATCGGAACTACAGGTACGTCGCTCTTGAGGTTTTCAGACCGATTAGGATTGTCGATTCCGTACTATTGACTATCGGTGTAATTTTGGTAACGTTACGTCCACCGTCAGTACAAAACACATTAATTACTTAGCAAAAGTTATTGGTCAGTTGCCACTAACTGGTTTTCGAGAAATGAATAAGCATTTAGATTTAGCCATTTTCTGCTCATTTAGGCTTGGGCGTAGCAACCACATTTTTGTTTGAGTTTGGTTAGGTTTTTTTTTTTTTTTTTTTTTTTTTTTTTGGGTTGCGATCAAATGCCGTGTGTAGAAGATCCTCCTGACTCACTTGCTTCTGCTGACGTCACACAATTGTGACCCAGCTGTCACGCACAGGTGCTGCATGTGTCAGGTGCCGGGGGGAGGGACAAAGGGGCGTGTTTGTGGAACGGGGGCGGGGCGAGTTTCTGATTGTCCGTTTTCATGACGACTGTCATTGAATCACCGATTCTATTTTTTGTATGATTACTCATAATGTATAGTGCAGATAATGTATGTATCTGGGAGGTTTGGGGTTGAAATTGTATTAGTCCGTTGCAATATGGAATTTAAAGAAAAGTTTGTTTTTTGGTTTGTTTTTTTAAAAATTATTTTATTGTTGACTACTGTGCTGGGAGGACCAAATAACAATTTGGCTTGTGCAAGATATGATTGCATATAGTTCTGTGTCGTACTTGTTTTGTTGTATTATTATGTTCTTATTGTAAAGCACTTTGTAACCTTTTTTTGAAAGGTGCTATATAATATGTGCATATAATAAAATGTAAAACCCTATGTAAATTATTTTGCCCAAAAGTCACTTTAAAAAATAAATAAATAACCAGGACCTTGTCTTGACTGGTATAGAGTGCAATAGTGCCCCACCCACTTTAATTTTTTCACCCAAGTATTTTTTCATAAATGTTTCCCATAAGGATGTTTAAAAAATAGTCTTTGTTACAGAGTTTTGCCACATGAACCAAGCCTATCAGCCACGAGGTTAATCAGAACACAACAAACTTTGATTTGAAGCAACAACAAAAAAAATAGAAAATCGGACAATATATATATATATATATATATATATATATATATATACATATGTATATTTTAGTATTTTTAGAGCCTTGGGAGATCGACATGAATTACGTCTTTCACAGTGCTTCGTCGGAGTGGGCGGAGCTAAAGAGCTATTTTGGAGCGTGTTGCTTTTTTTGACTCTCTGGTGTAATTTTCTGTACAGCATCATGGGTAATTCCACTGTTAAACATGAGTATTTTTTTAAATAAGCTGAAATAATGCGTGCTGACAGCTTCAGCAGAAGCAAATACCATGGCCTTTTTTTATTAAAGTTATTGTTCAAAATCAATTTCCCTATTGAAAAAAAGTGAATGGAGTTTTTACTTCTGGAACCCAATGGTTGCACTCTATAGAAGGATGGGCTGGGTTGGTATTCACTGCACAGATCTATTTAAATTATTAAATCATTTACATAGATCAGTGGTGTTCACCTGCAAAGGTAACCATAGCAATAATACTGCTAGAGTGCTTATCAAATTATTATTAATGACTTTATTATAATAAACAAATATGGTAAGAAAAGTTAGTGCTTTAAAATAGTTGGCTTTTGGTTGACTGTGCGAGGGGCACCAAATAACAATTTGGCTTGTGCAAGATGAGATCAGAAAAGTCAAGTGTCATTGTCAAGTCATTGTAAAATGTCCACACTGTGTATAAATATGTTTAAAATTGTATAACTAAATCTAAAGGTATTTTACACAAACATGCACTGAAAATTGACTAAAAGGTTTGTAAATTTGTAAACAATAAATTGCTTATTGTAGGAATAAGCTAGCAATTAAGGGCATTAAAGGGATAGTTCACCCAAAAATGAATTACCCCATGATTTACTCACCCTGAAGCCATCCTAGGTGTATATGACTTCTTTCAGACGAATACAATCGGAGTTAGGCTATTTAAAAAAAAAATCCTGGCTCTTCCCAACTTTGTAATGGGAGTGAATGGGTAGGGCTGGGACGGTTACCGCATTACCGCAATACCGCGGTCACGTGACTCCAACCGCGGGTCTGAGCTCGTCACCATCATCACCGCCAAAAAATAAAAAAAATAAAAGTGCCTTGGCCTGCACATGTGTGCAAGTTGTGTATAATGACATGGATTCATTGATTCTAATGACATGGATTATGTCTAATGATATTGTGGCTTACATGGATTCAAGGTTTTCTAAACAAAACTTATCATCAAAAGATGGAGCAAATCCGATCTTTCACAAGTTGAGGAGCGCAATGTTCCATGACACATAATAACATTCCATTCGTATTAGAGATGCGCGGATGGGCTATTATTATTTTATCCGCAACCATCACAAAACTCATCATCTGTCCGCCATCCATCCGCACCAACGTTGTTTGATCAATTCCGAAACCGCATCCGCGGCGCTGACTGTTTTAAGGTCTATGAGCAATGCGAGGCGCTGCTGTCGCGAGGCTGGAAAGCTCTTGGCTGTTCTAGAAAGATTCAATGCAGCAAAGATGTTTAAAGGCTAAAGTCCCTAGTATATTGGCTATGTTGTATCCCCAGAATATCAGCAGTGAACTCTGTCCCCGATCGGCGCACAGGGATAAATATATATAAGTAAATAGCCTATAACGCACATCGGCAAACCTGACCTTACCTGACTAGGCTACTGTAGACTAAAATGTTATCATTTCGTTTTGAATTTTGTTTAAAAGTAGACATTTAGGCCCAGCCTACGCCGAGTTTCGGTTCATTTATGAGACGAGCTCCAGTTCACGCGCAAGAGATCGCACCCGCGCTTCCACGTCCTCCTGATTATATGTCTGCTATTTGCTTCTTATTTCTTAATTCTAGGCAATTAGTTAATGAAACAGTGATTCAAATTAAGGTACAATTTATACAAAATGAAATTTAATTTAAAGAAAGTCTTTCTACAAAACAAAACTTAATAAAGTGGTCAAAATCGTGTCTGACCAATCTTATGATCCTATCTTACTCATGCTGTTCACTCTTCATATAATCGACATAGATTAAATAAAAAATAACACTATATTATGTAAACATAAATATGGAGTATAATATTTGTAATTAAGACATGTTGCAATAGGTGTTCTTTCATTTCCAATGTGAACATCATAATGTATTCTCCTGAAAATGATGAATTCAATGCGAATGTATCTGAGAATATTCTTAAATAAGGAAATCTATTCAGTGATTGGTTCATGCCAAATTACTGCTGATGAAAATGTGACTTTCAAATTGTGCTGTTTTTTTATCGGATGTAGGTGACAATATTTAACAAAGTCTGTCTAGCAGAAACGACTGCTGGTGCGTGCGCAAAAGTCTGTGTGGGGGGGCTGGCTATTTAAAGCGGTTTACCGCCATACCGCGGGAAAATCTTGCTTTTCAACCGCGGTTAGAAAAAATCCATACCGCCTCAGCCCTATGAATGGGTGTATGTCTTTGGAAGTCCATAAAAGCGCATCCATCCATGATCAAAGTGCTCCACGCATCTCCAGGGGTTAATAAAGGCCTTCTGAAGTGAAGCGATGCGTTCATGTAAGGAAAATATCCATATTTAAAAATGTATCGACTAAAATAACTAGCTTCTGGCAGACGGCCGTTCGCAAGTCGACTTACGCCAAACGTCTGAAAGAAGAATCATATACACCTTGGATGACTTCAGTGTGAGTAAATCATGGGCCGGCTAATTTTCATTTTTGGGTGAACTATCCCTTTACTTAATGCTGACGATATAAATATGGGCAAATAAGAATTATTTAGACATATATTAGAGAATAAGGCTGCATTCACACTGCGAGCCTTAGGGCCCAACTCTGATTGATTGCTCACATATGATTTTCTTGTATAGCTGTTCACATTAGCCTTGTTTCCACTGTCGGCCAAAAGTGAGCGTGCTAGCGCGTGCCAGGGCCAATCGCATTTTCACTGTCTCTTCCTGGGCTTGTTCAAGCCTCATTGGGGCTTCCTTGGGGCCAACGGTCAGGGGGTTTTGGCCCGCCGAATACCTTGGTCCAAAGCGGCCCAACTGGGGCTTGAGGAGGGATCATGAACAAAGGCGAAGTTTACCTGAGCCAGGAGAAGGTCAACACCGCTGCTCATTTCTCATGTTATTATATCAGGCTACCAGCTATCTTCTACATGTGGCCAATATCAGATGATGATATAACAAATGTGGCTAATATCAGATAGATTCCAGTGTGAACAGAACATGGTCCAGGACTGACCCACATGCGCAAAATTATGATAAAATGACGTCACGCAGCACGCTGTCATACGGAAATAAACACAAATGACATTAAAGTATGCGATTACCCGTTTGTTTATAGTGTGATTTGCCACAGAAACCAGGGAATAGCCTGCATGCGCAGGCAATATAAAAAACAAAGACGGGGATGTGAAAAAAGAGTGCAGAGTAAACATTTATTATGATATGCGCCCCCCTGTTTTGCTTGTATCAGTGTCACTGATTACAGTTATTTTTTAACTGCTGTAAATGCTGTCACTGTAATAGTTATGAGTTCTGACACATCACTGTCCTTCCACTGACTACTTTTCGCAACTGTCTTGAGAACTTTGGGTATGTAAAATCTTTGAAGTGACTCCCATGAGCCCAGACTTGTGATGAATGATGATGAATTCCAATTTGACTGTTCAGACTGAGGTCGCATTGCAAAACGTCTGACCTATACTGGATTTATGACACGTGGAGGTCGACCAAATCAGAATTGAAAAGATCAGATTGTCGTGCTGTTCACACAGTCATGAGAAAAACAGATCTGAGTCACAACAAAATATGATTTGGGCCTCATTTACCTGCAGTCTGAACGTTGCCTAACTGGTCTGGCGGATATATCAGTCTGTTTCACTACATTGGAATTAAAGATGACACAACTTAATATAAAGTTTTGTTTTTCTACATGCTTTTAATTTTTCACATTTATTCATAAAATTACTCTAAAGATTATTTAGTTTTTTTATATGTTGTCGAATGTGGTCTTATGACTTTGAGAAATGAATATATAGCTATTTTAAAAGCCGATGTGGCATGGAGTGAGTGACATGACTTCTCTGGTTGAGGACCAGCATGTCTCAGAACTCATCTGACACTTATACATGTTCACGTAGACATCGGTGAAAAACGAAATATTAAGGTCTTGATTATAGCATTCATCAGGATTAGGGGCCATTCACACAGAACACATTTTTTCCATTCCACTGTGCTACTTTTCCATTGTTTTTCTATGTAAACACGCTAGACGGACTTGTTTAACCATTGCACGCTTTTGCAGCGTCTCACACATGACACCACATTCTAAAAATGCGGCACTTTAAAATATGCATTTCTTTTTCCCCATTCTACTGCCCACGTCTTGTGTATTTGCTTTGAAAGTCTTTGCTTTCTGTGTGAACCGGCCCTAACTCCTGAGTGCCTAAATACATTTGGGTATCATAAGGTAAGATGCTGATTTTTGTGCTGCCATGTAGTGAAATATTCAGTGTTTTTAACATTTATTTAATTCTGAGCATTCTCGGATAACTCTGTCCTCATTCATTTGTATGTTATATCTGTAAGTGTTGTTTGGGCTGTTTAATATTATGATTTTGTTTAAAATCCACCACCGTGCAATATCAGACCCTGACCCCACTAATAAAATATGTTCCCTCGTCTATATCAGTCTGCCATTAATAAAAGCTTATTTGTTGTCTAGTGCAAAACTGTCTGACTGAAGTGTGACTAGCTTTGAATAATTAAATGATGAGAAACAAGATGTCTCATTCTCTGAATGAGTGAAACCCCTGTAAATGTGCCAGTCAGCCATTTGCCAGTAAAGTGAGCGTTACACTCCGAGCAACACAATAGGCTTTCAAACTCAGCAAAATGTGTTACCGCATCACTGTCAAACCTGCAGGTCCTCTTAGTCTGTGATGTCAAGAAACTCCTATATTTAGCACACTCTCTCAGGGATTTCAACTAAAGTGAGAAAAAGACTTATGTGAGCATTAATGTGTGTGAACAGTACAATCAAGTCTTTCATGCTCAGATTTGTGCACAAACGTTGTAGAGTAAACGTTTATGTGTGACCTATGAGATCAATTGGTCCTCTACCTATATATAGAAACAGCTGTTTTTCCTTTAATTGGTTGTTAGTGTAGTCATGGTTGCCATGGCGAAAAGAAGCCACATGAGTGCAACCGGCATAGCAACGGCACACTGGGAAGTGTAAGAAGCAGATGCAGTCGAATTCCCCTTCCAAACGTGTTACAGTTTTGTTCTGTAACCCCCCTACATGATGTGATAACACAAAGTCCCACTTAGGGTTGTCAAACGATACTACTTGTACCAGTTGGTACTAAAAAATAAAAAGTAGGCCATACGAGTACCGTGTATAGACACTCGACTGCTGATAGACACTAGACGTGCCGATATACGGTTATATATCGCGATAATGAACGTACGTTATTGTTATCGTGGGCACTTTAAAATACAGTAAATAATTCCTTAATATGAATTATGTCGATATTTTAGATAAAAATTTACATCACTGCGTTTATTCTTCATCAAAGAGGTATGCACACTTTGATGTAAACAAGCCCAGCATGGATGTGAAGCATGGCAGAACGAGTGAAGAAAACTCACTGAATGAAAATGCACATTCACTCTCTGACAGTAGGTGGCGCTTATGGAACAGCAAAAACCACGTTCGTTAACCACGTAAAAGCAAAGCAGGCTGCACTACTTTCTTGCTGCATCCGAAATCAACACTTCTCTACTATATAGTGTGCGAAAACAGTACATCAAAAGCATAGTATGTCCGAATACATAATATAAAAAAAAAACAGTAGGTGAAAAGTCCGCAGATTACCTACTTCTAGATTCTGTGTATATTTATCGGACACTTTACTATCCCATGAGGCCATGGGAGGGGATTTATGAATGGTGGTGCTGGCAGGTCACGTGATAGTAACTACATGGTGGATGTAGTACATCCTAATTTAATTCATACTACCCATATTCATGGTATATAGAGCGCACTTTTTTTTACGGTAGCAAAGTAAACTCAAATGTAGTATCTACTCGGAGAGTACGTGATTTTGTATACAGCGTCTGTTTCTGAACACTATATAGATGTTTCAAACAACCATCCAGTTTTTTATATTCACTATGGTGTTCATCTCCTCATCAAATATTAAATACTTAATACTTAACTCTTTCCCTACCATTGACAAGTTATCTCGTCTTTTATGAGAAAGGGCGTCCCGGCAAAAGACGAGTTTTTACAGCTTACCGTGTTTTATTAAAACGCTGGAGGGGCACAGCCAACTTTTTAAAAAAAAATTATGGTGGGGAAAGAGTTAAAGACTTAATAGGCTATTTACATTTTAATCTGGACTAGAACATGCCCTAGACATTTACGGAAAATCATAATTTTTTTGTTCAGTAACACTTTTCAATAAGGTTTCATTAGTTAACCTTAATTCATCAGTTAACATAAACTAATAATTAAAAATACTTCTAACATTTTTTTTAAAATCGTAGTTAAAGGCACAGTATGCAAGTTTAGCCGCTAGAAGTCGCTTATTCAAAACGACCATAGATTGATGACGCCGTGATTGAATGTGGAAACATGGGTGTTGTCGTCTTCACACAGCCAATGGAAAGCAATCCAATGTGACTCAGGCAAAATCCATCCATTTTGTTGTATAAATATGCATATTTTACAATTAAATTTACAATTGACCCTTCGCTAAGCCACGCCCGAAAACCGCCACTGGCCAATCGTGTTTTAGCAACCGTAACTAGGCGCGGGAGGTCTGGCAAGCTTTCGAGCGAGGGAAACATGGCAAAGCGTTGTGCGTGTGGATTGTGCAAATCTTATACCAGGTAAAAGTTTGGACGGGGAGTGGAATTTATTTACTTCACGAAAATCTAAAAGCCAAGGGGAGAAATGATGTGCGTGGATTAAGCGGTGTGGGAGACCACATTCACAACTAAATGTCGACAGGATTAACAAAAACACCTATTGCTTTGAAGTTGGAAATAATGACGGTTCTTTGTTCATATATGCATATATTTTAACGTAAAATAAGACTATTAAAGACAAGATGGAGGCTCACTGACATACTTTAAAATATATTTCAGCATTTTGTTAATCGGACGGCCTACTAACCCTGACCGAGTCACTTTAACCCAATCCGATCGCGGCTCTCCCGGTGTTAGTGTTATTCCACAAAATTTAAGGATAAACTGTTTGATTTATAATTATTCGATTATTTTCACATTTCACTTACCCTGCACGAACATAGCTGTTCCTCAATTTGTGTGTTTCCCATTATAATGGTTAGCGTATTAGGATCTGCTGCTTGCGCTGGGACTATAGGCTTTAGCTTAAATTTTTATGAAATTATACTCTAATCGGTTGCATATTATGTCGTGGATATATCCCTCGAATGCACACTGCAGTCCCTTTTGTCTTGCTCTCTCAGATATTTCGAATGTTCGCCAAAAATTACTAATTATCTCATTGGGAATGTCGGACACCAATGCATACACTCTGTAATAGACGTGCCAGGCGCGAAAGCTTGACAGGCGTAGCAACAGTAACTAGGGAGGGCGGGGCTTAGCGAAGGGTCAATAAAAAGTGCTCTAAGCGATGTTGGGTGATGTCACTTCTTGTTTACGTTTAAAGTATTGTCAAACAAAACGGAGGCTAGCTAGACCCTGCCTCCTCCTCATCCTCGCAATAACCCCCAAACCCTTCTTGTTGGTTATTGGCTGGAACAGTTTATGTTTCGTGGTGCGGGTTAGCCCCGTTTGTTTTTGTTGTCGTTTTTTGAGCCTGGGGTGTCTGCAGAGAACGTGTTTTTTTGTTGTGTTCAGGGGACAGGCAGCTAGCGGATAGTGAGGAGATGTTTGCTGTATGTGACAAAAATTTTTGGCCTAAAAAACACGTGACATCGCTTAGAGCACCTTTAAGTTGTTTAACGTTCGCCTCCTCCTTCCTTGAGGTTGAATTCTGTTGTTACGGTTACATTTGATCGTATAAATGTACAGTATTTTATTTTATTCAAAAGAAACAGCTGCAAGTGCTGAATTACTACTCATACAGGTTACTTTATGTGACAAATTAAAGTTATGGGATAATGTAAGCTCTGTTTTACTTGGTCAAAACAATCATACAAAAAAATACATTTAAGTGTGTGGAAAGTTATGTTAACTTGACTCTGTGCATTCGCTCTGTGGCTGCTATTAGACTTGTTGCACATTGCAGTAAGCTAGATCGATATTAGAATATCATATTAATAAAAGCTGAATGACTTCTGTTGCTAAATCCCATGCAATTCATTTTAAAACAATGTATGGTGGAGTAAATGCTGTATTGCTGTTACTACAAATAAAGCTCTTTCAGATTATGCTATGTTTGCCACTTGACAAAAATAAGAGGTGGGCAAAGCAAAGTGCCATGTCTCCAAGACATTTAGCAGAAGCTTTTATCTGCTAAAGTGATATTACAATAGAGGATCATAAGCAATTAGTCACAGAGCCAACAATATTTGTTGTATACAGGTTTATTAGGCCAGGTTTATTAGAGAGCCAGATTAGGAAACAAGCTAGAGAAAAGAAGAAAAAATAGGATTTATGTGTGTGATTGGTTCAGGTAAACCCTAAGATATGGGACAAAAATGTCCCCACAAAGATGGCAATATCCAAAATCCTTGTCCTTGTGGTGACATTTGTTGGTCCCCATGAGGAAAACCGCTTATAAATCATACTAAGTGATGTTTTTTGAAAATGTTAAAATGCAGAAAGTTTTCTGTGGTGGTTAGGGTTAGTGTAAGGGGATAGAATATAGTTTGTACAGTATAAAAATCATTATATCTATGGAATGTCCCCATGAAACATGAAAACAATGGTTTTGAGTGTGTGTGCAGTCAAGTCACACATTAATGGCAATTATTTTATTTCTGTCTCCTCATTTGATTGCAAATGCTGATTCTGCCAAATCAGTGTTAATTTGTTCATGTGTGGATTAAAAACTGCAGCAGGTTAAAAAAAATAAAAACTTTACAAATTTACAAAAAATGGGTTTTATTTTATAAATATCCGTAAAAGTCGATTTCTTTGGAAATCTTAGCCGACTGAATTTATTTGTTGTGCAGGTCTATAACGGTATGTATAAAAAGGTGTGGGTAATCTGTAATGTGTGTGGTGTGATGATGCTGAGTGTTGTTTCCGGTGAGTAGGCGTTTAGAGGAAATTTCCTGATCAGACAGATAACACCCTCTCTTTTTGAAAGTCAATGTGAAGAAGCCAATGGCTGATTGCTGAATTTTTATTAATTGGATATTAATTCATTTCCATGAAATGTCAATGATGACAGATGAGAAATAGCTAACGCTTGTATGTCCATACAAAGGTTGTGGCTTGAATTTCTTGATCATGGTGGTGTCGGCTGCATGCTTTTACATGTAATTTCTTGTGGGTGCTTGTTTAGGTTTTCACTTTTAGTTCAGTGGTAATAACTGATGTTGAAAGTCTTACTAATCTAATATGTTTTGAGAACTCGTATTGATGGAAATCCCCTGTGATTTTCGTGACAGGAGCCGTTGGGGCTGCGCCCCTGTTCTCCGTACCTCGGAGGCCAGGCTATGGCACCATGGGGAAGCCCATCAAGCTGCTGGCCAACTGCTTCCAGGTGGACATCCCCAAGATGGACGTCTACCTGTACGAGGTGGACATCAATCCAGAAAAGTGTCCACGGCGTGTTAACAGGTGCCAAAGACTGAGAATATATAATTTGAGATTATTTTTTTTACAAACAGCTTATTTATAACTAAGAGACTCGTGAATTAATCAGCATGTACAGTCAAATTAAAAACTGGTTTGATTAAACTCATGATGACTATTTCTGTCATGTCTTCTAGGGAGGTGGTGGATACCATGGTTCAGCATTTCAAGGTGACAATCTTTGGGGACAGAAGACCAGTCTATGATGGCAAGAGAAGCCTCTACACCGCCCAGCCGTTACCAGTGGCCTCCGGGGGGGTAAGACACATAAATGGATACCAGGGTTGGTGGGAAGTACCTTACAGTATAAAATAGACCTTGATACGTCATGATTAAATGTGTGTTCATTATGATATTCCTTGTATCATACCTAATGTAGTTCTTTACAAATCAAGATGCACACCAGTAATGGTTTTTTTTCTAATATTTATAAAAGCTACTTAAATGTCTTAAAGGGTTAGTTCAACCAAAAATGAAATTTCTGTCATTAATTACTCACCCTCTTGTTGTTTCAAAGCCTTAAGACCTTCGTTCATCTTCGGAACACAAATAAAGATACTTTTGAACATTTTTGTCTCTGAATCCAGGCCATTGAATATTTAACTCTTGCGTGCTCATTTAATTTTTGCTTGTGTCTGCTGCACTTGTTTTGTGCATGAGCTGCACGCACCTCAAAACTATGCACTCTAATGATGACCTTGCTTAGTTTTATCGATTAACATTGCTAAGTTTTATTGATTCAATTTTTATTGACAATTAATCAATCGTCAATTAACCGTTAGCATCCCTAATGCCGACTAATGCATTTTCACGATTTTATATAAAAAAAGAAATCTTATAAAATAACTACTTAAAGGAACATCTCATACTTTTGAATGTTTTTCATGACTATGCCTTAATCGTTTTATCCTGTATGACTGAATACATTTATCAATGTAAATTTGTGCAATGTCTGTAGGTGGACCTAGATGTGACCTTGCCAGGTGAAGGTGGGAAGGACAGGCTGTTCAAGGTCTCCATTAAATTCGTGTCACTGGTCAGCTGGCACATGCTGCATGAGGTCCTCACTGGGCGAAGCACATCTGATCCGCTGGAGCTGGATAAGCCAATCAGCACCAATCCCATACACGCTGTAGATGTTGTTCTTCGCCATCTGCCCTCTATGAGGTAAGAGTCCCCCATGAGTACTCTTACTTGATCATAAAGGGCAATTAATACAATTAAAAAACAAAGTGCTTGTTATGTCTTCAGCGATGCAATGCATACCTAGTCAAATGAGACTAGTGTTTTCGTTAAGGATTAGTGTGTAGCAGTTAGATAAGGATCATTTAGGAGTGCACAGGTTTGTTCTGCAGGTAACATCTGTGTTATTTGTCTTCTCTCGCTTCAGGTACACCCCAGTGGGACGATCTTTTTTCTCCTCCCCCGAGGGCTATGATCACCCGCTGGGTGGGGGGAGGGAGGTGTGGTTTGGCTTCCACCAATCAGTGCGGCCTGCTATGTGGAAGATGATGTTGAACATTGATGGTATAATGATTGATTATTAAAACACAGTTTCACTTGATTTATCCAGTAACATGATCTGGATGTGGTTATTAAATATAAAAAAGATAAAATAATGCCCGTCTCTCAGCAATGTTAAGTGTGCCATTAACGGTTTTTGAATAAAAATGTTTTTCCCTATCTGTCATTGGCCCAACAAGCAGAAAGCATTTCCACTTTCAATAGCATCACAGTGTTTGCAGTGCATTTTGGGTGGATTCAACATTCAAATGAATTATTTAATTAGCTGTTGGTGTAACGTTAACCAAGTTTTATTTTCCCCCATAGTGTCTGCCACGGCTTTCTACAAAGCTCAACCTGTGATTCAGTTTATGTGTGAGGTTCTGGATATCCACAACATCGATGAGCAGCCTCGTCCTCTTACCGATTCCCACAGAGTCAAATTCACCAAAGAGATCAAAGGTTTGTGTGAATAGGCAACATGGTGGCAAGTTATAGAATTTTCTTTGTCATATGTTGACTGATTTCCACTGCTAAAGCCATTGTCAGAACTCCATTAGGAATTATAGTAGCTTTAACATTAAAATGCAACACCAGCAATGCCAATGGTTTGACTATGGGTCATACTGTAGGTTTGTTTTTTGCATAAATTATATTTTTGGAACTTGGATTAATACATGTTCACTGTAGTGGATTTAATCATGAAAATACTCTTAGAGCTATATTAGTCTTATACTGAGCTGTAAACTGACCAGTTGCGTCTGTACAGTGGTGTAAATTTGATCTTCTCCTTTCATCAGGTCTAAAGGTGGAGGTCACCCACTGTGGCACCATGCGGAGGAAGTACAGGGTGTGTAATGTTACTCGACGGCCGGCCAGCCACCAGACGTAAGAGTATATGCAGCTTTGTTCATCTGTCTTATGATAACGTGAGGTTGTGTAAGCAGACAGGTCAATAAGTCTGCACTGTGACTAAAGGAAATATTTGACTGTCCTGTTTGTTATGTTAAGAAGCAAACACTTAAGAAACTCTCTCAGAATCCTTTCAATTCTGTTTAAAGTCATTCTTTCCAGTGCCCCATTCATTTTTTGTTTTACTTGGTTAGGTTTCCTCTACAGTTGGAAAATGGACAGACCGTAGAGAGAACAGTTGCACAATATTTCAGGGAAAAGTACAACTTACAGCTCAAGTACCCCCATCTGCCCTGCCTGCAAGTGGGGCAGGAGCAGAAACACACGTACCTGCCTTTGGAGGTGAGAGTCAAGAGATCTGATAACTTACTGTATGTTAGCAAGAAGCTGGCTACCATTTCCTTCCACACATTCAGATGGCAGCCGCCATCTCTTCCCTGATTTGTGGATTTTTGAAACATCGTCATTTTTAGACACTTAACGGCACTTTTAGAAGATTTTAGATGTCTTGATCCTTTTTAATGGTGCCCATATTGGCCATCCTCTTCACCACTCAGGTGTGCAACATTGTGGCAGGCCAGCGCTGCATTAAGAAATTAACTGACAACCAAACCTCCACCATGATCAAAGCCACGGCCCGCTCGGCACCGGACAGACAAGAGGAGATCAGCAGACTGGTGAGTTCAACATGTCGCTAACACAATAAAGAAAAGACTCCGCAACATCTCTGCTAGTCTCAATGATCTAAGATCCTCAGTGGCGGAAAACCAACACTGTCACAAGGCCAAATTCTCATGTATAAACCTCTTGCTCAAACCATAGGTGCGCAGTGCCAACTACAACTCGGACCCCTTCGTGCAGGAGTTCCAGTTCCGTGTGCGGGACGAGATGGAGGAGGTGACGGGACGCGTCCTGCCCGCCCCCATGCTGCAGTACGGCGGCAGGGTGAGCTCTGAACACTTTATGGTACCCGTCCCCTTTCACTCATGCGCCGTATGTTTGTTTGTGTTTAAGTAGAAGGCTAGAAATTTGCCATGGTTTGTGTCTAGATTTAACATTTAACATTATAATTAATGTGTATGCTAATTTTTAAGGAGAGTTAAGCCCCGTTCACACCAATAACGATAACTATATAAGTATCCACACCAGTGGATGATATCGTTCTCTTTACTTTAAGCACGTACTGCAGATACATTGTGTTCTGCTTGAAATGCTCAAGGTCTTTAAAGCAGAATGGATTCTGATTGGCTGTCAATGTTTTTGATTCGATGAAATTGATTCAAACGATATCGTTTCTCTGTGCCGTTATTGTTATAGTTGTGTAGACTCTGCAATTCCTTTATATTTAGAACGATTTTTAGAACTACATCTTTATCGTTATCATCTTTGGTGTGAACGAGCCTTTAGTTGCTCTGTCTGTTGCTTTAAATGGAATGAGGTTTGTTGCTCATGTTCAATTGCTTGCTTGTTCTGTTTACACATTTTTCTTAAGCATTTGGGGGGGGGGGGAATTCTCTTTTTTTTGTGTTATGTGAGTTTTTATTGTGTGTTATGTGTGATTTAGTGTAAATATTGTGAATATGTGTAGCTATTTATAGAAAAGTTAATATAGCATTTAATGTAGGATTTTGTAGGATTGTATGTAACTTATCCTCATGTCGTTGCAAACTTTCTATTGTGGAACACAAAATAATAAATTCAAAGCAGAATTTCTAAGCTGCTTTTTTCATGCAGTGGAAGTGAATGGTGATTATTGCTGTCAAGCAAGACTTAGAATTTTGTTGTATAGACTTTTTATGGTGTTATTTTGGCCTTTTTTGTGTTTGACATGTCTTCTAAAAAATCCTTTGTGTTCCATAGAAGAAGGAAATTCAAGATTTTGAGTAAACAACCATTACTTCTTTGAGCTTGAACTATATAACTTGTATGGTACTAAAAAATAATTTTCATTGTTCAATATTTTTCAGTCTAAACCAACAATTAGCATTTGCTTTAAAGGGATAGTTAATAATTTACTCACCCTCAAGTTGTTCCAAACCTGTATGAAATTCTTTCTTCTGTTAAAAGACAAAAGAAGATATTTTGAAGAATATGAGTAACCTAACAGTTGATGAGCCCCATTGAAGAAATTCATACAGGTTTGGAACATCTTGAGGTGAACTATCACTTTAAGATCCCAAAGTGAGAACTTTGAGGGTTTTTTTTGCCAGCTTTTATATCATTATATACTGTAAAGTTCAGCCAAACATTCAGATCCTATAGCATCTGAGTTTGTACACTATTTGATCTCAGTAAATTAAGACCACCTTTGTATACGCGTTACAGAATCGTACAGTAGCCACCCCAAGCCATGGCGTGTGGGACATGAGAGGCAAGCAGTTTCACACTGGTGTGGAGATCAAGATGTGGGCCATTGCTTGCTTTGCCACTCAGAGACAATGCAGAGAGGAAGTTCTCAAGTAAAGCTTTCTCCATCTTTTGGTCATTAATAAAGCACTACTTATTACTGGAATTAAAACCGAAATACTGAAGTATCTCTCTTTGTCCTTTTTTTTTTTTTGCAGGGGCTTTACAGACCAGCTGCGGAAGATCTCTAAGGATGCAGGGATGCCCATACAAGGCCAGCCATGTTTCTGCAAATACGCTCAGGGAGCAGATAATGTGGAGCCCATGTTCCGTCACCTGAAAAACACCTACGCTGGCCTACAACTCATCATCGTCATACTGCCTGGGAAAACTCCTGTCTACGGTAACTATTTATGGACAGATGCAGGCACTTTTTAATGTGCTTTTTATTTGGTCATCAACTTCCTAAAGACCTTGTGATTAGATTAGATGAGATTAGTGGCATGAATCTTTCTTTGAATTATGACTTTTTACTGTGAATCAATTTTAAACCTCTGATTCAACTATGCATTTGTGCCATTATTTAAGCGGTTTTTCATGCACGTGTTAGTAAAAAAAAAATATTTACAGCAATTATTTAATATTTCTGGTTGCAACAAAAAAAAATACTTTACTGTTAAAAATGATGTGGTTGGTAAGATTTGTTTGTGTGTTTTTGAAAGAAGTCTCACTTATGTTCACAGAGGCTGCTTTTTTATCAAAAGTACAATAATATTGTAAAATATTGTTACAATTTTAAAATTTAATTTGTTGTTACTGTGATGGCAAAGTTTTCAGCAGCCATTAATCCAGTCTTCATCACATGATCCTGATTTGGTGCTCAAGAAACATTTCTTCTTATAATTATTATTATTATTAATTTTGAAAACACTTGTGCTGCTATATATTTTTGTTGAAACCATGATACATTTTTTTCCGGATTATTTAATAAATAGAAAGTTCAAAATAACAAGATTTATTTGTATTGGAAATCTTTCTTTTTTTTTACATCATTATCAGTTTTGATCAATTTAATGAATATTTGCGGAATGAAAGTATCAATTTATTTTAATTTAAAAAATGTACTGGCCCCAGACATTTAAATGGTAGTGAATATGTAAAATTATATATTTTAATTAAATATAATTCAGTATTATACAGGATGATGCACAGAAAATGTGTTGTTTGTATAATTGACACCAAGATGTTTGCAACAGTTCAACATATTGTAGTCTGTACCTTTGTCAAATCAAATTATTCATACAACACCCTGAACACAGGTGTGCAATCGCCACAGCATAGCAGTATGGATAACAGGTATATGGTAAATACACATGTACAGTAAACAATATATACAAACTACAATATACACAGTATACATATTAAGGGACTTATCAACAAGTAGTAAAAAATATACAGTTTGACCTCCAACGCATAAAAATGCCAAACTGGTTTGGAACTTGTAACACGTTAGTCATACTCGGCGCCATCTTGTTTTTGTTTTTGTCTAATTAAATGATTTAAATTTGGTGTTTATTTTCCCATGATATATTCTTTGAGTTGCTGACGGTTGCCCTGAAGTCTATGCTCTCGTTCTCCAGCGGAAGTGAAACGTGTTGGAGACACTCTTCTGGGAATGGCAACTCAGTGCGTTCAGGTGAAGAATGTTGTGAAGACCTCCCCTCAGACCCTCTCCAACCTGTGTCTCAAGATCAATGTCAAACTTGGCGGCATCAACAACATATTGGTACCCCATCAGCGGTAAGAGAAATCGAAAGTGAATTAAGTCTGTTCGATTTCACTGAAAACGTAATTCTTTCCTTAAATGTACTAAACACCTTGTTTGTGTGCATTTATATTGTTTGTTTTTTTTAGCCCATCTGTTTTCCAGCAGCCCGTCATTTTTCTGGGAGCTGATGTCACTCATCCACCCGCAGGAGATGGAAAGAAACCCTCCATTGCAGCTGTGAGAAAGACAGACCACATATACACACCGTTCATATCAGATACTTTACAATTTCATCACATCATACTTGTGCAATCAAAATTAACTCGTTGACGCTTGCGATAATTTTTTTTCAGTTTAACACGTTAAAAATCAGTTTTTACCCATCATCCTTTGGCTAGTGTTATGCTCTTATTCTTGCAAATGCTTTTAAACCATTCAAGCACGATAAGAGACAGAAGAGAACGCAGTCCATTACTGCCGTGTGCCACATCGGAATCTCCTGTCTGTGTGACACACACGGCTCGAGCGCACAGAAAGCCGCTTCAGACAGCGCTTGAACAGACAAAAACACACAACATTATTCCAAAAGGCCCGTTTTGTCGAGTATCCGAACAAGCAGTCTTAAATGAGTTAAATGAAGTCTTGAATGTAAAGAGATGCATGTCAGATCCACGTGATGTGTCTCTGGTCTTAAAGTGATAGCAGAATATTAAGGATTTAAGGATAATTAAGGATAATCAAAGAACAAATGAGCTTTAATTAGGATTAATCTGTTTTTAATTTATCATTTATGCGGTGAAGAATTTGTTTCTTAAGTTTTTGATAACTTTATGCAATTTCTCCTACCTAATATCCTACCTGTTAGACCTACCTGAAAATCTTAAAACACTGTTTACAAGGTTGTCAAAAACAACAAAAACAATAACTTTTTGTGCATTGTGTCAGGGCAAGTGTAAGTCTGAACTGTTCTGACTGGGCCTAATTGTTAAAAGGGCTAAAATTGAGGAAAAATAAATAGATTTCATAGAGACATCAGTAGAAGTATTGTTATCGATGATGCCTTCTTTCATAAAAAGATGCCATTAAACAAATATTTAAAATGTAGGCTTATGTCTTTGTTGTTTGTTTACATTAATTTGGAGTTCAAATGAGAAATTATTACAATATAAAATATATTAACTATGCGATTCATCGTGATTAATTACAGAAAAATGTTTTCGATTAATTGGTAAATTTGTTTTTTTATCGTTTGACTGCACTACATCATACACATTTGTGAAAAAAATAATTTGCAACATTTCAAATCGTATAATAATAAGGGACCTGAAAATTTTGGATATTTTAAAGGCGGAAATCAAAGAACAGAAGTTGTGATGAGTGAAGAGTGAAATGTCTTCTCGAACAAGAAAAAATATAGAGCGGGACTTGATTTTGAATAAATAAAAAAATTATAATAAAAAAATTATGTGCACGGATAAATCATTTATAATAAACACTGCAATACAAATACGAGTTGGCATTTTTTATTTCATGGTGACTAAAGAAATACTGCTATTTTTCTCCCTCTCCTAACTTCAAATTTGTTGCTGAACAGGTGGTGGGTAGCATGGACGCTCACCCCAGCAGGTACTGTGCTACAGTCCGTGTCCAGAGGCCCAGACAGGAAGTGATTCAGGACCTGGCGTCCATGGTGCGAGAGCTGCTCATCCAGTTCTACAAGTCCACCCACTACAAACCCACCAGAATCATCTTCTACAGGGATGGTGTGTCCGAGGGACAGTTTAGACAGGTGAGGCTCTCCAGTTACAGGATTCATTTTCATTTCTTCAGGTCTTAAAGGAGTAGTTCACTTTAAAATGAAGATTAGCCCATGATTTACTCACCCTCAAGCCATACTACGTGTATATGACGTTCTTCTTTCAGATGAATACAATCGGTGTTATATAAAAAAATATCCTGGCTCTTCCAAGCTTGATAATGGCAGTGAATTGCAACCAACAGTTCTAGCTCAAAAAATTGCATTTATCCATCATAAACGAACTCCACACGGCTCCGGGGGGGGGTTAATAAAGGCCTTCTGAAGTGAAGCGATGAGTTTTTGTATGGAAAATATCCATATTTAAAACTTTATAAAGTAAAATAACTAGCTTCCGACAAACGAACATTCGGATTGACGCACTATGCTACTTCTGACGTCACAAGTGCGCTTTAGGCGTAAGTAGACTGCGTTTGGTCGGAAGCTAGAATTAAGAATGTTATATATGAATATTTTTCTTACACAAACTCATTGCTTCGCTTCAGAAGACCTTTATTAACCCCCCCGGAGCCGTATGGAGTTCGTTTATGATGGATGAATGGACTTTTTTGAGCTTGAACTGTTGGTTGCAATTCACTGCCATTATTTAGCTTGGAAGAGCCGGGGTATTTTTTTTTATATAATTCCCGATTGTATTCGTCTGAAAGAAGAAAGTCATATACACCTAGGATGGCTTGAGGGTGAGTAAATTATGGGCTAATTTTCATTTTAAAGTGAACTACTCCTTTAAGCCCGGGACACATGATGAAAACCGACAGTATTGTCGTCTCTCGTCGGCTGCGTCAGGACCAAAAAGATGTGCATGATCACACCGCACAGACTACAGCCGACTGCAAACTAGCACGTGCATTCTGCGCCTCCGTGTAAGGAATTAACAGTCTATATCAGCAGGTACAATGAGTCTATATTAATCACTCAAAAAGAGGAACCGAAACAAGGATATATGAGATATACTCAGATATATGAAACGAAAAAAGCAGCACCTGCTAGTCGCTTTTTGGAATGCTCGGGTAGGATAACGTAACATTAGGCCAGTCTTCTGCCTGTGCCGTCTTGACTTCTTTGCTCTCTTTCATCACTTTCGCTTTAATTCTCGAGCACTGACTTGTTCGCTAAACTGAACATCCAATGAGAGTTCACACTCTCACGACAGCCCCGATGCCGATTCAACATGCTGCCGACGTGTGGAACACACAGCAAAAACTAACCCCAACAGACGCTCGCCAATGTCCGACCGGCGGCTTGGTGTGTCCCGGCCTTAAAAAAAGATATTATCTTATGTCTTTCCTTCTAGGTGCTGTACTATGAGTTGCTGGCCATACGTGAAGCTTGTATCAGCCTTGAGAAGGACTATCAACCGGGAATCACCTACATCGTCGTACAGAAACGTCACCACACTCGTCTCTTCTGCGCTGACCGTACTGAGAGGGTGAATATGAAAAACTTTGTCACTTTTTCTCACTTTTGCAACTCGCACACTCACTTTTTCGTAATTTTCGTATATTTATTTTTAAAGGTGGGCCGCAGTGGTAACATTCCAGCAGGTACCACAGTGGACACTGATATCACCCATCCTTATGAATTTGACTTTTATCTGTGCAGTCATGCTGGAATACAGGTATGAACACACACAGGCATGAGGACAACAGTATTAGTGCATTTTTAAGCCTTTTTTTACGGCATTATTGCCTGATATGTTGAGTGATTAATTGCATTCACAATTACATAAATTAGAAGATTTGAGTCTATTTCATCTCATCAAAATGATTATTTAACCCCTTTTACCCAGGGTACAAGCCGACCTTCACACTACCACGTGCTATGGGACGACAACTGCTTTACAGCCGATGAGTTCCAGCTCTTGACCTATCAGCTGTGCCACACATACGTGCGCTGTACCCGCTCCGTCTCCATCCCTGCACCAGCCTACTATGCCCACCTGGTGGCCTTTAGAGCCCGTTACCATTTAGTGGATAAAGAGCATGACAGGTGAGGAATTTACTGGACTAGTTAATGATGTCTAGGTACATGGAAGTAGAAATTCTCTTTGTTTAAATGAAAGGCTTTTAGAAGCTGTCGATCACTTTGATTTGAATAGGCTTTGCATATTCTTGGTTGCCATAGGCACTCCATTGTTAAAGTGACCCAAAATATCCATCATTTCAATGATTCAAAGTCTCTGTTTGAATTCAAGAAGTTGAGTTATTCAAGCTAACCACCTAAAAGACTGTGTCAGATTCATACAGTCAGGTTTTTATGCAGCAATACCGTATAAATGTCTTTTATTTGGACACCAGAACATTGGAACATTTTCACAACTCTTGAGCACTAAAATCAAGAGGTTTTTGCTTTTTCTCTTCTTTATATTTGTGTATGTTTCACTAACACTTTTTGATCTTTTTTATGTATTATTGTTTGCACTCTACTACTGTGTATAATGTGTTAGAAAGGTTGTGATCTGTAAAAGGGTTGAAAATTATTGAAAGAAATCCCTTTTGCTCACCGAGCCTGCATTTATTTAATTAGAAATTAAGTAAAAACAGAAATATTGTGAAATATTATTACAATTTAAAATAGCTGTTTTCTATTTTAATATATTTTAAATTGTAATTTATTCATGTGATGGCAAAGCGGAATTTTCAGCATCATTTCTCCAATCTTCAGTGTCACATGATCCTTCAGAAACCATTCTAATGCTGATTTGGTGCTCAATAATAAAGTTGTAAAAAAAATTTTTTACATTTGTAACTTTTGTAATGTTGTAAATGTCTTACTGTTGATACATTTAATTAATCTTTGTTGAATTCAACAAAAAAACGTACTGACCTCAAACTTTTGAACAGTAGTGTATTTACCATATAAAGTTTAATATCCTTAGTATGTCAGGGGAAATGTATGATTTCATAGTGTAAATGTAGACGTCTGCTCATTGCTTTCTCCTCTTTCACAGCGCGGAAGGCAGCCATGTGTCGGGCCAGAGTAATGGCCGAGATCCTCAGGCCCTGGCCAAAGCTGTGCAGATCCATCACGACACACTGAGGACCATGTACTTTGCTTAGCCCCACCTCCACAGACCTGTCAATCACCAGTCATCATGCACTTAGCGGAGGAAGGCTTCTCCCAATCACAGGCTGCTAAAGAGAACCAAATGTAACAGAACTTATAGGAGGAATGCAATAGAAAAACAGCCAATCTTTCCAATTGCCTTCGCTCACTGATTGTTTTTAATATGTAGATTGCAGCTATACCATTATTTATTAGATTTGTAGATCTGTTTAACTTTTAATTTTCCCTGCTTAGGTCACTAACCCAAGCTTAAAGGTTTGCTCGATCAAATCGTCAGCGAATGAGGCACTGTTATTTCTTTAGGACATGAGTTCTTTTGTCCTGCTCATGCCGATTTCTCCTACAGAGTTAGTTTCACAACTAATCAAACACACATGAGCCTGGACATCAATGTCTTCAGGTTCAACTGAAAAAGAGTGTTCGAACAGAGTTGAAACCAATCTTTGGAACACCTTTGGTTTGGATTAGTATTCTATTAGGTTTAGTGAAGGATTTTGGAGGAATGCCACTAGAGGGCAGTGTAACGTTTTGCTAATAGTTTGCAATGACATCTTGCTGTAGGTCCTCCACTGTTCCTCTGGACATTTGTTGCGCTAATCTGTGACCAGTCTTGATATTTCACTAGTAAATCAAGTTTTTCCAGAAAAATCTACTCTATAATCTGCAAAAAAGACAACTGAAATGTCATTCCATTTTGATCCAACCAGTCGGAGATCCACATTTGTACCTTTACATCTCATTTACCACATGTCTTATTCCGCTTTTTGAACATTGGAGACACCACTTTTTCTTCCAGTTTCACGGTCTTTCAAATGATTCTTTATACCTCTGTGATACATTAACTTTCTGGTCCATGCACTGCCTGGAAAATGTTTCTCCTTGCGGTTCCTGTCGTCTTCCCTCTCGGCCCGCTCATTAAGCAGAGGTGACAGATTAGCTAAGAGCTGCAGAATCACCAAAATAGGAACTTTGAACTTTGAAACTCAAGGGTCGGTAAAAAAGTTTCCACGTAGTCAACCATATGTTATTGTATGTGCGTTGAACGCTTTGTGCCTCGTTCGGTTTGTGTGCGCTTACAACGTAAGATTTCGAATCAGTCAGAGCGTGACTGAAACACACTCGATGTGTGTGTGTTTGCACATATAACTCCACCCAAGGCAACTCAGAGGCCTGTTATCCATTATTATTCAATTCACAGCTGCTGGACATTTCATTTATGAGCTTATTTATGATGTTGCTTTTAACTTGCATTGTCAATAGTGCATTTGTAAATTATCTATTTAACTTATCAGTTTCTTAACTAAGCATTTTAGCCCTGTGAACTTTGACAAAAACTGTCCCATAAGCCTTTTAGTGCAATAAGCCAATTATTGACGGCTCTGTCGTAGACTTTCAATTACAATGCAAACAGTAACTTATGAGTGAAGGCTTTCATTTTACAAATGTTTTGTTGTATGTGGCATTGTGTAAGTGAACTCGAACGCCATGGATTTCGCAGGTTTTATTGAAAATGAATGATGAGTTTGCAGCGGAGATGGTTACTCTCGAGGATATGTTGAATGGAAAAGGCTCAGTTTGCTAATATGTTAAAAGTCAAATGAGACAAAGTGCCTGTTTTATAGGAAATATCCCTAAAATAAAATTCTATTGGAGTAGGTTTTAATGAAATATATATTTAAAGTAAGTGGCATGTACATACGGTTGGACAGATATTTAGCTATTGAAACTGTTGTTATTAAGGTCATTTTGTTGTTAAGGGCAATTTGAATCGCTGAACTGAATAAAAGTCCCGGGTCATTTTCTTTCTTTCATATTTTTGAACTTTCAAACTGTCTTTTGAATTTTCAAATTGTCTTTTTCAGCGTTCAAACTTTCAAAAGCTCTTTTTGAATTTTCAAACATTTGTTTGGACTTTCAAAAGCTCTTTGAACTTTCTTTTGAACTTTTGAATTTGCAAACATACTTTTTAAACTTTCGTTTGAGCTTTAAAACTCTTTATTTGGATCTCTTGTCTTCAAATTCCCTGCTTTTTCATAGCCCCTGTGTATTCAACTTGCATTCCACACAGACCAAACCAATGTGCCTCCAAAACAGGGGTGGCAGGGAGTATTGGGTAAAAGCATTTGGATTGTAGCGGGGTAGGTGGAGGGTTCTATTCGTTAACTCTGTGGCCTCTGGCACACTTTCACATCACCCTTAATGTGAATGGCACTGTAGTCTTTTTGCCCTATAGCCACAAATACGTCTTGACCAGTGTAGCTGCTATTTTACATGATAACAAATTACATCTGCTTTTATATGTGGTAAGATAGCGAGAGAGATTCTGAGAAATGACTGACAAATATATTGCTGCACTTAAAAAGCTGTACAGTCTCAGATTTGGCGAAACGCCCGAGGTGCTAAGAGGTGTGGTGCTGTAATTTGGGGGATGTTAACCACACTAATCTCTATCTGCTCCACATTTTCTTGTGAATACTTGTCATGGAGTGTTTCACCAGGACTTTAGAGCCTTGTTTGGTATTTTTTCAGAGTGTGATATTCGGTTAGCTCATTCATTTTTCTAAACAAAAATACTCAATTTTGGCAAATTACCAGACCCACATACTTGTTCTTACAAAATGTCTGTTTTAGCGAGTTAACTGGAATTTAGGTCTGTTAAAAAAAAACAAAAAAACTTGCTCTTATGTCAATTTGCTTAGGTGCTCTTTTTCTTTTGTTTCAATGTGCTGAGAACTGTTACTTCTCCGCCGCTACCAGCATTTGAACTTACTTGAAAAAGGGGAGTGATCAGTAGAACCTGCACCCATATGCATGTTTGGCTTTAGATGGCAGCTTACACAGCCTTTTGAAGTTGCCACGGAATAAATTGCAAAAAAAAAAAAAAGTAGGTGGGGCATTGCATAGGGGTGGTGCTATTCTAGTTAGTGGGTGTGGCTTAAACTGCCCCTCCCACTACAACTGTGACACGACACTCTCCACCCCTTGGCTTAAAGCTGGACTGCGAATACCTTGAAGCATTTTTAATTCAGAGAAGTGTATTTGTATATTTTTAAATAACGTAACTGCATAATGCACATCAATTATTTTTGCTAACAAAGTCTATGAAATATTTAGCAAAAGATGAAAATAGTGATGTTAATCATGATAGTGACTAATATAAAAAATGGCTTATATGCAATAGACTATTAGGTTCGTCTCGTATTTTCTCGAAAGTCGTTTGTGAGTGTCTCTGCATCATCCTACGGTATTTATGACAGTAATTATGTTGTTCACAAAGGGATGAACCTTCAGTCCTCTTTTTATCCTTATGCTTCATTACTTTTATTGATTTAAACATGAAGGTACCGACTCAAATATTTCTATTTAGTTGATTTAAAAGCATGGCAATTCACACACAAGCACATTTGAAAATGCCTGTAGGCTACTAGTCCTCTTGAACTCGTCATATTATTGGTGTCTGAATAGATGAGTGATCAATTGTTTTCTTCAAGCCTAGAGTATTTGCTTCTTGACTTTGTTGAGGTGAAGATTCATCCTTTGGGCAGATGAGTTAGTGGAATGTGCCTTTTCTGATGGTGCTGTTTTCAGACAGAAAAAAAAAATCCCTTTTTAAGGGCCCAACAAGCCTATATTGAAGTTATGTTGATATGATATATACTGTATAATGTGTGTTTAAGAGTGTTAAAACTGTATGTGTGGGTGTGATTGTGCCTCTTTATTCGCCAAGAACACATGAAATCACAGAGCTTGCCAGTTATAAGGTCTCTGGACCAAAATTTCTACACTTTTTATAAAGATTTGGCACTGCAAAACGAATAGATCAAGCACTGACCATACAAGCTATACTGTATGAAGCCTGGAAACTTATCCCAAGTGATGTTTTCTATTTATTTTTGTCTCCAGTCCATTTTTAACAACCAGTGTCAAATCTGTGTTCTCTATACATGATGAAATAGCAATAACGTAATTGGTAATTTCACTAATATTTGGGCTGAGTTCCAATTTTAGACACCTTTTCATAAATTAACTTTGTGAATCCAACTGTTACATTTACTAACATGTTTAGTCGGGTTGATTTGGTGATTATAAAATGATATTTATATCTGTCGTGTGATTAAATACAGCACATTAAAGATGAGCAGGAGTATCAGCGTCCCGATTTATCATGCTATGCAAGCTTCTTTAAGATGAGAAGAATCTTGCATTGTATAATAAATAAATATTTACTATTTATCACTCTCTCCATCGTGATTCAACACACATTCAACGCTCTGATGTAATGGTTTAGTTATAGTGTGATGAAATATTAATGATTGTTAACAAAACTGTCCAGTTTGAATTATATATACTTGTCTCAACCCTTCAAATTGTGTTTTTTCCTTGGGTCTTTTTATTTGGTTGTTCTATTTAATTGTCAATTTTTCAATTAAATTGTATGTATGCAAACTTTGATGGATATGTCTTTTGAATGGTTTGTCTTGGACAAAAAGATTATACATATGAATAAATATTGAATGTACATGCATTTTGTGTTTACTGTGCAAGAAAGGAGTGTGTATCTCAGTGTTGTTATTAACTTAAAAATAATTTTCTATAATTGAAATAAGGCTGAAAGCAAATAAAATATAAATATTAGATAAAAAACGTAAACTTAAAAAAATTAAATTAGAATTAGAAATCTAACTGAAATAAGTTGAAGTACTAAAATGACTAAATCTGAATAGAAATAAAGCTAAATATACATATATTTTAAAAAAAGCAGGCAAAATTCTAAAACGTATCAAATATTTATTTGAAAACTAAAAATATAAAATTAAAAGGTCATCTAAAAATTTAATAAATGCTATAATATATAAATATAGGCAACAATAGCTGAAGTGTGATTCGGTGTAATTTCCTTTCATAGATGTAAATAAAACTGTCATAATCGAACAGATGAAGATGAGTGAAGCAAGAATGGCTAACATATGATTCGATGCACATAAATGTTGATCAATTCTTTATTAATTCCACAAAAGAAAGTAAAATGCCCAGAGAAATACATTATTTAAATGACAAGATAAAACCAACTGATTTAAATATGATCTTTTCCATGCACAAACATAACAATTGACACCTCAATTCACTCACATAGAGACTAAAATACTAACATCACCACTGATTTCTGCAAGTTTCCAGAGGAATGAAAAACTCACTTTGTATAATTATTTACTTAAAACCATCCATATTCATACACGTTCATATTCCGGTGCAGGGAAGAATGTGCCTTGTAGAGGTGACATCACTGCAGTAAAGTGCCATTAAAAATTAAACCACAAGGTGGATCTTGAGAAAGACAAAATGGATTTGCCGTCACTATCAGCATTATTGCACAAAATATATCCCTGTCTTCTAAACCTTTCCCCCACACACCATTTTCAAAAGAAATCAAATTGGAGCTTTTATTTGCCTTAAGACCATCTATAGGCTAGTGTAGTACAGTAAAGGTTAACAAGAATACCCTTACAGCAAATATACAGTATGCATTTAAAAACTGACGTAACAAGCAAATAATGTTCATGGTTATGATGTAAACTGAATGTTTTTGGCTTTTTTAAAGGGGACCTATATGCCCTGTTTCACAGTCTTGATTTTGTATTTGGAGTCTACTAGAAGGTTTTCATATACTTGAATGTTAAATTATTATTTTTTTTAGACATTTTTCACTTACAGCAGCGCTCTTAGTTCCCGTCTCAATTAAGCTCCTCCTTCCAAAAAGTATGTGCTCTGATTGGTCGACTGGACCGGTGTTTTGCGATTGGTCAACCACTTCCAGTGAGTTACTGAAATGTCATGCCGCTTATCGTATCCGCAAGTTTCAACAACACCTTGCCCCCTTTTTTGCTTATGATTTTGGTGGGTATTATTTAAATGAGGGATATTGTGAGGTGTCCGTTCCCAGAATTAATCTCACAATCGAGGCATTTCCGGGAGTTCAGAAACTGTGCTTACTGATACAGAGAATAACTTTGTATTTTGTTACTTTGTAGGCCTTTTTCATGCTTAAACAGAAACATTACACACTAAAGAAAGAAAAGCATAAAAGGACCCCTTTAAAGCCCAGACTTCCTTTTTCAATGGGAAATATGTCAACACAGGTAGGAAACTTGAAAAGCTGTTCTTTTTTCTACGTCTTTATGCACTCAACATGAGTATATTGCCCTAAATGGATTATAAATGAATTGTAGAAAAGTGCTGGAAAAAATCCATGTTTTTTTCTTTTCTTTTCCCATGCAATTTTATTGGCGTATGGCAGTTTCAGTGGGATTTCCTGCAGCAATATCTATTTAACACGCCTGTTTGGAAGTTTCTAGTATGCCTAAGACCTTGCTTAACTGGTTCAGGTGTGTTTAATTAGGTTTGGATCTGAACTCTGAAGGACAGTGGCCCTCCATGAGCAGGATTGGACACCCTTACTGTAGACGCTACAGGAACAGTCCAGTATGTGGATGTGCTTTGTGAATGCCACCTAATTGTCCTGTAGTATCTATTCAAAGACTGGTCGTCTGTAGTGAGAAATAAACATAGTCAGTAACTATACACCTGTATTTTTTCAGATAAGTGTTGGTAAACAGGTGAATGTGTACTCACTTTTCCTCACTGTCTCCTTGGGGCTGTTCCTCGTGCTCCTCTAGAGTTAAAGAAACATCAGCCATCAGGAAGGAGTCTGTGGAGCAGGTGCTGATCCTCATGGGTGCAAGACGCCCCAGTCTGTTGGGCGTCCAGGGCAGGCGTCTCTGGGCCCTCTGGGAGGGTGCGACAGCCATGTCCATCTCAGTCTCCATTAGCCAGGGTGGGCTGTGAGTTGGACTGTCCATATCTGGCATGAACGCTGGATTCTCTATGCCAGCTTTAATGAGATATGGAGGAAACATAAACAAATCTTTAACTTCTTATGCAAATGTGTTTATTCGGGGTCTTTTAAAAAAAATGGCAAAAGACTTGATGTGGTGGTTGACACTTGCTAGCTCTACAAACAAAAAAATAAATTGGAATGATATCTGGTTGTATGTTAGAATGAAAAAGTCACACTCCGGATGTTCAGGGTCTCTAGAGACCCCACACAAGAAATGTGATTTTGTAACATAATAATGTAATTTTTTTTAAAACAAATGTAATTTCACTCACTTTATTCATGTTTTTACTCTACATTTGTGCAGTGTTGGGGGAATTAAAGGATTTTTTTAATTTACCGTGTATAAATAAATGAAGACAGAGATGAAGGGGCACACAACCTATTTTTAAAAAAATCATTTATTTATACACAATTTTAAAAATACCTTAAAACGCACAAACACTGCACAAATGTAAAGTAAAACCATTAATAAAGTTAAAAATATTACATTATGATGTTATAAAATCACATTTTATTGCACGGGGTCTCTAGAGGCCCAAACAGCACATCCCAAACGAATAGCTTAGAATGGTTAATTATTGTATAGATTTATTGCCCTTTATGTACAAACCAACATCTGTTCAGACCCTTTTCTTACCTCCAAATGTATATGTGTCTCTCATAAAAGCACTATTCACAGCACCAGTCTCACTACGCACAGCACTGTCAACTAAAAAGACAAAAACTTTAACTAAATATATAAATAAAAAGTAGAGAAGAAAAATTGAATAAATACTTATAAATACTTAAATAAATAGTGGAAAATGCAATTGCTTATATAAAGTGCCTTTTACTTTAGTGAATATCATGTTGAGGATGTTTATGTTTTGTATTTTGTAAGATTGAGATTTTATTATTTTGAAAAAATATGTATTTTTTTATTTAGTCAGATTATGTTATTATATTACAGCACATATTTTTGAAAATAAATACATATGTTTTAAATTATTGTATTTTGTAAGATTAAGATGATTCTTTTTTTATACATTTGATTTGTTTATTTAGTCAGTTATGTTATTATTTTCCAGCGCATATATTTGAAAATAAATCATTTTAAAAATGTATATATATAGCAATATATATATGCAATTTAAATATGTTCAATATGTATCTGTTTATTTATATACTAATATATCTACATTTACATTATATTTAATATATAATTATTTAAAAGAAATAGCTTTATATATTATACATTATTTTACAATTTATTTAGTGTTTGTTTAAAAATGATTTAAATATTTAAATACATTTATTTATATATTCATATTTAAAATTATATGTATAATTATATTTTTATATTTAAAATATATATATCAGTGTCATAAGTATTAATAAATGATGCTAATAAATAAAATATTGTTACCATCATCTCCATATAGATGGTCCTTGCCCTTTGGGTGTCCATTAGACATCTGAAAATATGTATAAAGTTTTTAGGTGCAATCCTAATTGACTGATTTGGTTGAAAGAGATGTCATGGAGGTCTAATACCTGATGTGTTAGCTCCTTCTTGTGGTGCTTAGTGATCTTTTTAGCAGGGTTGACACCCATCTTAGCAGATTTGAAGGACTCGAGGCGGCTCCTCATGGTCCTCTGAAAGATCTCCTGCACCTCGTCTTCACTCTGGTTGATGCCGAAGTGACTGCGGCTGTATTTGTGACGGTGCTGTTCAGAAAGAGAGGATCAGATAGGCCAAATGAGATGCAAACTATATGCATGTGTGTGTGTGTGTGTGTGTGTGTGTTGGTGAAGAGCGATTCATACATGCTTTCTGCTCCTGTACAGGTGCTGCTGTAGAAGATGATGGGCATTGATGTCATCCACCGCATTTTTCCTGTCTTCCCCATGGATATCCCAGGATATTGAGGGAATAGTGTCTTTTCTAATCAACAAAAGGCAAAACAATCTTTATTATTGCCATGTCTCGCCATCTGGGAATTTAATTGTCAAATTTCAGCTCTTTGTGCATTGCAACCCTGGCAAAGATTCTTAGTCCCACATGTAGCTAGATCTGATTACTCCTCTCCTTCATTAGTCATAATAGTTTTATGATCAACATTGATTAAGCAATTGTTTAAATGTGTTTTCAACATAGTCAGTGAACTTACACAATGGAGGTTACTGAAACATTTTCGATTCCAAACTCGTAATTTGACATATCAACCATTATATCAGGCATCGCATCTGCAAATTCTGAACCATATTGTTTTTTGAAATCTATGTTGGCTGCTTCATCACTACGAATGAAGGCCAGAGAACCTTGGCGTTCACCCTACATGAAGAAAGAAAGAGGTTTTTCATGATCTTCTTTATTGTTGACAGTACCGAGGCAAAGGTGTATAGCAATGCATCTACTATGCTTGTATATGAAATTATTGATAACCAAAAAAAAGGCAATATTATGCGACATATGAAGCCAGTCTGTTATCTCACCTCACTGACGTAGTTCATAGCGTCCTCCAGATTGAGTTTGTGGAAGACATTAAAGAGGTAGTCTTTGTTTTTTCTGGCCTTAGGTTTCATCAATATCCTGCAGATATACTTCTCCTCAAACCTGTTCCAACTGAGAGCGAGTATCAACACATTTCATTTCAACACATTTAATTCAAATATTTGAGGTTATTCACAGAAGGGAGGAAAGCATATACCCTCTGGTCCACCAGTTATCTCCAATGCGACCACAAATGTCCTCCACTGCTGCTAGTATGTGGTCAAATGCCTACAAAGAAACCATGAAGCATGACTAATTAAAAAATAATAACAACTCTAAAACAATTAGTTTGTAAAATGAACACATAAAATAAAAAACAATATACATATACCCATGAATAATTATAAATACAGGATTTTATTTATATATATATATATATATAATCCTGTATTTTTATTTATTTATTTGTATATGTATATTATTTGTGTATAAATGATTTCCATTACACGAGAGTAGATGTTAAAACTTCATGCTGATTTGTACTCGGCTTTCGCCAAGATAAGCACCAACTAAGACGTAGTTTTACAGTAACCTATGCTTCTCCATCCATTTACGCTTCTTTCCATCTGGTGACGTGAATCTCCTTCTGTCTGGTGTTAATAGTGTATTTGCGCGTCAGCACACACAACGGCTGCAACCACAGTGCGGTCCCCCCATAACAACCCTCTGGATTGAGCGGAGTAGGGAACATCTCTAGGGTCTTCAAGTGGGCACCTTCCGTCCTCAGTGTTTCGTCGACTAGCCCACGACACCTCAAGAGGGCTCGACAGTGACTCTGGCGTCCCAGAGTCACCCCTCTCCATCCCCCACTCAACTCAGCCCAGCTTACTGACCTCTACTTCCCTCTTGCTGCTGAGACCTAACCACAATCTCACAATCTCTCCGCAACCCAACCATACGCGCCAACCCGTTTGACTAAGGCTGTCGAGCCCCACTGGTGCGTTAACATGCAGTTTCAGTGGCAACGGTTCCGTATGGCATACCACCTACCGCAAAACACAATATCTGCCCAACATCCCGTCATTACGCAATATACACAGGAACGTAATGACTGTAAATACTATACAACCTATACAAATAAACCAACACCCTTCAAGTTTTCAAGAATTCTACGAAACCGTAGCATGGCGGCCTGTACTCAGCCAGCTAGAATCTTTCCGTCTCAACCACAGCCAGTTGCTGCTCCTTTCTGCTGCTTCAGATAAGTTCTTTACTGTGCGACGCAACTCTTGACCACTGAATCCGACGTCTCTGAGGAACCGGGTTGTAGAGTGTGCCACAAAACCTCGACAACCCACTTCCACTGGATAAACCTGGACTCTCCATCCTCGCTGTTCTGCTTCAGTGGCCAGATGAGCATACCGCAATTTCTTCCTCTCATATGCCTCATCTACCGCATCCTCCCATGGCACTGTTAACTCTATCAGTTGAACAATGCGTGTTGATCCAGACCACAAAACAATATCTGGTCGTAGGTTAGTGGTGGCAATCTCAGGTGGAAAAATAACACAAAGGTGATGAACACAAAGGACAAGAGGAATCCTCTCCTACCCAGAGGTTTAGGTTCTGCGGTGATGGGAGAACATCATATGTTGACCTAATAAGGAAATTGATCCTACTCTCTTCCATTGACCAAAGGTCTTGCCAGCCCATTTTTCGTTGTTCCACACTCTCCCATCTCATCCAATCTCCCTGCTTGGCCTGGGAAATGGCCTTTATACATCTCATCCTCTCCTCCTGCTTTCGCACCTCGTTGACTACCAGCTTCCTCCTTTGAGCTGGGCCTGCCTTGTGCCATTTAGGAGGAGCTAAACTGAGCCCAAAACCCCCTCTTCCATGCTGTACCTGTCCCACGATATCCCCAATTTGAAGGTCAGCCTTTGCCTCTACTACAGATTTCTTTGCTGACCACTTTCTACCAGTTTTTACCACAGGGGCTGCCTCCCTTACACATTTGTCGCGTGACTCTGCTAAAGTCATTTCCAGTCTGACCTTGGCACACTTAAACTCCTCGGGTAAAGCAGAGACTGGCAGCTGCAATACTCCTTTACTATAAAGTCCCACTCTGCTGAGGCAGCGTGGAACTCCCAACCATTTCCTGATGTATGAACTTATTAACGCTTCCAGCTTATCCACTGTTGTCAAAGAAACCTCGTACACAGTCAGTGGCCACAGCAACCTTGGCAGTAGACCAAACTGAAAGCACCAGAGTTTTAGTTTGCCTGGTAGAGCACAGCTGTTTATGCTCTTCAACCCTTCCACTGCTTGTCGTCTAACTTCTCCCACTCGAACTGTGTCCTTTAGATCCCCATCGTACCATCTCCCTAGACTCTTCACTGGCTTCTGAGAAACTGTTGGTATTGCCTCACCATTAATGAAGAATATTTTATCTACTACCTTGCCTTTAACTATTGAGATGCTCCTTGATTTAGAGGGCTTAAATTGCATTCGTGCCCATTCAATATTATCTGTTAACTTCCCCAATAACACATTAGTGCAGGCTACCGTTGTAGTCATGGTTGTCATGTCATCCATGTATTCTCTGATTGGTGGTAGTCGCATCCCAGAAGCCAAGCGCTCTCCTCCTACTACCCATTTTGATGCCCTAATGATTACTTCCATTGCCATGGTAAAAGCCAGTGGAGAAATGGTGCATCCTGCCATTATTCCAACCTCTAAGCATTGCCATGTAGTGCTGAATTCTGGAGTTGAGAAACTAAATTGCAAATCTCCAAAATAGGCTTTCACTAAATTTGTTATCGACATCGGTACCCTGAAAAAATCAAATGATGCCCAAAGAAGCTCATGTGGCACTGAACCATATGCATTAGCCAAATCCAGGAATGTCACGTGGAGCTCCTTCCTCTCCTTTTTAGCTGATTGTATTCGTTGCCAGATAACACTGATATGTTCTAAGCATCCTGAGAATCCTGGAATGCCCGCTTTTTGAACTGAAGTGTCAATGAAGCCATTCTTTAATAGGTAGGTTGACAATCTCTGAGCAATAATGCTGAAGAAAATTTTGCCTTCGACGTTTAATAGTGAAATAGGGCGAAACTGACTGATGCTTGTAGCATCTTTTTCTTTGGGTATAAAGACTCCCCCTGCTCGGCGCCATGATCTAGGTACAACCTGCTTTTCCCAAGCCACTTTTATCAATTTCCACAGAATCCTTAGAACTCCTGAAGCACTCTTGTACACTCTGTACGGAACTCCATTAGGCCCTGGAGATGATGAAGCCCTTGCCTTTCTCACAACCTGCTCTATCTCTTTCCACTTAGGTGCACAGACCTCCATTTGGTATTCTGGTGGATTGACAGGTGGGATGTCTGACGGAATTGACATAGGCTCATGCCTTTTTGCATCTGTATGCGTTTCCTCCAAATATCTCTCTAGCTCAACCCTAGATGCTTTTAAAGTGCCATTCTTCTCACTGGTGAATAACTTCTTTATGAATTTGAAAGGATCTTTATAGAAATTAGCCCTCGCACGTTCCTTCTTTTTGTAGCGTTTCCGTAGGCGCTCAGCTCTGCGTAATGTTGCAAGCTTATCTTTTATGGCCCTTTGTAAGAGATTGAGTCCCTCCTTCTGACTTTGTTCCGCTCTTTTCCATTGCTTCCTCAGCTGTCTCCTTTCTCTAACTAACCCTTCAATTTTCTGCTGCCGTCTAGACAATCCAGGAGTAGTTTGTACTTTTTCCTTCCTTTTTTCCACACCAAACCTCTCACTTCCATATGCGTAAATGATGTCCCCAAATTTATCCAGCTTCTTTTCAACTGTACCAGTTAATCTTTCCTATGCAAAGCATAGATCTGTGTTTACCGTGTCCCATGCAGTTTTCTCACTAGCTCTTGGCCATCTAACTCCAGGCCTATGCCCGTTGAGGTTCTTTTCTCTCTTATGCTGGTTAGTCTGACCGGGGTTCACAAGAATCAATGTGTTCATCACTAACTGTGCTAACCCTCATCTCCTCTATGACAGGGGTACTGATATCCTGCGAACTGTGGTTTGCTTCCTGTCGCTGAAATTCATTCGACTGACTTGACTGACTCCGTAAGAAGTACTGATCAATGCGAGGCCCTTGTCCCTTCTCCCTCAAGCATTTCATTTTCCCTTGATGAATCTTCAAATTCATATATATATAAATCATATTAAAACAAACTAATATATGATAGGCTATATGTTATTTATTATATATATATATATATATATATATATATATATATCCAATATGATATATATATATATATATATATATATATATAGACACACACACATTTATCATCAATACATGTAAATATTAATAAATAAATGAATACATATATTAGTTCTAACAAATACATAATTATTTCTAACTAAAATTTAAATATTTAAATAATACTTAAACAAACTAATACATTATTATTTTTATCATAATTGCCAGTTATAGTTACCCTATTGTTCAGTTTCTCAACAAGTTTCAAGTCTGAATGAGCTGCTCTTTTGACCTTGAGCCACTGAACCAATGGCTTCATTGTGATTCCCTAAAAACAAACAACACACATTATTATTTAACTACCAGGACAGTAAAAAAATCTAACCATTTATAGTCTAATAATTATTATAAAAGTGATGGATATGTTTTTAACCTGAATAATGACAGTGAAATACACCACAATGAGTGTGGTACTAATCATCAGATTCTTCTCTGGGATCTTGTCTTTGTCTAGCATGGCTGCTAATCCGTACGCTACTGCCCCCCGCAGGCCACCGTAGCTCATTACAACCTGGTCAATGACCTCGATGGGAACCAATCTGAACTTGTTTAACAACCAGGTAAACAGGAAAACTCCTGAAAATATAGAACATATCTATAAATCTGTCTTTAGAACAGGAAGGATGCCTTGGCTATTTTGGGTAGGTTTTTTTTAAATAATTCTGTATTTTAATTGTTCTATCATTCTTTGTTCTATCTCAAGCTTAATGAATAAAAAAAAACCTCACCTATGATCCTGTAGATAAACATGAAGAGGAGAGTGAGGAGAATGAAACCTGTGTTCCAAACCCATATCTCTGTATCAATGGCTGTAATGCCCAAGAACAGAAAGATCATGGTTTCGGAGACATTCGCAAGCACCTTCATGGCATGACGAACCGTTGTGACCGATTTCTCGTCCATGTTGGCGTTCACATATTTTTGACAGCAGACACCACAGAAAGTGATCCTGTGACACAGAAAGCGAATTAAATTGCTAAATGAATTGCTTGAAACATTATGCATTGAGCCTAAATTCCTGCAGTACTTATGTTGTATTACTGTATTATTCCCAAATTCTCTGTACGTGTTACATTGTTCAAGAGACTCTTACGAAAGTATAGCAGAGAGAGAGAGCATTTCTGCTGTCAGGTAAGCCAGGTATCCCACCACAAAGACAAAGCTGGCTTCGATGATCTGAATGTGTTTGGTGCACCTGGTCAACAGGGACAGTAGGATGGCAAACCCAACGCCAAGAAAAGAGCCTCCAAATGCCACCACAACAAATGACACTGTAGGAACACAAAAATGAACAGTAATAAGTTTCAAGTTAAAAGAAAGGATATTATTATGTGTTCATAAATATGTATGAGGGGTAGAGTTGAGTATTCATACATATGCCCTTAAAAATCTCTGTGGTGTCAATCCTTGGTCCTCCAAGAGCAACAAAAGCATCAAATACATTGTAAAGCACCTACAAGAGAAAGACAAAAAAAAAACATGTCATGAAAATGTTTTGCTAATGTTCCCTAAAAGTTATTACACTGTTATTTCTAAATGTTTTATGAATATTCAAAACATCCAATTTTTAAAATGTTTTAAAAATGTTTTTTTTCTTGGTTATGCGCTTGTTAAGGAACATTCCACTTTATATTTTTTTAACATTATGGGAATGTTACTTTTGAATGTTCTCTGAACGTTTTGAAACAAAGTAATAACATTTAAACAATATTAGACGAACATCCTACTAAAACAGGAACAAACACAATGCAACAAAACATACTCCAGACAATATGCCCTTTGGAAAGGCACCGTACAAGGTCCAACTGAGGAGGGAAGGGGGGGCTCTGGAGGAGGATGTGGGAAAAAAACAGTCCATGGGGGAGTAGATGGAGGGATGATCCAGAAGCAGAAGTGGTCAGATGATGACCCCGGCCACAGCCAGCGTGATGTTTCCGGGGCAGAGTCGCAAGAAAGAGGAACCATGGTTGGGGACTTGGGTGATGGAGGGTACGATCTCCTGCGATAAAGCTGGCCCAGGTGGAGACCCTAGCGGAGCAGAGGAGACACAGAGCCAGGTTGACACTGCAGGTCCAGCGGTCCAAGGCGGAGCTTACGGTTCATCGGACGGAGGCGGCGACGGAGGCTGGTGGATCCGAAGGGATGGAGGGCAGAGGTGCAACCGGCACCCTGGAATCCTGTGGTGGAACCAGGGTGACGTTTGACCTAGGCAGAGATGGGTGGACAAGGGAGCCTGGTGGAGCTGGTGGGATGACGGGTCATGGTGAAGCTGAGGAAGCATTGACCCAAAGTGGAGCTGATGGGTTGGAGCACCGAGGTGAAGTCCAGGGCTCTGTGGCTGGAGGCAGAGACAGGGGATCCCCGTGCCAAGGCGAAGCTGGGGACTTGGCTGGCTCTGGTATAGGAGTGGGGCGAGATGGGCGAGGGGGGCTGGGTGGGGATTCAGGAAACTCGGGAGACACAGGAAACTCGGGGGACACAATCAATTTTGGAGAAATAGGAAACTCGGGAGACACAGGAAACTCTGGGCTGGGCAGGATCAAAGGGGATGAGAGAAACAGGGGAATAACCTCCCCAAAATTCCCAGAGGCCAGGCTAAGCACATTCACCACAATGGGAGTGTGGGCGTGGCTTCCATCCATGCCCTTGAATTCCACCAGAACTCCCTCGGGGATGGGTGTTGTTGCCTACTCGCGTACCTGGTCAGACGCATTGTTGGGCTGAGGCTCCGGGGCGGTGTATGGCTCAGCTTTGTTTCCTGGCACGTTCTCTGCGGCAGACGCTGGCTCCGTGTCTGCGCTGGAGTTCAGCTTCAGCTCCGTCTGTTTGGGTGATGGCCTACTGGGCTCTGGGTCAGGTGGACTCCTCGGAGACGATGGTGAAAGCTGATCAGTTATTAACCAGCACCCACTCCACAAACGCGGAAAACCTTCCCTGGGTCCGCTCACTGGAAGGCATGCCTTGGACCGCTGAGTCTTGTGTGTATAGAAAGCACAAAGCGAGCGGTCCGGGTAGTAGGCTTGCTAGATCTAAAAAAGTCCCGGGTGTGGTCCTTCAGTGAGCAGTCTTTCTGTTCAAGGCAGAGCAGCAACACTGCTGGTAGGTAAATGAGGATGAGGGGAAGTAAAAAAGAAAAGGAAAAAACTGCAAGGAAGCGCATGAAGAAGGAGAATTCTAGGAAAAAGTCTTTTAATCCAAATACTCAGTAAACAGGCAGGGGAAACTCAGAAAACCACTTACAGAAACAATAACGAGACAGGACAAAGAGCTGAAAAAAACAGGGAGTATTTATAACAGAACTAAACCAAGGAACAAATGAGTTAAATAACGAGCAACAGGTGAACTGAATGAAACTGACAGACTAGAAACCAGGTCAAGACAGGAACAAACACAATGCAACAAAACATACACCTGACATTTAGGAAATTAATACTCACCACTGTGACGCCATCATTGAGCAGAGACTCCCCAAACACCAAGATAAAGAGCACCTCATTCACATGCACTTCCTCGAAAACGGCAATCACAGCCACTGGGTCCACCGCGGCTATTAAACTACCAAACAACAGGAACTGCAGGAGACCAATGTCCAAGTTACCTGATGATTACGGAAATTGTCAAATGAATTCAATATTCTTTATAATGGTGTATATATACTAAAAGCTACTGAATTGATCATTGCAGACAATGCAGGGCATATCTGCCCTTGGGGCTCAACAAGGGCTTTACAGTATGTCCTTGTTTTGTTTAAACAGGAATTATGTGGGTTTGATCTATGCAAAAGACACACAATGTGCATTAAATGACATGCAGATTAGCAGAACAGTGAGAATGCAGAAAATTACAGTATTGAATTTACCCATCGCTCCGGCCTCATAGCAGCCCCAAAGCGACAGGCCTACTGCGGCTGCGTTCCAGCAGGTCCCGAAGATGGCGTAAATGAGAATGGCACCCAGGTTGCTGAAAAATAGCTTGTTGGGCATAAAGTAACTTGCATCCAAAATGATCTGGGGCAGCAAGTAGAAGAAGAAAGTGGCAGGAAGCAGTTTGAATGTCTGTTTCTTGTCTGCTCCCCAGACGATTCCTCCCAAAATAAAGCCCACGATGATGAGCATTCCACTCTCTGGGATCACACCGGTGACATGATGGTTTAGTTCAATCACTGGATACAGAGAGAGAACAGATAACAGATGTTATTTTTTATGATAAGTTTATATTTCTTTTTTTGGTCATGAGACATTTTAAGTCTTATATGCTTAAAATGAATGCTTTGAAATAACTTTTAGTCAACCATGTGCAAGATGGTTTAATATCATTAGTATTATTATAATTATTTGATGTATTTTGGGGCGTCTCCTCATATTATCCAAGAGTTCATGGTGTCTACATGTATGTTTTGTGAATTTTAAATGTTACATCCAAAAAAAAATCAATTCATTATCATGAGCCATCATGCCCAAAATATTTTATAGATAATTTTGCAATTTAAAATTATGTAAAATTTATACAGTTACATTTGCTTTTATGCATTTAGCAGATGCTATTTATTTGCATCAACAATTTTCTTTCTATTTTTTCAGACAATGGCTGAAAATCATCTGTAATTAGATGTAAAACTAGCAGGGTTCATTTGAACTAAATCATTTATCATTTTCATACTCAGGTATTTTGGAAGCTGTTTAATTTAATTCCATTCCCAGACATGCAATATAGTGTCGGGCCAGATCCGGCCCATGTCTGTATATCAACACTATGTTGCTGTCTGGTTTTAATTCTTATTTTATTTACTTATTTTAAATGATCTTTTTCTTAATATAATAATTGTGCACAGCACATATTAATTAATCTTTTTACTCTTTCTTCCACACTTTTGAGATCATATTGATTGAACAGGGAAGAAGAACCAGTCCCAAACATTAACAGCATTTAAGGAAAGAACAAATATTTAATCTGTGGACAGTTCATATCTCTTCATACTGATAACAAAAGAAGGATAAGAATACCAGTACTAACCATATTATTCACATGCCTCATGCTACATTATAAACCCGTTACATGAGTAGCAATGTGCGTTAAACGTTATTTCATGTGAATCGCTGAGCTTTCGCAGGACTTGTCAAGTTACACCATATTGTTTCTATACTTCCTAGTACAAGGTATTCACCAAGAGATCATCTTCCTTTCTCAACTGAACTGAAATTCAACCTCTCATTAAAGTATGACATCAACTTTAGAACAAACTCTTTAATTCATTCATGAGGAATACCACTGTCTCTAATTCTGTTACACAGAATATTTTATTTCTTACTTAACTGTCAATCAATTTTTACTTCATATTTCAAACCAGATTTTTTATTTTATTTACATTTTAATTTGTTCTTAAGTAATGAAAATTTTATTTCTGAATGTTTTCTGAGCATTCAAAATGTTTTTCGATTATGTGAATATTAAGGGAAGACATTTTATCATTTTGTAGACATTATGTGATTGTTACTTTTGAATGTTCTCTGGACGTTCTGAAACAAGTAACATTTAAAAAAAAAAAAAAAAAGAAATCAAGTTAAAATGTTTCATAAAAAGAAATGTTGCATGAACATTGTATCCATATAGTTTTTGTGCTAAAGTTTTGAGAACATTATTAAAGACCACATAACTCTAAACATTATATTAATGTTACTGGAAGAAATGTTGTTCATAACTTTGAGAGAATCTTGCCAGAACATTGGCCAAAATTACCTGGGAAGATACATACCTGATAGTTTAGCCAGTGCAGCCACAAATACCCAAATTATCACCAGGTATGGGGTCTGAACATGATGCCATTCAAATGTGACTATTGGAAGTCCAGTGAGATTGGGTTCCAGACGAGGACTCTGGACCACATTTGCATCTGCGCTTAGTCCTTGGATTAAAGGGTGAATAAAACACACCAGGAAAACTGCCCTCAGGCAGAGATAAGTAGAGTTCGACATTGTGATGGATGATTGTTAAAGATGCACTTACAGTATCATTCTCCTCTCCAGACTGTGTGTACTATAGTTGTCCTTCACAAAATCTCACAATCCAGTCCAAATAAAGGTTCCCAGTTTGCTCTTCCCTTTCTGAAATAAAAAGGTCCATGGAGAAACAAAGTATTGCAGTTTCCCCTTTTTGTTAGTTTTCTTTTAAATCTGCAGTCGTTTTCAAAGTTTATCCCTCTAAGTCTATCCCTTGGTAGTGCTTTTATCAGTTGTGCCTCTGCGTTTGTGGTCCTGGTGAGAGCAGTGGTTCAATCTAGGTAGTGTAAGAGCGTAATAAGAGTAGGGCTGAAACCTCTAGTCAGCCTTTAATTTGTTACATAGAAAGGGACTGAGATCTACGTCACTGGACTGTTACTCTGTCACGTTTTTGATGATTACTCTTTCTGCTTCCGTTGAAAAGTTTAGTTAGTGTTCAGCCAACTTTGACAGCCCGTACTGCTGCGTTGTTATGTTGAAGACTTTTAGTGCACATTTTGGTGCAAATATTCTGTCCGGATACTACAACATGTTCATTGAAAATTGCATTGTGAGACTTTCTAAAATATATGTAATACAGTTATTTGAAGTTGAAAGTTGTTGAGTACATTTTATTAAAGTAAGGTTCAATCAATACGGAAAAACATTATTGCCATTTAGACCAATTTAAGGGATTGTTCAGCCAAAAATGAAAAAATGTCACTGTTTACTCACCCTCATTCTAAACCTGTATTATTTCTTTTAATCAATTCACCATCCACCTTTATTGTATTGAAGAGCAGCTTGGGTTTTCTGCTAAACATCTCCTTTTGTGTTCCACCGAAGAAAGAAAGTCAAACGGGTTTGAATCAACATGAGGTCAGTAAATGATGACAGACTTCATTTAAATTCCCTCTCCCCCCATTATATAGATTTCCAAAATTAATTTAATATTCATAAGGATGTTAAACATTGTGAAATCATATTGCTGACTTCTGGCAGTTCTAGTACAGCAGTAAAAAAAAAAAGTTTCCACACATTTTGAGTTAAACTGTTACTTTATTTGGCCCTGTCTGAATGTGACGTAAAAAAAGGAAGTGATCGGTACGGCCTGTACTCATGTGTGTGTTGGCTTTAATCGTAGATCCCGAGATGACAGCTGCACTGAACTGAAAAATAAGTGGAAAAGCTAAAGGCAAAACAACACAACTCCCCCTTGGAACCTTATTTTTTATACCTACAAAGGTCATTGACACAATAACTCTCCACTTTTATCGTTGCTGTAAATTGAGTAAATACTGTATTTGTGTTGCTTAGTTTATGCGTTCCTTTATGTTCTGCTTTGTGTTAATAAGTGAGGGTTTATGGGAAATTGTTCGTTTTAATGGTTTATTGGTGTTTTGTGTGTTTGTTCAAATCCTTCTCTGTGATTTTTACATTTTTATTTCTGTGTACTGATTTACAAAACATGCTTTCTGCAATGTACACATAATAATAATATTATGTATCGTTTCAAAACGGTTTCATTGAACCATTACTTAAACATTGTCACCTGAGGCTGCAACAATTCTCTTCTGATGTCAATCATAACAGAATATATTTATAATATATGGTGATTATAATGTTGATATCATTCAAATCAGCTTTAAAAGCAAGGGACTGACAATCATTTTGTTCTTGTGCTCTTTGCAATTTTTTTATTTGCTCATTTGTAACTATTTAAATTGTATTACTCAAACTCCTCAAACAACATTTGAGTTACAGTTCAAATACAAGTTTTATCAGACACTATTAACTGATTACAAGTTACAGATTTCACCAGTTCTCATAAAGCATGAAATTCATACATAAGTTACTGTTAAACTATTATTTTTAATGACTTACATTTTAATGGTCTTCTACTAATAAAACATTAATAGCTTTGAGTCAAACTAAAAAATAAATCATTGTAAGATGAAGAAATGCAGAAACATATTGTGATACTACAAAGAAGCACCCACAGAATAATCATAATAAATAACCATTTACAACATGTTGAATTAACATTATACAGACCATTGTCCAAGATCAAAAAATATCAAGATGTACCTGAACGTAGAACCGATAGACAATTGCTACTCAGTTCTGATTTGGCACTCTGATGAAACATGTGTAAATGAGTATAATGGTTTTGTATTTTGAGTTTCTCATTGGAGGAAAGATTTGCAAATGTTCTAGCATGGTGTAAATACGATAAAGTGCCATAATAGCTTCCACAAAAATGTGGGCTTGTATAAAGAAACCCCTCAAGAACATTCCATAACCACTAACATAAGTACTTCAGTGACATTTTTTCAGCTAAATGCGCATTTATTTTCTTCCTTCCCTTTGTGATTTTTATATATATTACTAGGTAAAACATTTCAGAGAACAAAGCCACAGTAGCATGACTTCAAGTCACTTGCTTTAGTTACTACTGCATTTTATATATTTATATATATATATATATATATATATATATATATATATATATATATATATATATATATATATATATATATATATATATAACTTAAAAGATATATGAGGAATGCTATGATTCAACACTATGATTCCCTAATCCCTGGGCACATGACATAATAACAGCCTAAAATGAAAGGATTAACCTAATCACTTTTTTGGCAGGTTAATGTTGGTGAATGAAAATATATCAGATTACAATCTAGTATGATGTTTTCCGGGCTTTTCCTCAGGTGCCTCCCCATCAACTGAAGCATCAGCCAATGCGATGGAGTCTGTGGAGCGGGTACTTCTTCTCAGCGGTGCTTGATGTCCCAGGTTGGTGGGCGTCCAGGGCAGTCGTCCCTGAGCTCTCTGGGAAGGTGCCACAGCCATGTTGTTCCCGGTCTCTGTTTGCCAGGGTGGGTTTCGCATGGGTGCAGAGGTGTCCATCTCGGGAATGAATGCTGGATTATCTACACCAGCTGCAGTCATTAGAATAATTATGATGTTGAAATGAGACACCATGTAAGATTATATATATATATATATATATATATATATATATATATAGAGAGAGAGAGAGAGAGAGAGAGAGAGAGAGAGAGAGAGAGAGAGAGAGAGAGAGAGAGAGAGAGAGAGAGAGAGAGAGAGAGAGAGAGAGAGAGAGATATTAGTCCCGCTCATTTTGCAGGGTCCACATCATCAGGATGATCCACACACACAATGGATTTGGCACAGGTTTTACACACTCACACACACTCCTACTGCTAACGTGACATATCCAATCCACCTAACCTTACCTACTGGGCCACCGTGCCACCACACTATGACATGTATACATCACGTAAATTCAGTATGTAGCTACAAAATTATTCTTACCTCCAGGTGCGTTTGTGATTCTCCTGGAGAAATGACCAGCAATCTCACTGCTAGAGGCGCTGTCTGCAGAAAACTCAAAATCTGATAGGATTTTTCATCAATATATGAATACTAAAGTAATGATACCCTCAGAATAAAGTAGGCTAAATGCTAAAACTAAATAGTGATGTATAAGTGATATCAAATATAAAAATATACCTTCATCTCCAAATGGATAGGTTCTGTTTGGGTCCGCTGGCTTTCCGTTAGGCTAAAAATACAATTATGAACAAAAATATGTCAGCAAATTTTTAAACCCGTTTTTTCTGTATTTAATATACAATTTAAAGTATTTTTAGCATGTTGTCATGTTTTTTTCTCCCCAAAAACAGCCATAATGTAAAACGTAAAATAAAAAATCTGTGAAAACCTGCATTTGCATTTAACTCTACATTAAACCTACATTTAACTATTTCAAAAAATCTTTAACCAAAGTTATACAGCAGGACATTAAAGTCTAATACCTTATAATTTGAATCCTTCTTGGGATGTTTGGAGAGTTTCTTTGCAGGGTTAACACCCATCTTAGCTGATTTGAAGGACTCAAGACGGCTTCTCATGGTTCTCTGGAAGATCTCCTGCATTTCGTCTGGATTCTCTGAGGCTTTATAGTGACTGCGACTGTACGTTGGACGGTTCTGTTCAGAAACGGGAGAAATGGATTGATTCAAATGGAATGAGATGTGGATAAGTGTTTCCACTAGGCTGACATATTTATCCAAATACTGATAAGGAAACAATACTCCATGTGAAAAAAGGGAATCATGTTGTGTGAGCACTGAGCAGGACCATTCTTACATATCTTCTGCTCTTGTACAAGTGCTGCTCTAGTAGATGATGGGCATTGAGGTCACCAGGAATGCTCCTCCTGTCTTGCTCATGGATATCCAGGGATACAGATGGAATCTGGTTCTTCCTAGATTGAAAGAAGCAGAACACATTTAGCCATCTAGATATTTGTGCAGTTTTCAACTCATAAAACCTTTGCACTTTTCTTTGAATTGCATTCAATAGTCTACTTACTACAATGAGGAATGGGCAACAATATCCGTGAGGCGGGAAAGTTGAATGCATACAGGATGGAATACTTACATGACAGAGGTCGCTGGAACATTGTCAATGCCAAAGTCATATTCTGACATGTCAGACATGATGTCAGGCATAACATCGTCATACTCTAATGCAAGCTTCTTCTTGAAGTCTACAGAGGCATTGTCGTCATTACGAATGAAAGCCAAAGAACCTTTGTGTTCACCCTAAATGTGAAAAACACTATTGAGTACATTCAGTATCTATAGTATCTAAAATTGGAAACATAAACATTCAGCAAGTAAACTAAACATTGATACAATTGAAGGTACTATGGTGAATTAGTAGTTTTGCTCCCTCACCGCAGTGACATAGTTTTTGGCGTCCTCAAGATTGAGTTTGTGGAAGGCACCAAATATATTGTCATTGTGCTTTCTGGCATCACTCTTCATTAATAGCCAGCAGACATACTTGTCTTCAAAATTTTTCCAACTAAGAAAAAGAAGCAGAAAAAAAATTAGTAAAAGTGCTCAAATATAAAGTATATAGGCCTATATAATAAAGTGAAATGCTCACTGTCTGGTCCACCAGTTATCTCCCATTCGGCCACAGATGTCCTCCATTGCTGTTAGTGTGTGCTCAAACGTCTATAGAGAGACATACACAATGATATACTTGATTTTTTTTTATGTTGAAAATTACCACTACAGATGTTGTCCATTTAAGTGTAACTACTAGCATGCACTAAATCATATTTGCAGTGTATAAACTCTATCCATAATGACACAAACTGTACACTGTGTTATCATGTATAGCTAGAGTAGACTGTTAGTTTACAAAATTTCTCAGCACTGTGGTCAGACCAGTGTTGCTATTTTTATAATCATATATATTTTCAGAAGCATATCGAAATAGAATCTGAACAAATTACTCTTTTGAATCAGTTATTTTTGATGAATCGGTTTATGAATTAGTTTAAAGGACAATTCCGGCCAAAAATGACCTATTTTGAGCCTTGTTAGTGGTATTAACTAGCGATTTTTATTTTTACTTTTTCTATGCCCTATATACTAGCGTTATGTAAAACTAAAATTAAATATAAAACTGGGTACATTAAATTATCATGAAAACGCAGAGAATGGTCGACTCGGTACCCATGTGTTATTTTCCCGTAGGTTAATTTTTGGCCGGAATTGTGCACTCACATGCAGGTGGTGGGGAAATAAGTCTGTTAATTGGATCTTATTGAGATATTGAGACATGTCATTTTACAAGAAACTTTGCTTCTAACTAATCACAGTTTGAGAGCAGTAGTTTCACCCACGTACATTTGCGCATGTTCGTTGGACTTGAACATTTTAATATTCACCCTACATGCTGAAAGTAAAGCTGCTTTCAACATCAAAGATATCCAACACGAATACATATTCAGGTGAAGTGACAGCACAGGTTTAATGATAATAGTGACAGCACTCAATTAATATGTGTTAAAGGGAGAATCTTTGTGAATTATTATGGAGTGGAAGTGCTTATTTCTAGATATTTAATAACATATTACCTGGCTCATTCATATCATATGAATGAGCCAGGTAATCCATATGAATCATATTATGCGGTAGGATGTGGGAAGATGCCCTCCTTATAACAATGTGGATTTACTTTTCTTTTTCAATTGTAACATATTCAGATATAAGTTTAGCATGTGCAGGATGATGCATCAGCTAATGTGTTATAATAGGAAATAAATAGACACATTGCTAATTTAATTGAAATAGTACAAAATGTCGAATATTAAAAGAGGGGTAAGACCGGGCCCCAGGGGACATCTTACCCCAATCTACCATACACCCTATATCATATATAGCCTACTATTTTATGTAATCCTGTAGGAGTTTTGTTTTGGCAGTTTAGCAGTGAGGTAAGGTCACATTATTATTATTTTATCAATATGACTTTATCACTCTATATCATATAATTATTACTTGATTCAATTATTTATATGCATATTGCATATAAATTTAAATATTACAATTATTTAAATGAATCTTTGAAGGAACATATGACATGTTTTGATATATAATTAGCTTTTTTGGTTCTGTAAAAAAAAGGGAGACTATGTAAAAAGAGAACTAAAATATTGTGTGTGTGTGTATATATATATATATAGTATATACACACTTATACATAAATATACATAAGATACTGATTATGCAGTAGAGGGATACAGTATGTGTCATTGCAGTTGCTTATTGCTTACCCTGTTGTTTATTTTTCCATTGAGTGTCAGATCTGATATAGTTGCCTTTTTAACCTTCAGCCACTGAACAAATGGTTTCATGGTGATTCCCTAAAAAAACACACACAATGACTTCAATTTAGTTAATCCATGTCTGTTGTCAGATAGGGACCACTGGGAACATCACAAAAAGCCCACTTTTATAATTTTCTTGCAGCCCTTATGAATTCGAGTGATGGGTTACCATGCATTCTCTACAGTCAGAACAAGTGGTTGAAGGGACGTACCTGAAGAACGACTGTGAAATACACCACAATGAGTGTTGTACCAAGCATCAAATTCTTCTCTGGGATCCTGCCCTCATCCAAACTAGCTGCGAGTCCATATGCCACAGCTCCTCGAAGACCACCGTAGCTCATTACAATCTGGTCAGTGATGTCAATAGGAATCAGTCGAGTCTGATTTAAGACCCAGTTGAGGAAGAAAACACCTGTTTATAAAAAGATTTATAAAAACTGTAAAAACATATAAAAACAAAAACATCAGTTTATACTTACAAAAAAGTTGTATGCAGAGTTAACAAGGAATTTAAGTCTCACCCATGAACCTGAAAACAATGATGAAGAGGATTGTAAGGAGGATGAAGCCAGTGTTCCAAACCCAGATGTTTTTATCAATGGCCGAAACTCCCAGGAAGACAAAGATCATGGTCTCAGAGCCGTTGGCCATCACCTTCAAAACATAACGTAACGTCGTGACAGATTTCTCATCCATGTTGGCGTTGACATACTTCTGACAGCAGACACCACAGAAAGTGATCCTGTAATGCACAAATCCACAGTCAAATTATTGTTAACCCTATTAGGAAGTGTTTACATTCATTTACTATTTTATAATGTATTTATTTATCTGCATTTATTTGGAAAGCATTGAGCTCCTTACGAAAGTATAGCAGAGAGGGAGAGCATCTCAGCCGTCAAGTAAGACAGGTAGCCAAGCACAATGATGAAGCCGGCTTCGATGACCTGGACGTTCTTGGTGACCCTGGTCAGCATGGATATCAGAATGGCAAACACAACACCAAGAAACGAGCCTCCGAATGCCACCACAAAGAACGAAACTAGGAGAGCAAAAAAGTGTGTTGCGAGGAGGCATCAATCAGGGTTATTATCATTAACTTAAATGAAAACTTAAACCATTAAAAAACATATTCATTACTTGAAATAAAATAAGCACACACTGAAATATAACAAAATACAAAAACTTGATTTAATTTCAGCTAGTTGGCAAGGCAACATTTCTCATTTTCGTTTAGTTTAGTTTAAAGTCCTAAACTAACACTGCATCAGTTGGCTCAATTTGTAAAAAACAAAAAATAATTCAACTAAATAAAAAACCATGACAAGATATGTATTAGGGAACAGCAGAAAAAATAAGTATTTTAACTAGTGATCAAAGGTCTGTGTCCATACTTATTCCTTTGATGATCTCTTCAGCATTGATCATTGGGCCTCCCAGAGACACAAAAGCATCAAACACGTTATAAAGCACCTGTGACCGAGAGAACGAGAGAGAGGCGTTATTTTACATGGATGCAACAGCCATCAAATAGACTCTTGACAGTCACGTAAATTTCTAAATGAACAGGTAATGGTTACTCAAAAAGTGAGCTGTGACATTTAGAGTTGTTGAGAAAAACTAAGACTCACCACTGTGACACCATCATTGAGCAGTGACTCTCCAAACACCAGGATGTAGAGCACTTCATTCACATGCACTTCCTCAAACACGGCAATGACAGCCACCGGGTCCACAGCAGACATCAGAGCACCAAACAACAGGAACTGCAGAGGGCCGATGTTCAGGCTCCCTGAGGGTAAGCCAAATTGTTTGTTTTATTAAATGGCTCTCTCTCACATACCATTTATGTATCTTCTTCTAAATAAGGCTGCATTTATTCATTTATTTGGTTTAAAAAAAACAGTAATATTGTGAAATATTATTACAATTTAAAATAAAAGTTTTCTGTTTTGATATATTTTAAAATGTTATTGATTCCAATGGTGGCAATCTCATATTTACCCATTGCACCCCACTCATAGCAAGCCCATAAAGCGACGCCCACTGTGCCCGCATTCCAACACGTTCCGATAATGGCATGGACAAGAATGGCACCCAGGTTGCTGAAGAATAGTTTGTTTGGCATGCAGTAACTTGCATCCAAGACGATCTGAGGCAGCAAGTAGAAGAAGAAATTGATGGGGATCAGTTTGAAAGTCTGCGCCTTGTCTGCTCCCCAGACAATTCCTCCCAAAATAAAGCCCATCATGATGAGAAGACCACTCTCCGGGATCACACTGGTAAAACTATGGTTTAGTTGACACACTAGAAAAAGAGAGAAGAGATAGAGAAACAGGTGATGACGAGCTGAATTTTCAGCAGCCATTACTGCAGTCTTCAGTGTCACATGATTCTTCAGAAGAAATTCTAATACATCAATGTTGTGCTGCATTATATTTTTATGGGAACTGTGAATCATTCTTTTCAGGATTCTTTGATGAATATAAAGTTTAAAAGAATAACATTATAATTGTATAATAAAGTCCCCAGGGCCAAAATTGCCTTGAGTTGAAGAAACACCTTTTAAACATTGTAGTGATCAGCAGGCAAACATGTTAATATTTAATACTGAATATGAATATTAATGTTTAAGACCATAAATCACTACAGCATATTAAGCTCACTTTGTGAAGCTGTGCCACTGATTGGTGTTTCATCTTCTTCCACAGGAAAGGAAGTGAGAGGCAGACAGAGCTAATCCTGCTCAATGTTTAAGGTAGATTAGTAAGGCTAAAGATATTTTCTATATTGTGCACCATGTCTCATGGATTGCTTGTATCTTCTCTTCCACAATGGAAAGAGCATGTCACTTCACTTCAAGATGGAGCTGCACTCATATCTTAATTGGTTTTTGAAAGTATCTGATGAGTAATCTTTAAGCTCATCCTGAAATCTTAAACTTTGGTTCATCTTCACAATCTGAGCTTCATAAATTCTGCACCTTTCGTTGAGATGTGAGATTACTGGGATCTTTTCCTCAGGAGACAAATTTGAGAGGCAGAAGTAGAATAAAAAAAGTAGTCCGTTTGCTTTCCATTTAATCACATTGGTATCTAGGGAAAACAGTGAAGAGTCATTTCCTATAGGATCACTTACTGGTTTATTTCTACAGCATTTCAAAGCTTTGCTACTGCCAGACATGGCCTGTCATGCTTTCATCTCAATGAGATTATGCTTTTGAATGTCCACAATCAGTGTACTTTGCAATGTCTTTGTAGCATATAAATGATATTATGCAACAGGATTATTTCACTTTGATCCGCGTTATTTTATCATGGTCCATTCAGCCGTGACATAGGCTGCAATTGTTTGACCAACAAACAATTATAGATTATACCATTAGATTTTTATGTGGAATATTGGGTCTGGAGTAGTTACAGTTTAAATCCCGTCGACTTTGGGCAATAAGGGCAGTATAATGCTTACTAAACAGATCTGGCTTAAACTTGTAAACTGTTCTGCACCTTGTTGACCCCTCTCTTGTATATGTTTCTGTAACTACTAAATACACCCATAGTTAAAAATAGTCCGAAAAGTTACAGCTTCACATCCATTATGTTGTGGGTGACCTTGACTTAATGTTTTTACGAGTGTGCTAAAATGATTTAACAATTGTGAATACTAAAATAGTAGCATGCATCTTTTATGGAAATCTGAAGTAATGATTGATGCAGTTCTTTCTCAATGTCTCGAATCATTGTCAACCTGTACGATGAGCATGCAGTCCTCATACCGGCTCGACAATGCCAGAATTTTTATTTAAATTCGAATCAATGGTCAACATTTTAGAGTATGTGATACATCATGTCTTGTGATTATGAATACATTTATGCTGCCTCTGTGACGCATACTGCAATTGTTGCACGGCACTCTTCAACTAAGGGACACATTTACTATCTTTATAAATGCCATAATCCTCTCTTACCCTAAGATTTATATGCAATTATTAACTGTAAACATGGATTTTAATTATTGAAAGGCAGGTATTGTATGTTTTTGACTTGTCACTGTTATAATACAAATTGTGGGGACGACAGGAAATGATGGGGTGATCAGGACAGAACAGATTGAGAAAATTGCGAGCCAGACTCTTACATAAATTGTCCACATGAGAACAAATTATTTAGTTAGTTAGTTTGTATAGAGGCAGTATTAATGACAACATGAAGTTAAAACTGCTCTGATTTCCTGCAACTCTTTTAGCTTTTTTTATCTTATTTTTTATTTTTGTGTGTATTAGTTTTGTCTGTGTTAAAGTTAGTCTGGTTTACAGCAATTTTTAATCTAAAAATGAACATTATACTTTAGACTATTGCAGTCATAGAAAAAAACATACTGTGTTAATGTCAAGTCTCAGACTTATTTTCAATATCATGCACTAAAGCTGACCTGAGACTGTGAAAGTCAAAGTCAAAGATTCAGGTGAGCCATTCATTATTTAATGTAGTACATAATTAACTAGCAGTAAGGTATTGTTTTAACACTGAAATTTCTCAGAGAGTAGTTCACTCCAGCTTTACCCATGATGTGTTACAGATCATGTCCCTGGAACTAAATCTGAATTATAAACTTCATTTGCTCCTTGCCAACATGCAATTACCAGAGTCTATGTGAGTTTATGAACATTGGATCTTTGCACATGCAGAGTTTGAACATAAAAGTGCAGGTCACATTGACATGAAACTTGAAGAACGTCTCGGTAACGTATGTAACCCTCGTTCCCTGAGTAGGGAACGGAGAAGTTACGTCGGATGACGACGAATGGGGGTTTCGCTTAGAACACCTATCGACTTCGAGTATTACAAAACGAGCCAATGGCGATGAAATGCCATGGGTCTGCGGAATTTGCATAGCGTATCTCCGCCCCACCGCGTGGGTATAAAGGAGAGACGCCGGCAAAGGCAGATCATGTCTTCGCTGAGGAGCCGAGACTGAACTCAGGCGTCTACCCAGCGGTACAGCGGAAGTGGCAGGGAGACGTAACGTCTCCGTTCTCTACTCAGGGAACGAGGGTTACATACGTGACCGAGACGTTCCCTTTCGTAGTCACTCCGAGTTACGTCGGATGACGACGAATGGGGGTCCCTGTGAAATCACGCCACCTTCACAGCTGTCTTCCAGTGCCCTGCGAAAGTCTGATCCCCCTGTCGTGATACTGGCACGGACGAAGGAGTCCTACTTAACACAGGAATACCAAGGTACACTGGGAAGCATATCTCAGAGGAAATATGCCGCAGCATGCCTACCCGTAGGGAGGACTTAAGAACACACATATGACCGGAGGGCTTCATATGGAGGAACGCTGGAGTGACCAGCCCGAGGGGTGGCAACTTTCAACTCCAGGAGTGGCAAGGTGGCTTGCCGAGGGAAAGACACATGCTCAAGGAGGCTTACAGTGGAAATACACATGTGGGGGTTACTCAGGGGAGGAACCATGCACACGGAGGCACCTAGCCGACGCACAGGCAATAGACACTGGCACCAGCGTCAACAGTGCTGGAGGAACTCAGGGCTTCAGAGAGGAAAGCTCACCTGAGGAATATCGCACGTATCCAGTCCGTGGAATGGAATGGCGAGCAAGCGAAGACACCTGAGCGGGTCCAGTACTAGCTGACTGAAGCGAGTACACGAGAGGACACAGGCTCCACTCGGAGATTATAAAATCTGGCGAATGTGTTGGGTGTCGCCCAGCCTGCAGCTCTACAGATGTCTGTTAGCGAGGCGCCATGCGCTCGAGCCCAAGAGGAAGCCACACTCCGGTGGAGTGGGCTGTCACACCAAGGGGGCACGGTCGGCCTTAATGTTGGTGAGCCAAAGCAATGGCGTACACTATCCAGTGGGACAACCTCTGCTTTGAGAGAGCCTTTCCCTTCAGTCTCCCACCAAAACAGACAAAGAGCTGGTCTGAGGTCCTGAAACACTGCGTCCTGTCTACGTAAGTACGGAGAGCGCGTACTGGACAGAGCAGTGCCAAGGCTGGGTCTGCCTCCTCCAGGGGCAGCGCTTGCAGGTTCACCACCTGGTCCCGGAAGGGAGTGGTGGGAACCTTGGGCACATATCCAGGCCGGGGTCTCAAGATCACGTGAGAGTGACCGGGCCCGAATTCCAGGCACGCTTCGTCAACGGAGAATGCGTGCAGGTCCCCTACCCTCTTGATGGAGGCCAATGCAACCAGGAGCGCTGTCTTCATAGACAGGAACTTAAGCTCAACTGATTGCAGAGGCTCAAAGGGAGCCCTCTGCAGGCATTTACACCACTGAGAGGTCCTAAGAGGGAACGAGAGGAGGGAACCTGACGATCAGGTCGTGCTTCCCCAGAGACTTACCTTCAACTGCTTAGTGATATGCGGCAATAGCGGCCACATACACCTTCAGGGTGGAGGAAGACAGCCTTCGCTCCAGCCCATCTTGCAGGAAGGAAATCAAGACACTGATCGAGCATCTCCTGGGGTCTTCTCGGCGAGAAGAGCACCAGTTGACGAAGAGGTTCCACTTCAACGCATAGACATGTCTCGTGGACGATGCTCTAGCGGAAGTGATGGTAGCCGCCACCGCTGGTGGCAGGGTACTCAAACCTGCCTCGTCCCGTCCAGGAGCCACACGTGGAGCCTCCAAGATCGAGTCGAGGGTGCCAGAGGGTGCCCCGTCTCTGAGAAAGGAGATCCTTCCTCAGAGGATTTGGCCAAGGAGGTGCTGTCGCGAGTAGTATCAGTTCGGAGAACCAGGTCCGGGTGGGCCAGTACGGCGCAACCAGAATGACCTGCTCCTCGTCCTCCTTGATCTTGCACAATGTCCGTGCGAGAAGGCTCACTGGGGGAAACGCAAATTTGCGTAGGCCCCGCGGCCAGCTGTGCGCCAGTGCATCCGTGCCGAGGGTGCCCTCGGACAGGGAGTAATTCAGGGCGCAATGGGATGAGTCGTGGGAGGCAAACAGGTCTATCTGTGCGTCCCCGAACTGGTCCCAAACCAGCTGGACCGACTGGGGATGGAGTCGCCATTCACCGGAGATGGGCCGAAACCGTGACAGCTCATCGGCTGCAAAGTTCCGATCTCCCGAAATGTAGATAGCACGAAGGGACCTCAGGTGCTTCTGACTCCATAAGAGGAGGTGGTGTGCGAGTTGCGACATACGGCGGGAGCGTAGACCACCCTGACGGTTGATGTACGCTACTGTGGCGGTATTGTCTGATCGGACTAGTACGTGTTGACCCCAGAGCAACGCACAGTACCGGTGCAGGGCAAGGCGTACTGCCAGCAACTCGAGGCAATAGACATGCCATACTGCTCTGACAGCATGTCCATTGCGCATGGCGCCCCAGCCCGTGGAGGCATCTGTTGAGACAACAGCATGCCGGGAAGCTCGTTCCAGGGGCACTTGGGCCCGTAGAAACCTGAGGTTCGACCACGGGATGAGGACTGACGGCAGGTCGGAGTAACTGGTACTCGGAGGGTGCCGTGTTGCCGTGCCCACCTCAGGACTCGGTCACGAAGCCAAAGCTGAAGCGGTCTCATATGAAGCAATCTGAGCGGCGTACCGCGGCTGCAGATGTCATATGCCCCAGGCTTCAGTGGAACCGCACTCTTGCGCTTGATAGTCTCAGGCAAGTCAGCAATGGCTGAGTGGAGAAGGCGACCAAGTCCATACCGAGAAAAAAGCTCCTCTGCACGGGGCAAAGTTTACTCCTTTCCCAGTTGACCCGAAGGCCCAGACGAGCTAGGTGCCGGAGCACTGGGTCCCTGTATTCACAAACCTGGTCTCAGGAATGAACTTAAGACAGCCAGTCACCGAGATAGTTCAGGATGCGAACCCCGTGTTCCCATGGAGGAACAAGGGCTGCCTCCAGAACCTTTGTGAAGGCGCGAGGAGACAGGGCTAGCCCGAATGGGAGAACAGCGTACTGATATGCGCGCGCCCTGACAGCAAACCGAAGGTATGGTCTGAGTCGAAGGAGGACGGAGACATAAAACTAGGCGTCCTTCAGGTCGATCGCTGCAAACCAATCCTGTGGCCGCACACATCCAGAAATGCGTTTGGCCAGGACTATCTTGAACGGCAGCCTGTGAAGGGAGCGGTTCAGATGCGAAGGTCCAGGATTGGCCGTAAGCCACCAGACTTCTCCGGGACAATGAGGTAGGGGCTGTAAACCCGGACCTCATTTCGGCTGGAGGGATAGTCTCAATCGCACCCTTCGCCAGTAGGGTAGCCACCTCCGCTCTCATGATAGGGGCATAGCCACCGACCAAAGTGGAGCGGACTCCCCTGAAGCGTGGAGGAGACCGTGCGAACTGAATCGCATAGCCGAGCCGATTGTTCGCACGACCCAGCGGAACAGATAGGGAAGCTCTAGGCAGGCTCCCAACTGTGCCAAGGGCGTCAAGAACCACAGACGTCCCCCCGGAGGTGCAGCGGAGCGGAATGACCGGCCCAGACGTGGACGGCATAGCGGCCCGGTGTGGGGGCAAGGTCATAACCCTCATTAAAGAGGGGGGGCTGGGGCGGTGGATACTGAGTCGGCGCCTTGTTCCAGACCAACACCCTCAGGTCACCCTGGCCACCAGCCGAAGATCGGGTGGTGGATGAGGGGACTCTCACTCTTGCGAGTTCACAGAGTCTCGACCTAAATATGACGCGATGATCACGTTCCCAGAGAGAACATGAGTCATCCACGAGCACTGTTCAAGCATGATCAAAGCCCAAACACACTAGACAGCGCTCGTGCCCATCAGAGTCCGATACCAGTCCGCTGCAACCAGAAATGCATGGGCGAGCCGTCTTTAAAAAGACGTGCCGCGTGCGAGCTCTTTTATGAGAGGAGAAAAAACTCCGCGATGTTGAAGCGCACAGGGAGACACACACACACTGGCAGATCACTGCACAGATCAGCAGGCACTGTGAGCTCGCTGCAGATCGCCGTCACACCAACACCGGAGAGAGAAGCTCGTCTCGTAGAGCGAAGTCAGAGATGGCTGTGGAGTGAAGAAATACTCTTGGCTCCGAAGCGAAAAAATGATCTGCCTTTGCCGGCATCTCTCCTTTATACCCACGTGGTGGGGCGGAGATACGCTATGCAAATTCCGCAGACCCATGGCATTTCATCGCCATTGGCTCGTTTTGTAATACTCGAAGTCGATAGGTGTTCTAAGCGAAACCCCCATTCGTCGTCATCCGACGTAACTCGGAGTGACTACGAAATGGAAATACAGTTATCATCACTCACCTTCAGACTTTAACATAATGTTCTGAGTTAGAATTAGTGCTGTCAATTTATGAAACATTTTAATCTAATTTATTACACGATGTGCACAATTTATTAATCAATTTGGGGTTAATGATAAAAATCAATATTTGCTTAACAAAACTAAAATGTGGCTTTAGCTTGGCTTTAGTGGCTTTAGTTTGTTTTAGCCTATCATTGGCCTATATAGCAAACATTTTACAGTTGAGTTTGTGAAACTAAAGATAAATTGACTGTTCTGTAAGTCATCGTTTATTTTGTCAGTCAGTCATTATGACATAAACAACATAAACAGGATTTTACTTTATTGTGAGATGCATTACAGGTGTAAATTTGTAGTTTGTGTGATTTTTATTGGCGTGTTTTCTTTAGCAGTTAATCTATTTTTGTGGTTGATAAAGTTCAAATCTTCTTAAATACTTAACACTTCCCTTTTCCGCCTCTAAAACATTTAGCCTGTGTCGCCTACATCTAAACTTGACTCATCACCTTCATAACACCGTGCTCTTTGTATTTTTCGCTAAATTTTTGTCCATTCGGTCTACTTTTAAATCTATAAGATTTTGATGTCATTTTTTTCACACTTGAAAATCTGTGGTCCTTTGCCGTGGCAAAGTCTTTTATGGCAGTATCAAAAGCAAAATCTTCACCCAGTTCTTTGTACAGTTATGTTTCGACAAGGCTATTCAAGCTCTGCTATTAAAATCCCTTAATACCGTATACGCCTACTTTTACACCTGATTTTACACCCATTCAGTTGAGCTCTTAGTGGCACTTTGTTTGTGTTGCGTGCTTCTGGGTCCATCAAAAAAAAAAGTACAACACACGTACTTAATCGCTCTTGTAAAAATGAGTGTCAGGGAATTCAATTTGTATTAGTCTACAGTTCCTCCATGAAGCCTCTAAGTGGCAGGCATACTTTATTTTGAAACTGATTCCTGAGTCACTGAGTAACTGTTCAGTTTGAAGAAATCTACCTCCTGTATCATCCAAATATATCTAACTTTTATGAGAGAAAAGTGTCAAGAAGCCAGTGAGCTTTATTCGTTGTGCTTTATCTTTGTGGCAGCATTTTATAGAAAAACAAATCGCCTGATAAGTGAGACGGAGCACAAACGCTGTAAAAACTTCAGGCTTTCCCTATTACTGTGAGAATACATGCTCCATTGTGTCTAGGAGCTGTGCCAGGTTTCATTGTGAATTCATTCAGAAAGACAAAAGTTGTTTGTTTTCTCAACATTACTATTTTTTAACAAAAATAAACACAATCCGTAAAAGTGATATTTATTGTTATTTCATGTTAGTTACTGCATCAAAGTATTAAAACTTTTTAAAAATGCTTGAATTGTATTTGTCGAGACTGCATTAGTTTAATTTGAGGAGCTTTCGTCTGATGTAAAATGACTTTGAATTTGTTATCACGTTTTATGAGCTTTATTTAAGTATCTGTAATCTGATATTGAAGATATCAGATAATATTTGATTCCCATTTGACAATAAGCTGCCAGATGTGCACATTCAGTGGTACTATAAAGGCAAATGGGTGAACAGGCAACATCACAATACAGACTGCCATATAGCATGGAAAAATATCTGCATTATCCAGGAAAGGATGTTCACAAAGAATACCTTAAAACTTTCTGTAACTTTATCTTTACCAAACATTTGAGCAAACCTTAAGTTAACCAGCATTCCTTAAGTTGGATTTTGCTTAGTCAGAGTCGAATTTTATATGCAGACAAAAATGGATTCTTATTTTCCTTTGCTATTTGTAATGTACTAACATTGTATCGATGCAGTAATGAGCTCGGCTTACCTAATTTACAGAGCCAGCAGGTCAATATCCATAGGGCCACCAGGTATGGAGTTTCTACATGATGCCATTTGAAGGTGACAATAGCTAATGTGTTGAGGCTCGGAGTGGTAACGTTGGTTGTGGTGTCATGGACTTCTGACTTTGAAGAATAGTCAGAGCCTACTGTAGCAATATCTACTTCTAATGCTGCAACCTTGCATGGTGTCCTAAAAACGATCAATAATGCTAGAAGAAGTGCGAACTGTCGTAGAAGCGCCATAGCAGACTTTTTTCGATGCCTATTGCATTAATTAGCTCTCATTGATGTTGTAACTATGCAGTCAATCCTAAATCCAGGCGTTTCTAGCTCCTGTCATCAAAAGGTGTCTTTCTCCTCGCTTTGTCAGTCTGAGATTGACTCTGACATGTGTATGCTGTCCATTCCTTCTCTTATTGTCCCTCCTTTTACAAAATAAAGATTCACTTTTGAGGTATTATTTGGCCCCTCCCTGTTGTCTCTCCCAGGTGTACTTATTTGTGTGGGACTCATCTGAAGTACTTGTACAACATGTTGCTTTATTGAAGGAGGCGGGTTCAAACACCTTGGGCCAAGAGTCATATGATAACAGAGGTCCATACATACAGTATATGGCAAAGACACAGTCAAACCATTGTCTCCTAAATATCAGATTGTCTTGAAAGCTATACTGTGCACATACAGTAGTGTCCGAAAGTGACGTCCAGAGGGTATATTTGGTTTAAATGACCCTAAAAGTTCGATTAAACCATCAAAATATGAGGATTTTTTTTTAAATGTTTGTTAAATATTTTAAATATGAAGGAAGAGCAAAATGCTACACTTGGTTAATATGTATTTGCCAAAAAAAAGTTTTTATAAAAAGTTTTATTCAGTTTTATCACTTTTGATTATTTATTCATTTGACCTTTATGATTGTCTTGCTTTCCAGTGGAAATATCTGAACATCCTTCAAATGAGATAAGTTTAATTAATTAATTGAAATAAGTTTATTTGGCAATTAATTATTTACTTTTTTTCCCCTTCTTTTAAGCTCACAATTATTTTAGATACATTGTTAGGCTTAAGCATTTGACATATTATCAGACAATAAGTCTTAACACAATTGCTCCAAATGTATTTTGATATGTTGAAAAACAAATTATTATAACTTTTTATTTGTAGTAAATACATTCAAAAGTTCTTAAGCACCTAATTTCTATTTCCATAGTTTGTCTGTTTATAAAATGCAACCATTGTTAATACAAATTACTGTGTGTAATGGTGGTTGTGTTATAAGTTATTATTGAGACATCAATTCATGACTTGGACCTATATGAAAATAGAAATTATTGCATTTTAATGGCATTTTCATATTGTCCTGTTCATTTGTTTATGTTTGAGGCATAAAGCACCTTCTCGCCTCATAACACCGGAAGAAACGTCTGACTGTATGGCCTCCATAACCCCCATGGATCTGTGTTTATGCTATCAGAAATTCTCTTCCTAAATTATTCTTCTGGCCTATTTTACAATGGATCCTGTGCCAAAGACAGACAAATATAATAGATTAATGCATTGATCTGTTTGAAGAAATCTAAAAGTATGTCTAAATCGTGTTTCATTTAAGACAAGTACACACAGTTCCCCAACTTTTCGTGCCACTTTATTTACATTTTGATAGCATTTTTTTTACATTACAAATGCAAATCACAAAATAAAATGTACAATCATACCCAATGTTAGATCCTTGCTTTTTAATGCTGTAAAGGCCTGATTCTTAGTCATAATATAATATATATTCACAATATATATAATATATATTATGAAATAAACATTTGCACATATTTATATTTAATGCTTTATTTAATAAATAAATAAATGTATTTATTACTTTATTAAAATGTTTATCAAATTAGAGCTATTTGTTTAAAAAAATCCTCCCATTCACTCCATCTATTTATGAATTCATTGAGTAGATGTGTCTTTTTTAAAGAAACTTTGATTAAGTCATCATTTAGACTATAATGTATTCACTTCTGTCGCTAAACCACTATTTTTCTGAATACACAATTCAAATTTGTCCATGAAGAATAGAAATCCAAAATGCATAGACAAAATTAATATAATGATCTATCCTTCTATGCAAAAGTGCTATGTAATGTGTTGCAGTGTCATCTTTCCACCTCAAAATGAAATACCAAGAGGGATCCCAAGAGTTCACAAGTTTTGGTTTGGCTATGATATGGAGGTAGAAAACATTTACATAAATAATAAGGCTTGAGGGTAGTATAACATGTTGTTCCATGCTGGTTCAGACGCTTTGAGGACGTCATCTTTGCGTGGTTTACACTATACAATGCCTTATATAAAAAATATGAATTGCTCAAAGTTATTACAATAAAAGCATAAAGATACAATCCTGCATGCACTATTTGGCATAATTTGTGACATCCTCCCATTTGTTTTGTTTGTTCCAGACAACATTTGTGTACATCATAAAACAGGCCGCAGACAGTGTTGTCTGCTTTGTTATTTGTTCTGTTTAATGAGGAATTATTTTATTTAACAGTTAAGAGAGGTTACGCATTCCTTTTGACAGACCCCTGAGTTTGTGATACTGCAACCCGTAGCAAAGCCAAAAAGCAGATTAACCGCAAGGCTTGTTTCAGGTTAGCTTTAAAAAAATACAAAGTATGTCAAAAACCAAGGGAATATGACGTGTTAAAAACGATAGCTAAATGCACCTGAAAATGCTTTGTCATGCATGCCCATAAAGCATTATTTATTTATTTTTAGCACAGAGAGAATTCTGTGACTTCCTTCACAGACTCAACAAAACAAAAGAAGCCCTCTCTAACTCTTTATTTCTCAGGCGTCGTGAAACTGGTTGTGTCACAAGAACAAGGGCTTGGCCATTAACAATCCTCCTGAGTGGCCTGCTAATATTTACCGTTACCAGTGAAGGACTTCTCAGCTAGCAGCAAAGTACATTTTACAGCTAATTTAGAAGAAGGTCAGAACACCATGAACCTGCATTGACCTGTATTTACGGGAGGACACCCCCGTTATGTGTATTTTATTGTAAAATCAAATCAATCAAACATCGCTGTCATGCTTTAAAACATTGTTTCTGTTAACTAAATGCTTGCGGTCTGTTTGAGTTGATGGGATTATAAAAGGATGACTCACAAGGATGAGTACTATCACTTTCGTAGACATTTTCCTCCCTGTATGCTTTCAGAAAATACATGCGCATACACATTTTTTAAAGAACAAACATGCATTTATTTTGCATTAGAGGGGAAGACCTTTAAAAAAAATTCATTTTTAATTTCAATTAAATGTTATGAATTAAACAGCTTGTGAACATACTTTATAACTAGACAAACACTAAATAACCTATTAAAACAAAAAGTATTATACAAATAATTTAAGACGTTTCTCTTTATATAGAACATTTCTGGCATAAAATATTTTTTAAATTGAGTCAAAAATTATAGGGTTCTACATATAACCCCATTGAACCTGTTTTTTCTAAGAGTGCACTGTAGTCTAAATAGGAACAGTTTTGTTTCAGTGTAAATGATGGTATGTGTAATTTAAGGTATACTTAGGAAGAGCATGTGATTTACACAAACAGGACATGCTCCTGGATCAACATCCGTTGTTGTTCCTGCAACAGTATTTTTTATCAACCAGTCAATGTCGTGCCGACTTTCAGATATGTAAAAAAAAGAATTGTACCAGTTAGCTTTAAAAATACATCTTTGTACTGATGTTTCTCCTAAGAATCTTATATAATCTTATCTTAAATCTTAAGGAAAGAATTAAACAAATCAGATCACTGGAATATGTTTTATTTCTATTATTTCTTTAAACAATTTTAATTCCAATAGTTCTTATTGAAATCTCTGACTTTTGATTGCACTACCAAAATATGAGCTCAATTTAAAATCTTATCTCAAACAGGCATTAAGGCACCTAATTAAGACATTTTAATTGTGATACAAACTTGATTTACACCTGAATGTTACACATTCACACATCTTACTGGGAATGTTTTGATGTTTCTAAGATGAGAAAATATTTGAAAAGTTACAACTTGAGGATGAAAATGCACACATGAGTGTGAAGTGTGGGGTTGAATCAGATGAGTTAAGTTTACACAATAAAGCATGTTGTGGCAATAGTGTCATGGCAGAACTATGGGTAGTCAATTTGTTAACATGAAAGCTGACCTCTCTCCTTTTCTTGGAAATCATGAAAAGTTTAATTTAATTAATACTCACTCTCTACCAAACTAAATATATAGGCTACTAAAGTCTGGGGTCGGCGAGATTTTTCTGAAAGAATTCTTTAATGCTTACCAAGGTTGTGTTATATTGTGAGCTATTATTACAATATAAAATACCTGTTTTCTATTTTAAAATATAATTGATTCATGTGATGGCAAAGCTGAATTTTCAGCAGTTATTACTCCAGACTTTAGTGTCACATAATCACAATTCTTATTATCAATGTTAAAAAAAATCGTAATACCTTTTGTCAAAAGAACAGCATTTAATTGTTGTTTTATTATTGTCAGGAATCGTGGTAATGTAGAAATCACATGACAAGGAAAAGTTCAAGGAAACAAACTTTAATAGCATAAACTCAGATGATAGAATACAATTACACAGTCGATACATTGGCAAAGACAGACACTGAATGGCAGAAAAACAGAACTTAAGGGCCCAGTTGTTCAAAGGTAAACTGATCGGATTTTGGTTATCGGATTGGATCAAATCTTGAAAATGGGTTGTTCAAAAGGGAAAGAATGAGTCTGAAATCAGATTAGATCATGGAATCCAATCCTAATTTGAATCTGGATCAAACCTTCAGTTTGTGTTGTTCAAAACTTGTCAGTATGATTTGGATAACTTTGATCCAAAAAAACAGTATTATCCTGATCCCAACAGGGGGTAGGATTTCAAGCTGGATTCCAAGAAGAAAATGTAGTAAAACTTTTAAATTGGTCAAATAATACTTTTGTATCATTTAGTGTATATATACTTTTATTTATATTTTGCACTTGACTTGTGTAACCGTTGTAACAGTGATAAAGTAGACATAGGCTACGAATAAAGCTATTCAGTAAAGTAAAGTAAAAATAAAAATGATCTTGTCCCCATGAAATAATTTCAATAACAAACAAAAATAATATAATTCCATTTTTCTGTCATTCATCACCGTATATTAATTTCAAAGAAACAATCATCAGAGATGACCCTGTCAAAAATAATTTCTAACAATTGCATACTATACGTCCAGTCAGTCCCTCATTCAAAAAAATGTTTTAAGACGTTTTCAAAATATCCACAATGTATATTTGTTTTTTATTTGTTGTGGCTCAGATGAGGGGTCATAAAAGAAATTTATGAATGGAAGTGGATGTTTTTGTTATTTGTGTGTTTTGTCTCAAAATAAGAAGCATTTACAGTGACTCCATGTTGGCTCTTCTACCTGTTCCCTTTCAGTCGATAACGTCAGACGTAGTCGACGGTCGACTGAACGGGGATCTCGCTAGAGAGCCTATCCTCTTCGAGTACTTTTGAACGAGCCAATGTAATTGGCGTGCGTGATTCGCATCACACACTCCGCCCCCGCGGCGCGGGTATAAATACGGAAGTGGATGCACGCACTAGTTGCCTTTCGCTTCGGAGCCGATCGTTTGATGTCTCTGAGAGTGCTGTTGTCTTCAACGAACGAATGTGTCGGTGTTCTTCAGGAAGACTCTCCCAGTGCTGGTGTTCTACAGCGCGAGTGCAGCGGTGATCGCGAGCTTTGAGCTCTCAACTGCTGTTTTAACAGCAACAAATTTCTAAATGTTTGTGTGTGTTGATGGCTGGTTAAAGGGCGGAAAAGTGAGTGCTTCACTGTTTCAGTTCTCTGTTCAGTGTTGCCGCGGTCATTCCCCTGTGTGCTCCGGCACTGTTGACGGTCCTATTTTCTGAAAGAGCAACACGGGTGCCTTTGCGTCTTTTTCAAGATGTCATTCCGCCCGTGCGTTTCTGGGTGCGGTCGTTCCCTGTCTCTCTCTGATGGTCACAACTGTTGTGTCACGTGTTTGGGCTTACAGCACGCTGAGACAGATTTTGTGGACAGCTCATGTTTTCACTGTGGGAACATGACTGTCGCAGTGTTGAGGGCGAGACTCGCCTTCGTTCGCGGAGAGCGAGTCCCCATTACCATGCCCCACCCACGGGTGCTGTGTGGGATGGGTGACCGGAGGATAGTGTTGGATGTCCCGCCCGGTAACCATTCCCTGTGGGCTCCTCACTCCTACCTTCCACTGCAACCACTGGAGCCTCCTGTGTTGTCTGCTGGTCCATCTGTAATGGGTGGGCCAGCGGTTTAACTCAGGGCTCCCCTGGATTGCAGCATCGGAGGGTGAGCTGACTTCTAGAGATGATGACTCGGCTGCATTGTCTCCCTCCGGGAGTTCAATGTTGCCCGAGCCGGATCCCGAATTATCAGCTATGCTGAAACGGGCCGCCGAGGCTGCCGGGCTCGAGTGGAACCTCCACCGTGTCCCGTTCAGTCTCGGTTGGAATCTGGAGTTTGGTATCTTGGGGCGGGCCGCGCTGGTTCTCAGCTCGCCGCCCCAGTGCCTTTCTTTCCCGAAATGCATGGAGAGCTTATCAGGTGGTGAACAGCATCTTTCTCTGCCAGAAACTGCCTGAATAGCTTTTCCCCCTCATTACCCTTGATGGAGGAACGGTGAAGGGTTGCGAGGTGTCCCTCCAGTGGAGCGGTCTGTCGACACAGGTGCACCTGTGTCCGGCGGCCGCTGCCTTTTGGGGGGATCCTCGTCTCCCCCCTAAGGCCTGTGAGTTTTTGTCCGTTCCGACGGGCAGAGCTTACAAAGCCTGTGGGCAAGCCGCTTCCTCTTGCGTGCCATGGCGTTGCTGCAGGCTAGGGCACCCATGGCATGCACGAGGGTAATCCAGACCGTGCGCTCATAGGTGAGCACCGCACTGCATCCGACATCACCCTCCGGGGCATGAGTGTCGTAGCGTGCGTGATCGGCCTGGCGATGTCCACCTTGGTGGTCCAGTAGCGCCTTCGTTGGCTCAGCCTGGTTGGTACGGCGGATGCGGACAAGGTTCGGTTCCTTGTCTCCCCAATTTCCCAGGTTGGGCTGGTCAGCGACGTGGTGGAGAACTGCATCCAACAGTTCTCTGCCGCTCAAGCGCAGACGGAGGTCATCCGGCACATCCTGCCCCGGTGGCCAGCTGCTGCCTCCACCCTCCGCCGGTGGCAGCTCCTCCGCCTGCTCGTCGCCGTGGGCGTTCCCCGGCCGCCGCTCCTGCTGGCCCTCCGCAGCAGCCTCCAACCAGGCCTCAGCATGGAGCCGGCCGCAGTAGAGACGCCCAGCCCGCTCCAGGCGCTGCCAACCCAGGTGGCAAGCGACAGCGGAAGCTTTCCGGAGCGGGCCGCCCAGGAATGGATGAGATGCTCTTGGAGTGGCACGATCACTCCCTCCCCCCGGGTGAGGGCCGGGTGGAGCCTTTGTTTGTGTGTGTGTCTGTTCCGCCGCTGGCTCCCTAAAAAAAAAAAAAAAAAGCGGAGCAAGCGGTACCCACACTTCAAAGAGAGAGCAATTTCATCTGTTCCTGGGTCCCAAGAGGGCCAGTCTGGCGGGTGTGACCCTGTATAGCCTTACACCCCTCAGCTCCCCCTTGGTCGCCAGCAGGCAGCTTGTTGCGTTCGAGGACCCGGTCATCCGCCTTCTCACGCGCCCCCTGCCACTAGTGGAGACAGGTAAGTGTTGCACAGCACACTAACACCACTCTCTCTACTTTGTTGCCCCACCTCAGGCTCGGCTACCCCGCTCAAGTCAGTGATAATCATCACATTAGGTGTTGAGCAGACATACTCCTGAAAATTCAGTGATATTCATCACACCGAGTGTTGAGCAGTGCTCCTGACTTGTGCGTGCTTATCTTATCCTGCTGGCGAAGGATTTGATATAGCCACTCCTCCAGCCGGTACGAAGGCCAGTTGTAAACTCGTTCTTCGTGCTACTAGGTGTTGGGTCGTGACCATCTTGGCGCAAGATTGGTCTGCAGCTCCGACCTGAAAGAAATTGATGACCAAATGGAAATGATACATTTCATGAATGTTTCATGAAAGAATGAAACATTCTTTCATGTGCTTGAAAACCGATCTCTACCTTCCGCACCGCAGGCCATCCTGTGGGTTGCGTGTAAGGGTGGAGTATCAGTACAGTGTCCTTCCCTTCGAGTGCTCCAGAGCCCGTTGGGTCTTCAGGTCAACTGGAAGAGAGTAATCTCGCCCACGGGCTGAGTATCTCTTTTTCAGTTTTGGAGATGGACTCGGTCTAACACGTCTCTCCAATGAGAATGTGTTCAGCTGGTGTTTGAAGTGAGAAAGGGTCCCACTGAAAGAACTTTCAGAGGCTCCTGGGGTATATGGTAGTTGCAGCCATTGGCTTCCTCCATATGTGACCGCTTCAGCGCTAGCTTCACGATCGAGTCCCGAGGTGACCGTGGCAGAGCAGCTCACCCTGTGTGACTATAGTTCATCCTGGTCTGCTGCCAAACCCTCTTCAACAGAGGGGCCATGTACAAAGGGCATGTTTTATCTGGGGCCTGGGCGACCCTCGACTACACGGGCATTCGTGCCTCGAGTTGTTAGACATTGCGACCGTTGCGCAGGCTTCCCTTGCATGTCACAACTCACCCGTCACCTCCTCCTTGGAATCAGAAGCTTCTGAGGACGCTTTGTTCCACTCTTCCCGCTCTACTCAATCGTGCCGCCATCGAGCCTCACGACAGTGGAGACTCCATCCCCTGGGTCCAGCTGGGTCAGTTGCCCCTCCGGTTTCGTCTTCCTGCCAGTGATTGTACAAACCGAGCAGACTACCCTTGGACAAACACTGGCTCTCAGCTGCCCCAGGGGCCCGCAGAAATGCGTTTAACCCCAGTGAGCCTTCTAAAAGCGACTGGGACTCATGGTCGCCTTGCGCCTGCTCAAGTCAGTGAATTCATCACACTTCATGTTGAGCAGAAATGCTCCTGAAACTCAGTGAAGTTCATCGCACTCAGGTGTTGAGCAGAAATGCTCCTGTAGCTCAGTGAATTCATCACACGCAGTGCTGAGCAGAAATGCTCCTGGTGCTCAGTGAAGTTCTTCGCACTCAAGTGTTGAGCAGAAATGCTCCTGAAGCTCAGTGAGTTTATCACACTCAGGTGTTGAGCAGGAATGCTCCTGAAGCTCAGTGAACTTATCACACTCAAGTGCTGAGCAGAAAATTCTCCTGAAGCCCAGTGATCTTCACATGTTGTGTTGAGCAATGCTCCTGTCTTTTTGCGCCCGTCGCTTGCACCTAAGTGCCAAGTCAGGAGAGGAACAGGTCTTCATAGTTGCCCCTTATTGGCCCAACTAGACCTGGTTCCCATCGACAGCCTTCCTGACTTCCCCTGAAAACTCTTTCAGGGACGGGGCACGATGGCACCCGCGTTCTTCCCCGGGAGATTCCGGGCAGTCTTACATCTGAACGCGGAGGTTCAGGCTATCACAGGGACATTTGATAGTTACCATCACTTCTGCGAGCACCCCCTAGAAATGGGTAGCGTGCTTACGCCTTTAGAAGTGGAACCTAGTCGTTGAGTGTGTCTTCTCTCCAGAGGAGATCCTGAAAGCTTTCGATCACTTCAGTGCTCTCTTTCCTGCAAAATGGGTTGGAGTAGGCTGTTTTCCTTCACCCTCAAAATGATGTTGCCTCGGTGTTTAAACGACGCTTATCGTGTTGCAGAAGTGTGCAGAAGCTCACCACCTGCTCCTATTACGGGAGAGGTAGGAACCTTGGGCACAATCCGAGCCGGGGTCTCAGCTTGTGAGAGTTAGCCGGCCCAGACTCCAGGCACAATACGTTGACCGAAAGCGAGCAAGTCCCTACCCTCTAGTAGAGACCACGCGAGCAGGAGAACTGATATAACAGAATTTTTAACTCACTGCCTGCAGTGGCTCAGGGGCGGTCTCTGCAGTGCAGTCGCACCAGGGACAAGGCCTAAGAGGATAAAGAGGGACGCCAGGATTTACAAGACCTTGCTCCTCAGGAACCTGACGACCAGAATGTGCTTCTGCAGACTTCTGCAACACGATGAGCGTCGTTTAAACACAGAGGCAACATCATTTTGAGGGTGAAGGAAAACAGCCTACTCCAACCCATTCTGCTCCGCTTTTTTTTCTTTTTTTCAGAGACCTTTTGCTACGTTTGCACATCCCGTCCACACTAAAACGGCAAAAACGAAGACCTAAAACGGAGAAGTTTAGAAACGCTGCCGACCCCGTTTCGCGTTTTGAATCTCAAGTTTTAGTGTAGACGGGTCAAAACGGAGGACTTTAGAAACGATCATGCAGAGGCTCACGCTCGGCTCTCTGATTGGATGTCATACAACGGAAGAAAACATACAACAACAGCCTGGACTACCAGTTACGTTAATGCAAGTAAATTCTGCATTTTACAATGCTATAACTGCCTACATGCGCCGGAGGCAAGCTATTATTCCAGCGATCTGTGACAGTTCCCATGTGCAGCGGTGGTATCGAACATACATGGAGCGTCGGTTTTTGGTTAAGAAGGGAAGAACCAGCGCATGGTGGGATAATTTTATCAATGAAGTTGTAGTTCCTGAAGAATGGTGCGAAAACTTTTGAATGTCCAGATCGGCACTTATCAACCTCAGCGAAATCTGAGGAATAGTCAATCTGTTTTCTGTTTACACCGGCACGCGCATGCCCAGTGTAGGTGAATGGTGACGTGATCCACGTTTTCAGTCGTTTTAATGTGGACGGAGATCAGTTCTAATACGCAGCTGAAACGCTGGTGTGGACGGAGATCGTATTCGTTTTAATTCTCCGTTTCTAAACTAAAACGCAGTAGTGTGGATGGGGCCTAAGACCTGCCGCTACTGCACATCTCACACATGTCCCATTTTCTCACAACTCTTAAAGGTGCTCTAAGAAATGTTGGGTGATGTCACTTCCTGTTGACGTTCAAAGTATTGTCAAACAAAACGGAGGCTAGCTAGACCCTCCCCCCTCCTCATCCGCTCACTAACCCCCCAAACCCCACCCCCAGATCCTTCTTGTCGGTTATTGGCTGGAACAGTTTCTTATGTTTCGTGGTGCGGGTTAGCCCAGTTTGTTTTTGTTGGCGTTTGTGGAGCCTGGGGTGTCTACAGAGACCGTGTCTTTACAGTGTGTTCAGGGGACAGGCAGCTAGCAGATAGTGAGGAGATGTTTGCTGTATGTGACAAAAAAAAGTTTTGGCCTAAAAAACACGTGACATCGCTTAGAGCACCTTTAATTTAAGACTTTATTTAACTCATTTAAGACTGCTCTTATTAGAGGTCTGTGCGCTGTGTCTGTACGCCGTGTCAGGAGCACCATACAAATAAAAATAATAGTCAGGACATTCATAGACAGCACGTTCTCTTTTGTCTTTTCATTCTTAAATGGTTTAAAAGCATTTGCATGAATAAGAGCATGATCATACAATGTAACGCTAGCAAAAATTAGCAGGAAAAAACAGATGCTGCTTTATTGTGTTAAATATTTTAAGGCGTTAAACGGAAAAAATGTATTGCATGCTTTGACAGCACACACACACACACACACACACACATACACACACACACACATAAATGTATATATATATATATATATATATAGGAGTGCATTCAAATCACTTAATGAACTGCTAGCTGTATCGGGGCATTTGCCCGCTTTGACAAGTTAAAGCTGTTATTGATGTTTGCGGCGTGAACTCCGATCTCTGTGTGCGAGTGATGTGTGTGTGTTCACTTCAATTAAAGCAGCACATTAATATAGAACGGTGATTAAACTGGATCTAAATGACTGGCATTTTAGTACCATGATAAAACTGAAGCTACTGACTCAAATGGGTAACTGAAAATTTCCATTTGGTCATCATAGACAACGACTCTTTGTGCTGCCTTCAAATGTCCAAATTTGGTGCAGTTGATCAAAAAATGAATGACCTAGCAGGGGCAGTGCACATAAGCCACTCCCTTGCCCCACCTCGGGCAATATACAAATCATATACAAAACTACCAACAACATCAAAGTATGGCCGAAGGGAGTGAGACGAAATCTGCAGGACTGCTTTGATGGCTCTGATGAGCATGTTCAACGAGAGGTTAAGGTTTAGTTAGCATGATCTTGTTAGCTGCTGGCAAATGCTTTTCCATTCAAAAGTAGCCTTGTATTCTTATGTATTTTGTGCTACTACACGTACATTTACTTACGTTTCTATAGACACTGATACGTAAAATATTGGCATATAGACCACTAAAACGTAAATAATTTATGTATGAACATCTTTACAGATGTACAAATTTGTATGAATCCCTATTTATGAATATTAAAATCGTGACATAATCTTGATTCTACTGTAATCAATTGTCATACCAGTTGCATTATGCAGTTTACTCATAAATGTAACAAATGGTTGCACACACGTGAGGAAAAGGATCGATTTTCTCACCGCCCAACCAGGAGGGCACATGTCATATCCGACTGGAGCTGGAGATCACGGCATTGGACAGTAAGCCCTGCCAGCAGTCGAATGGGACACCTACTTGAAGTAGGGGCTTTGCAAAATTGGTTCTGTAATTAATTGTCCCCCTCACTGCCTCCGAACAGGGAGCCCACACTGCAATGCAAAGGGGGTGTCTGGTGGCAAAAATGGGCAAGCTCTCATTGCATCCAAATAGGACGGCTTGACCAGCGCTGTAATTGAAGGGAGTAATTGAGGGAGCCTTTGAATGTAGGAGCTTGCGATTGCTGTTGTTATTATTGGAGTTTGGTGTGATGAGTATGTTGGAGTTTGAAGAGGGTAGATACAGTGGGTTTGAAGTTTCGTAAAACATGGACTGGTTAGCTGATGAGCTTGATGGGCTTTTTTTATATGAAACTGACTGGATCTGATATAGCTTTTGAAAGTGTCTGCTAGTTCCTAGCATCTGAGAAAAATAATGAGGAATCTATTGATGGAATGGTATCCTAATCTGAAAGGGGAGATACATTTGGTGAGTATTTCTAGGGTCATGGGTTGTCTGGGGTCATGACGGGGGGGTTTGGATCATTGAATGCCTTTGTTTAGGACAAAGGTTTGTGGATTATTTACCTCAGGGGAGGGAGTGCCGTAGATCAGCTAGTGAAAAATTGGATACCACTCAGGTAACCATTGTTGGACCCAACTTGGAGGTCTTTAATGCTGTTGAGGTATGAGATAAATGAGGTGATGTAGAGAAGGGAAAAGTCTGAAAATGACATGTTATACGAGAGATGGATGTGTCGTGGAAGGGTTTTAATGGGTGGGTTACAGGGATATTATCTCTGAATATTGAGGAACTGGAGTCGGGGATGTGCCGCCTCTGGAGCCAGCACCCTGAATCTCTGCAAGAATCTGCGGTCTGATGTTGTGAGTCACTGTGGGTGGCTCCGAGACAGGGTGGGACAGGCAGCAGTGTTGCAGTGAAGGAATAAACTGTGATTTAGACTGGAGAAGGGAGTTGGGAGGGTGAGGAGCCAGGGCTGCAATTGTTTGGATCGTCCCCTGGGGCTTGGGTAGGAACATAGAGAGAGGCACACAAAGGAAATGGCAGAGGAAAATAAGACGTGTGAGCCTGTGTCGCTTTTGGAGGCAGCCTCACCCTAGCTTCTGATGCTGGCGCTGTAAACCACGGAAAAGGAGAGGGGTTAGAGACAGGCTCAGAAATGTCTGAGCCTGTGCTGCTATCGGAGGCAGTATCATTCTAGCATCCGCTGCAGGAGCTGGAGGCCATGGAAAGGGATGAGCTGCGGTCAAGGGATGAGCAGAAGAGGGAGGCGAGTGAAGTTTTGCAGCAATGTTTGCTGAAGGCCTGCCGCTGCAGCATGACACTCAAGGTTGGCTGGATTTTGGGTAGGAGGTAGATGGTGGTGTTGAGGAATGCAAGTTCAGGGCCTTGTGCGCTTTGCTTGCTCTATAAGCTGCCTTGGAGGCTGTATTTAGGTTAGAGGTAGGCTGATTGCAAGGAGACATACAGATTGTAAAGCTGAGCTTTCTCCATGAGAAATGGACTTCTGAGCTGATTAATGCCCGCCTCAATCCTAGTACTGTCCACTTTTCCAATGGCAGAGATATTGTTGGGATAGCGGAAGTATAAGAGGATGCCAGGGAGTGTGGCGGATGTCTCGCAGGTGGGGGCGAGGGTAGTCCTCCTCGTTATCTTTAAACAGGGCCTGGGGCTCGGGAGCAAAATCAGGCAGAGAGTGATCCTCGGACATGATAGCGATCGGTCAAGGCCAAATGCTGGAAAACTGTCATGGGATAGAGGTAAGTCGGCTATACATGTATTACACTTTTACACTGTTATGTTTTTTTTTTTTTATAAACTGTACATATTTTTTAAGAAATGGTTATGGGTAGGTTTAGAGGTAGGAGGTCTAAATATATTTTTAATGCTATATTTTTACTAAATTTTTTATTTTCCTACTCATTTCCATCCATTATTTTTTAAATATTCTTTTAATATCCTCTCAAAAAATGGTTATGTTTGGGTTTTGGGGTAGGGTTAAGGGATCTAAAATGTAGCTTTAAAATAGTAAAAGGGTAATTATACCAATATCTTGTCCAGGCTGATTTTGCAAGCAACATATAAATTGCCAAAATTTCATTATATTATTGTAGATATTTAACTGCAGGTAGCCCTAATACACATTAACGCAATGCTGATGTTGTTAACATTAACAATTTGAGAACAAAGTATAATTTGCATTAATTTACGTAATATGATAAGCGATCGTTAAATTTAATCAGCGCGATTTACTGCAATGCTTTTTTTCCCTTAGTTGGTCAGAACAAAAGTGGATGTTACTTACTTGTTCAGATGACATTTTCTGGTGAAAATTCTTATGTTGGTCATACTTAAAAAAAAAAAGAATCTGTGATTCCGAATGACAGTATCGTCTCGGTCACTAACGTAACCTCGGTTCCCTGAGAGTAGGAAACGAGTATTCCGTAATTTAGCTTACGCTATGGGAAAACTCCTTTTCTCGAGAATATTGAAGCCAAATTTTTAAAACGCAGTGCAGCTGCACAGCAGACATATAGCTGAGCCTCTGGCTGTGCTGCGGCAACTGCATGAACCTATTGCGAGTCAGCTAAGATGCACGAACCAATCAGGTCGATTCACGCCAGTGCGCGTCAGAGCTTGTCAGTATGGGCGTGGCTTATAGCTATAAGCCTCAATTTTTGCCATTGAATTCAGGTTAAATCGACTGAAGCAATCCCCTGATCAAAGCATAGTAGTATGGCGGGTTACGCAATACTCATTCCCTTCTCTCAGGGAACCGATGTTACGTTAGTAACCGAGACGTTCCCTTTTGATAGGTCTCTCATATTGCGTAAGTTAGCTTACACTATGGGAACCCCTTTCAAAATTCTGTGCGTGCTTAGAAACTGCGCCCCATACTATAGCCTAGGGCCAAGTGCCTGAGGCTCATAAAAGAGTAAAGTTATGATTCCTAATAGAGGCCAGATCAGTAATGAGCCTCATATAGGGAATATAGGAATGTGCCTTATAAAGGGCTTATAAAGGGCTAAGCTCCGTCTTTATATAGTATATAGAACTGTAGTTCAGGTTCACCCAGGACCAGACAGACATCGGCCTTGTGGAAATTGTGCTTGGTTCTTTATTTAGACACTTTATTTAGACACTTTATTTATATGGAAAGAACGCTTGTTTACAAAGCGGGAACTTCCAGGTTATAAAACCTCATAAATGTGGACGGTGAGGCCCAGCAGGCCACCGGACAAATATCTTTAATTGCATTCCACCCGACCATGCCCATGACGAGGCCATGCCTCTCGTGGAATGAGCTCTGATGCCTATGGGACAACGCAGGCCCTTAGATCCATAAGCCAGCGAGATTGCGCTCTGAGTCGAGAGCACTTTAGGAACATACCCGTGCCTTGGCTTAAGGACAACTCTGGAGTCGTTGGGCCTGAATTCAAGGTAGGAAGCGCTCACTGAGAGTGCTTGCAAATCACCCACTCGCTTGACTAATGCCAGTGTTAGCAAGAGAGCAGTTTTGAGCAAAAGAGGCTTCAGGTCAGCAGAATGAAGCGGCTTGAAAGGGACCCCTTTCATGGCCTCCAAGACCGTGGAGAGGTCCCATATAGGTACAGAGGGGGGTGGAGGCGGGTTTAGCCTTCTGGCTCCCTTGAGGAAGCGCACGACAAGGTTGTTTCTTCCCAGTGATTGTGCTGCTATTGCCACCACATACTGTATACTTTGAGCGTGGAGGGGGTGGATCAGGGAGTGATCCAAAAGCTGTTGTAGAAAGGAAAGTACCTTTGTCACTCCGCATGAGTAGGGGTTCAGGCTCCGTACTGTGCACCAGCCGGAGAACACTGACCATTTTAGAGCATAAAGACGCCTGGTTGAAGGCACTCTTGCTTCGGTAATGGCATTTAGCACCCTTTCCGCAGGGATCCAGATCATCCCGTTCGCCTAGTTGGGGAGGTCTCTCCTCAGCGGTATCGGCCATGGGGCTGATTCCAGCAGCTGAGTCAACTTGGAGAACCATAGCTGGTTCCTCCAGAAAGGGGCTATCAAGAGCACTGCATACTTGCTCTCCCTGGTCCGTTCGATGACCTGCGGTAGCATAGTGACCGGAGGGAATGCGTACAGCAGGCGGCTTGGCCAGTTCTGGGCCAGTGCATCCCTGTCTTTGGAGAAAAATGCTTGGCAATGAGCGTTGTCGAAGACGCCGAAGATGCTCCATATTAGCTGAACCGTTTGCGGGTGAAGAGACCATTCCCCCGGAGGGACGTTGTCTCTGGATAGCATATCCGCACCCTGGTTCAGAATGCCTGGCACATTCACCCTTTCTCAGCAAGCGCAGGTTGACCAGAGCCCAAAGCAAGAGGTGTTTGGCCATGGTGTGCAGGTTGCTCGGCCTGAGGCCAACTTGGCGATTTATATAGGAAACCACTGACATGTTGTCCGACCGGACCAAGACGTGGTGACCTTTTTTAAGTATGGAAGGAAAGCTTTTAGTGATAGAGGGACTGCTCTCATCTCTAGACAGTTTATGTGTAGGCACCTCTCCGGGCTCCACCAAAGGCCAGAGATGGGCCTGCTCCCTTTTAGGGCCCCCTAACCTCTGTTGGAAGCATCTGTCAAGATCACTTTCCTTTTCGAAATTCCACCCATACTCAAACCGGACTGATACCAGTTGGCTGCTTTCCAAGGAGGCAGGACTGTGACACAGCCGTGGTTCACTCTGATGCGTAAGTGGCCAGATCGCCACGTGTGAGCTGGCACACAGGGTTTTAACCAGTGCTGGAGGGAACACATATACAGTAGACCCAGCTGGAGTACTAATGATGCTGAGGCCATGAGGCCTAACTTCCTCTGAAATCTCTTGAGAGGTATGAGCTCAGAGGCATACCGCTCAGAGCTCAGAGCTCTGAATGATGCCGCTAGACACTGAATGGTGAGTGCGTGCTCTGACGTAAGCTGCGGCCTCATCTGTATAGAATTTATGACTGTCCCCAGAAAGGCTATACTCTGGCTGGGAGACAGTACGCTTTTTGAAGCATTGATCCTGAGATCCTTCTCACCGATGTCTTGACCACAGCTAGAAAGTAAAGGAGGTCTGTGAGTAAACTATAGCGAGTAGCTTTGTTGTATTATGTTCAACACCCATTCTGATATTCCGGGGATGGCTTCCCAGACCTGCATAGATAAGGGTTGAATGAAGTCTGGGGACGGGCCGCTTTGTGATAGGGACCTGGCTGCCTAGCTGTTTTGTGTTTGTTATAATGTGGGAACAGTGCTTATGTGCAGGGGTGCGTACTTTATAGTGGGCACACAGCCTACATTCATTACAGTTCCAGCGTGAGCCTGAGGGGGCACTGATATTGTGTGAAGAGTGCTTATGTGCAGGGGTGCATACTTCATAGTGGGCACACAGCCTACATTTATTACACTTCCAGCGCGAGCTGGAGGGAGAACTGATACTGTTGGAACAGTGCTTAAGTGCAGGGGTCCATGTTTCATAGTGGGCACACCATCTACATTTATTACACTTCCGGTGCGAGCCGTAGGGCGAACTGATACCGTGGGAACAGTGCTTATGTACAGGGGTGCGTACTTTATCATGGGCACACATCCTACAGTTATTACACTCCAGCATGAGCCGGAGGGGAAACAGACAGAAAAGTGCTCTTTTCATCTTGTATTTGTGTCTCCTTTAAATTGGCGTTTGTTTCCAGGCGTGCGTGTTTCAATACAGACTCGTTGACTGCAATGTTGGCATCTCCAGCCGCCTGAACTAAAGAGGGGACTGGGAGGTGTGAAAAAAGGCTTTTTGAAAGGGTGGTCCGGCCGCGGCGGGACTCAACCACTCTCTTTTCATTCCTGTCATTCAGGCTAAAAAGGCTTCCGAGACTCGGGGTCAAACACAATCTTGCGTCGGGGTCCCCAGCGGTCTGGGAACTGCTGTTGTCTTGTTGAATGAGAGAGGTGATAGACTTCAGCCGCTGGGCGGGGCTGAGAGACCGGCAGTGCTGGCTTCTCTGGCTGAGGGTGCAGCGCTTTCTTCTGGGGTCCCGAAGCAGAGCTGGAACGTTTGGGGAGGAAGTGGCGCATTGCTTGCCTGTGCCTCAGTGAAACGCTCCGTGAAACTGAGGTCTCTGCTGAGGGTCCTGTCGGCGCCCCTCCAGCAACCATTTGTCCAGCCTGCTTCGCGTGGGTTCCTCGGAGGAAGACCACGAAGAACCCGAGGTCTTCGACGTCCTTAGTCAGCACGCAGAGAAATTCAGAGTCAAGGCTGGCTCTCACACCGCTGGCGCTGGCTTGTGTTGAGGGTGCGGGGTCGGGTCATGGAGCCCGTCCACCCCTCGCATTGGGATGCAGCAAGTGAAAGGCTGTTATCCTTCTCTTCTTCCTCATCCGATCCCCCAAAAGAGATGAGACTGGCCGCTCGCTGAAAGCGGCGCTGGTCTGCCTGTGTGAACGGGACCGGTGAGTGGGTTTCTCTGGGTGAGAGCGAGGCACGCGGGGACTGGGCTGACGTGTGCTCGCTCGCATCTGTCCACTCTGGCATTCTTTGTCCGCGGCGCTTCTTGTGCGGCCCGAGCAAAGGGAAAGCAGACGGCACGGGGTCATTGGCGGCGAAGATGGCCAGTCGAGCCCGCAAGGTGGAGAGCGCCATCTTATCGCACCCTGTGCAGCCGCCCTTAGAGAGTACAGCTTTAGCGTGGTCGTGGCCCAGACAGAAAGCGCACAGGATGTGACGATTCGCTCCAAAGAGAGGGCCTCTGCAGGAGGCGCAGGCATTTGAAACAATGCATTTCTTGTTTGAAAAACTCTTTTAGATAGTGAGTTTGCAGCGGCGAACTCACTAGTTTTGCTTTTAAAAGGATATATGCGCGCCGGATGGCACAGCAGAACGACGAGTTGAAGGCGGCGTCCTCAGAACTGCTTAGCAGGTCGCTCTGCTCTGCTGAAGGCTTTTCGACGGCGGCGGTGAAGGATTCTCAAACCGGAGGTCAGCAAAGTGGAAAATGCTGAAGGAGTTTAAATCTGAATTCTATGGCGAAAATGGGGGCTTAAATAGCTATAAGCCACGCCCATACTGGCGGGCTCTGACGCACTCTGGCGTGAAGCGACCTGATTGGTTCGCGCATCTTAGCCGACTCACCATAGGTTTGTGCAGTTGCCGCAGCACAGCCAATGAGCACACTTGACGTCAGCTATATGTCTGCTGTGCAGCTGCACTGCTTTTTGAAATTTGGCTTCAAAATTATCAAGAAAAGGAGTTTTACCATAGTGTAAGCTAATTTACGCAATACGAGAGACCTCTCGAAAGGGAACCACAGCCGCACATTCTCCTCAAAACATTGGATTCATCCCCGCTGTGCCGTGCCGAGGCACAACCCATGTAAAGTTGATAATTCCACGGATAACGGCAATTGCAGATTGCGAACAGAGATGGCACTGCAGCTTTATGCAGTGAAGAATTGCCAAAAATAGAAACTGTCCTAAAAATAGACATTTGTTGCCCCTTTTAAGATAAGATGAGATAAGATAAGAAAATATAAGATAAGAGTGTTTGACTAAGACAAACAAAAAAAGAAAACTTGTTACTTTACAATTTTATGTATTTTATAATATTTAAATTATAAGTAAAGAGTGATTTTACAAAACATTTTCCTTGTTATTACTATACATCTTGAGCAGCAGGTATGAAGGACCTATAAAAAATGTCCACCACTGACTTATCTTTTGTTTTGGATTGTTTTCCGTTTGCATTTCATTTCTTTTTTTATTCCAATTCTACTTTAAAACCAACTGTTTAACAAACAGGACAGGCAGCAAACCTCTTTATTTTTAAGTTTGAACTTATAAGCTAAACCCCTACTTAAGCTTCCAGTTAGCTTCTATGACTTTTAAGTAAGCTAATATCTGAAACAGCAAAGTGTTGCTACTGATGCTCTCTTTTGGTAGCCATCAGTATGGGTGATGCCAGGCCAGAGCATGCTGGATATGAAAACTGAATAGAATAGAGCCTGAGCCGGTGACAGCTGGTGAATGGCACTTTAGGCCAGGTGTAAAGAGATTCAAATGTTAGATTGTAACGTCAGGGCATCACACCCTTTAAAAGCTCAGAGATGTGACATAGGCTACAGTTCTTTCAGCTCTGCTTTAAGTGGAAGTATATTAGAGAACTACATCATGGTTTGCATAATAATATTTCATATAATATTTATATTGGGACATTAAGAGATTGAATGCTTCATGGCCCTGTTAAGTATTTCTGTCTGTTAAAGAAGCTGTTAAAGATGTGAAGAATTTGAAAGTCATTGAGGGTTATACGATATGAAAGTAAGAAATCCTAAAATAGACACAGACTGGGAGCTGCCTATTTATAGATGAGATAAGGAAGATAAGATAACGCTTTATTCATCCCCTTGGAGAAAATAAAGTCTTACAGCAAAATGCACAGGGACCCCCTATAATTGGGTAGTAACTAAGAGTGTAAACTCGCGTTTGATCGGCCCAAGGTCCGGCATCCGACCAGCACGGAAGGTCTCTACGTAGGCTACTGTCTTTTTTCGCAGCAAAGTATTTTTTATTAAATTCAATACATTTTTTCAAATTTATTAACACGTTATTTCATCTGACTCCATGAATGAAAAAGGTTTTAATGATATCCGTGCATCGTTAAATGTGAGCGAATGTTTGACTATTCATTTTAACTCTAATGTCAAAGTCAGTTAGAATAATCAAATGTAACAATTTATTATGTCAGGTAAATGTATCATAACAATTTCACAATCAGTTCAGAGCTCTGAGCTCTGAGCGGTATGCCTGAGATTTCAGAGGAAGTTATAGGCCTCATGGCCTCAGCATGAGTTCACAGTGAGATTTCACCTCAATCACTGTCCCAGACTTACTGGGGCAGAAGTTGATTTACATGGATCCATATGCTTAACAGTGGAAATGTGCATTGAGCTAACACCTTCTGACCATTTGTCTGTAAGACACACCCTTCTCTGTGCAAGATATTTCTAAACTATTAAGAACTTTATTACCTTTTGGTTTGCTTCTTTGGGAATGAGACATTTGTACCAGACATTTCAAATGATACTAAACATGTAGGCTATAAAACTGCATGATAATTGTTCACATTAAAACCATATATATTTTGGATGCATTTAAGATGATTTCAATATGAGGGAAAAGAAGTGGGGAGAGAATGGGGGGTCAAGGTAAAAGATACGTCTCCTCTGGTGCACGAGAGTGAGTTCAAATGGTAATTTTCAGCAGTGTCCTTTGTCCACTCGAGGAGTGATCGTTCCTCAACTAGTTTTCCAGTCTTACAGAGATACATGTGACCACATTATATTCGCATGGTATTTTAATCCAAGGGCTCAAAATTGGACTATACATTCTTAAAATATATATATTTCTGCACGTTGATTCTTTTAGAACACACTGGTTTATCATCCAGAGAGGAGCCAGTTTTCTCTTTGACCACCAGAGGGTGTCATGTGAGAATGAGGCTGAACATGGAATCAAATATCTCGGTAACGACTGCCACTCTGTGCTCACTGTGACCATTTAACTGTGGGAAAAAATAATTATAACTGTGGGATAAATATTATCTAATTGATTACTTTAAAAAATAATGTTTTAGGCCTACTATAGTTGTAGACTAATTTTTCTGTTTATTTTCCATGCAAGGTAAGACTATTTCACAGGGTGGGCCTATTTTCTGGTTGTCAGTTTCACACATACCTTGAAGTTAATATAGCTATTAGTATATTTACTAAATAGTGTATTATCTCCTAATATAATTTATAAATTATTATTAATTTATAACATTTTATTAAGTTAAACTGCCTCTAAACAGTCTATTAATAGGCATAGCAAATGTGTAAAATGCCCATTATAGAAGCCCAAACAAAAATGAATGGAAAAAACAGTAGACAAAGTGTATTTATCGATAAAAATTAATAATAATAAAAAATATATATATGAATATATATATATATATATATATATATATATATATATATATATATATATATATATATATATATATATATATATATATATATATATATTATAAAGGCCTGTGTGTGTGTGTAGGCTATGCATTTAGCTAAATAGGCTACTATTTTTTTTATATATATATAAAGGCCTATAGTATTATTATATATTATTTGATTCCTCTACCACGCCATATATGCGACAAAACTGGAATAGTGTACAGCAGTGCAAAGTCCAGTTGATTGCCATGGAAGCGGCCGCGGCCGCGTCGCGTCACTCGCGTAAACGGGACTCTGCACTGAACTCGTGTACCCATGATGCTATGAGTCAGTGAAACTTTGACAGGCACGGAAGAGGATACAAGCAAGCAAAAACACAAGACATCCTCTACCATACTATCTGGATATGAAAATGCACGAGTGTCGATAGAATTTCGCGACAGTGTGCTGTTCGATATGCGGTGCTGCTGTCAGCGATCGCTCGCAGTTCAGACGCAACTTGCAAACGCGCAGTTCATTGAGTGACAGGTAAGCAGGTAAGCGATGTTTTACAAACATTTGAGTTTGCTTAGGTAAAAGTTTTAAGTGCGCGGGCTGCTGTTTTGGGCTTCGTCACCTCAATTTGTGGGGGGCAGGTTACAAAAACGTTTCGTGGTATCAATTTCATCGCATAGAAAGTTAATGAGCGGCAACCTATCTCACACTGGAGCTGTTTGGTGCTGCTGCGTCGCGCCAATTGGGTTGCCAGATCCTTTTCTATTTCATGCTGTTTCCAGGACTGGTTACAATAATAGGCCACACTATAGCCTTTATTGATAAATACTGAAGAAAACGGGCTACACAACTGTAAAACGTTTGTAAATCAAGAAATTAACATGTTGAATGCTTTAGGTGAAACCTCCAAGAACCATTTTTTTCTAAAAGTCAGTTTCCCCTTGTCTATCAAAGCAAGCCATTATTAAAAATTAATGTTTAAATATTTTAATACTATATTTTAATTATTAAAATCAATTATAAATATTTAAGTATTTCATAATTATACATGGACATTTGCAATGTTGACAAAATCCCTTATTTTGCGCATCACATCTATTCACAGCAGCAGTCTTTTTTTTCTCTTCTGGTCATCTACTGATAAGACCTACTTTAAATAAAGAAAATTCTTACACTGTGGTGGGTTCAAAGTGCAATGGGGATTTTTTATTTTTTTTATTGATCAGATGTGATTGTTTTCCTCCAGCACACAATCTAATTGTGAAACAGTGAAAGTAATTTGGAATCGAGTGTTTAAGTGTTTATTGAGTAAAGTGCTGAATAGGGATCAGTTCAACTGTAACAGTGGCTGCAGTGCATAAGTGAATAATTCATTTCTAAGCTATGCTCCCCAGCCGTGTTTGAGTCTGGTTTCCTTTATAAACTTTGCATTTCCTCGGGCAAAGAGTTTAAATTTATATATTACAGGTCACAACTGATTAGTCTACTACTGCATCTAATGATAAAGTGGGGCTTTTATTTGGCTACTGAAATCCAGTGACATGACTAACACGATCCATTAGCATTGCTTGGAACTCCTATTCCAATAATTATTGCAGAGGATAATGAAATCCTTTTAGGAGCTTTTCTTTGAAGTCTGTCACACGTCACTAAATATCATTTATCAAGTATTTACAACTATAATATGGATTTCCTGCAAGCATGTGTTTTCATAGAGTGGCCAGTTTTTTACATTCTTTTGGACTTTGATGACGCAAGGGTTGGATGCTGCAAGAATATGCTGTGATCCCACACTGAGTCTTTGTGTCTGTTGACAAAGGCCAGTCTTTGCTCTCCCTCTAGAACACCATAGTTTATATTCATGATAGTTTGGCCTTTGCCTGACAGAGCTTTATTGTTTGTGTTTTGTTTATTTGTGCTTTGATACCTGTTCCATTCATAGAGATGTTGTATATTTCTGAAGGTGTTTTGGATTGTTTGACATTTTCATTGTTGATATCTCTGTTCTCGCCTCTCTCAGTTGATCAGACATGGACCATAAGGATGTATTCGCAGCATTGCAGACAGTCTGTTCAGATGTTATCTTGGCTCTTAATGGATCCCTCGGCAGTTCTTCACATGTGGACGCTACGAACCGTCTGTTGGGGGTGATGAGGCAGGTTCAGGAACATGGTCGTGCTGTTGAACCGTTGATCACTGGCTTTACTACTGTCTATCACCATTTTGATTTGGATGCGCAGACGCCTGGCAATGGATATCGGACCTTAGTCAAGGTAACTGCTAGTTGGTTGCAAAACTGATGAGTGGATAAAAAGGGGAATTTTTAAAGTTTCAAATCTAATGTTATAGTTGCAAATGAGGTGTTCTTTTCAGCGGGCAAGATAAGTGCTTTTGGCTGTGATTTAGTTGTTTAGTAATTTTATATCTGGTTATGCATTATTATGGTATGGTAAGAGAGCATCAATAGCTTAACTTTGCTGTTCCAGACAGTAGCTTACTTAATAGTCAGGGAAGCTAACTGTTTTTTTATTTTTATTTTTTAATAAAGAGGTTTTCTGCCAGTCCTTTTTGTTAAACACTTAAATTATATGATCATTTTAATGATTAAAAGTATTTAATTATTATTATTATTATTATTATTATTATTATGTAAATGTTTAGGGTTCAGTTTGAACAAATGTTTTATCATCACTGTCTTCGTTAGACCTGATTTCCCATTACATTCAGCATCAGGCTCATATTCACCATCTCAAACATATTCTCAAAACTATCATTTTCAACATCTTCAAAATCAATATTTTGATCGCTGACAGCTTCTTCACCAGATCCACCATTAAGTGACAGTGACAGTAATATTTGATTACGTTCAGGACTTGCTCTGCAGTAAATCGTTGAGCCATTTCAAGTTTTGCTGATGATACTTCCTATACTTTTGTTTTCTGCCTGCGGTAACTATGAGTGAAACTTCACTTCATCCTTGTGTATCAGACATTGCCAGCTTGTGGAATAAAGGTGAATTGCACTTATTCAGTCATCAAAAATGAAATTATTGTTGTTGCAGAAAAAATATACTTACACTGTTGTACACCTTGGGTCATTAGCAACCCTATACAACTTTTACCAAATATGAATGGGAAAATAGGCATTCTTTTATAATTGTATAGCTTTTTTCTTGTTATATTGTTTGAAATGAATTGGTTGAGGAATTCTAAGAAGGTTGATGTCTAACTTTAAAAAATGAATGAGAAGGAGAGTAGTGAATGACGTCACGGGTCACTAAAGACACGGGGTATGCGTTTAAGTGTTAATTCAAATAAATTCCAGAATTATTAACACAAAATAAATAAATTCTATTTACTACTGTATATCTGTGTCTGATTTAAAGCGGGCTGAATACTCCACAGGATAATCCACAGCTAGCTATGCGTCAGGTGGTTCTTTGCGTCTACATTGTGCATTAAAAGCGTTTAATGGACAGCTAGCCATGGATTATTCCTTATTTATTTGCCTTAAAATCCACAAAAGTAGGCCATTGACTTTCCTTTTCTCCATAGGTGGTCCATTCCTGCGTCGTCCACATCATCCAGAAGGCCCGTTATATCGCATCAAACTGTACTGGAGCATTTTTCCGGTTGGACCATAATGTGACAGAAGTGGAAGCATACTGTAGTGCCCTGTGCCAGTTGCGAGCATTACTATACCTGGCACAGATATTACTCAATGACAATGCCCACGGTCAGCTCTATTCACAGGATGAAGGCGGTTTAAGCAAGAGGTTTGTGCAAGAGTACATCTCCATGCACAAAGCTTGTTTCTATGGCCGCTGCTTAGGCTTCCAGGTGAGATAATGTGAACATTTCTTTTGCAAAAGTTTTTACAGTACTAATAAGCACACTTAAACAAAGTTTTTTATTGTTTCACTGATGCACAAATGTGTGACGTATGCACATTTGTTCCAGAAACACAAAGTCTCTATTTCTTTGTCTTCCTACAAGTTTCCCCCCTCTCTCAGGCCTTTTCTACAGACAGTGGTCATCAGTATGGTGTCCTTTGGTGAAAACTACAAAAAACAGCAGACTGGGCTTGGTAAGTATAGACTCGATTGGTTGCATCAAAATTTCATAATATTAGGGCTACATGATTTATTCTTATCATGCATTTATGTCTGTTATTTATAGAAGCTTTGTTTTCGCCATGGAATCATTTAAAATAATATGAATAAAAAAGGTAACTTTTTATCTTCTCAGAATCGTTCATATATCAAAATTCAGAGAAAAAAGTCTTAATTGCAATATAAAGTCACAATTCTGAGAAATTCTGAGAAATTAAGTCAGAATTGCAAAATATATACTCGCAAATCTTACTTTTTTCTCAGAATTGTGAAAAATAAATTTTTTTCTCGCAATTGCGAGAATATATCTCACAATTCTAAGAGGAAAGAAAATGTGAGGTGGAAAAAGTCACAATTACTTTTTTTATTCCGTGGCAGAAACAAGGTTCCATAGTTATTCCCATAAAATAATGAGGACATTACTGTGCGTTCACACCGCCGCCGGCGAGAGCATCAAAGTGACCGTAAGTAATTCATTTTCAAAGAGAGCCGGCAGCGAGCTCCGGCGAGGGCATTGCCGGCGCGGCACGTCTTGGACGGCGAGAGCGGCGAAGAGAGTTGAAATCAGGTAAACTTTATGGTAATGAGCTATGACGCGGTTCAGCGGCAACCAATCGGAATGTAGAAGTGCTCCGTTTGAGAAGATTCCAGAGAACGCAGTCCTGTGAACTTTGGTTCCGACCACATTAGTTCCCAATCAAAACAGAGGAGAGGTTGATCATTTGAATTTGATAAGAAGGTGCGCAACACTATTTATCGCCAAGATTTTCGCGCTAGAACACTTGTTTTTCAAGTTAGAATGGCACTTAACCATGAATACAAAAGCCACACCACACAAATGGCTTTTAATTGGTTTATTTCATTAGCAAACATGTCACTATAATTGTTAAGTTCTTTCCATTGATAAATTTTCTGCAAAAATAACGATCGACATGCTTGTTTACTTTGCTTTAAAAAAACTTTTAAAAAAGACCAAGCATTCGATCTATGTCAGAGCATCTGAGCGTCCACGAATCTTTCCACGGTGTGCCGGCAACGGTGTGAACGCACGGTTAGTGTGTTTCAATACTTACACAAATACATATCCCTTTTGTCAATGAAGTTTGATTTAATTACAGGCATGGCTGCTCTTTCTTTCTTCACATCGGGCAAATATGTGGTTGACCCTGAGTTGAGGGGGGAAGAGTTTGAGCGCATCACTCAAAATTTAGATATGCAGTTTTGGAAAACCTTTTGGAACATTACTGAGTCAGAGCTATTATCGGTAAGCACAAGTATGTTTATGCATGATTCTAAGTGAGAACCGATAAAACAACATCCATACCTTGTTGTATTGTTCTCGAAGTTAAACTGTACGTTCACAACCATATTTGCAGTACTGATTTGGGGTCCGTATGATTTTTAATGTTGTTGAATGTCTCTTATGCTTGTAAGTTTTTCTTTTTGAATATATATTTAAATGTAATGTTTTTTTGTGATGGCAAAGCTGAATTTTCAGCATCATTACTCCAGTCTTCAGTGTCACATGATCCTTCAGAAATCATTTTAATATGCTGATTTGCTTCTCAGAAAACATTTCTTATTATTATCGATGTTGAAAACATCCTTATATGAAATAGAATATAAATGTATTTACTGTCACTGTTGATCAGTGTATTGTTTCTTTGCTGAATAAATAAGCCTATACTAATTTCTGACTGACCCCAAACTTTTGAACAGAAGTGTACAAAATAAGGCCGAACAGTTCAAATGGTCTTTTTATGAATCTTATTCTATATTTCTCTTAAGAGTTTGACAAGGATTTCTTCCAGTGTGGTGCAAGTGAATGTAACATTAACTGTGCCAGCTGAAGGTCTGAGTTTGCCACTGGCCTCTGACCCCAATCTCTCAGTCGCTGTGAACCCTCCACTTGCACACTGGGGCCCTGGGCCAGTCAACGTGCGCTTGATCTCACACACACTCCGACAAGGACAGGTTTGAGTTTTTGTCTTTTATGAAAATGTTTTTACATTTAGGACAAGCAGCTATCCTTAGGCTCTGATGGATGTTTTCAGTTACTTAGAGTGAGCATGAGAAATGTTTTCAACATTCTTGTAATAAGTTAGAACGGCTGCTAAAGTTAGCGCTGAATAATCGGTTCTGCGCAATTTCCTCCATATTTGATCTCTTCCCACAGGACAGTGCTGAACTGTTAGCACTTTCTCGCCCTGAGGGGCCTCAGCTGTCTCTGCCGGGCAGTTTCAATCGTCAGACAGCTCCTCTTTCTCCTTGCCTGATCATACACTTCCATGGAGGAGGCTTTGTAGCACAAACGTCAAAATCACATGAGGTATGGCTGTGGCAGTTTTACCTATCTAAGTTTCACATAAATGTTGTTGTTGTTGTTGCTAAAGGCCCTCTTTTGTCTTTATTGTAGAATTACTTGAAGAGCTGGTCAAAGGATCTGAATGTGCCTATTCTCTCTGTGGATTACTCATTAGCTCCAGAGGCCCCATTCCCCCGGGCTCTTGAGGAGTGTTTCTATGCCTACTGTTGGGCCTTGAAGAATTGCCATTTGCTGGGTTTGTATCACACATCCCTCACCAGATAGAAGCAACTATTATGTAGACAGTGATTGTTTTACATGGGGACATGCCGTCTAAATAGGAAATGTTTGTGTATTTCTCCTTGTTTAATTATGCTGTCGACATTGCAACTCCCTTTTTCCTATCAATTAATTGATGTTGCATGCATTTTTCAACGTGGCCCTCTTGACACCTGGCAGTAAGATGCATTTTGGTCATCTGATCACAAGTGATTTTTTTTTTCACTTGTGATTTATAAAATAAAAAATGTCTTTATAAAATAAGAATATTATAAAATATTAATTATAATTTACAGTAATTATAAAATAAGAAATGTTTCTTGAGCACCAAATCAGAATATTAGGATGATTGCTGAAGGATCATGTGACACTGAATACTTGAGTTATGATGTTGAAAATTCAGCTTTGTCATCATATAAATAAATTACATTTTAACAATATTACTGTTTTTACTGTATTTTTGATACAAATCATACGAATAAATGCAGTCTTGGTGAGCCATAACAGGCTTTCAAAAACATTTAAAAAAAACTTTTGAATGGTAGTTATAATAATTATAAAATAATTAGTGAAATGCTTTTTTTAAATATTTTATATTTTAATATACCCAAAGTATTTTGTCAAATGCCCAAAATTTGATGGCTGAATCAATTACATTTTTACATTTTATGACATTCTAGTTTTTACATATAATTAAGGTTACAAACGGCACAGCAGAATATTACTTTTCTAGTCTGTGTGCTAGTGAAATAAATGTTGATGCGAAGGATAACTTTAATTTAATCTCCATAGAATCCTATAGCCAAGACATGAGGGTAGCACCTTAATAACTTAATAACTTAAGTTGCTGCAAAGAACCATTTGAAACTTAATTTTTAGGTGCGTGAGCACAGTAATAGGTGTGAACATGACAAGCAATTCATGCCAACTATGCCTCAGGGCTCTCTAAATGTTGATCTTGCTACACAGGCTCGACTGCAGAGCGGGTTTGTTTGGTGGGAGACAGTGCAGGTGGTAACCTGTGTATAACAGTCTCTATGAGGGCAGTGTCTCATGGTGTACGCGTTCCTGATGGGATTGTGGCAGCGTACCCAGCAACTCTGCTAACAACAGACGCCTCACCATCCAGACTACTCACTTTAATCGACCCTCTGCTGCCTTTGATTGTGCTCTACAAGTGCATTGATGCCTATGCTGGTGAGCTTTTGGATCAAGTCAAGTTGTGTATTTATACAGCGCTTTATACAGGACAGATTATTTCACCGCAGCTTTATGGTAATAAACAGGAAAAAAAAACAGAATCAATGTAGCAATATTCTTCAAATAGGAAACAATAAGTTTGGTTGTATTTACAATATAGTGTCATATCAGTTCACTAGATATGAACTATATAGGTACCAAAAGTCTGAGACAACTATTGAGCAAATTTGTTAGAGTATGTATTCATCTTTGTTTACATTAGTTAATAAAAATACAAGTTAATTGTTAGTTCATGTTAACTCGGGTCCATTAAATAATATTAACAGGTAGAACTTTTGATAATAGTAATGTGTTGGTGAATGTTGAGAATAACATTAACTGAGATTAATAAATGCTTTAGAAGTATTATTAGTTCATGTTTACTCGTGTAGTTATCCAATGTTAACAAATGAAACCTTGTTGTAAAGTGTTACCAAAATATTTAATATTTTTCTTAAGTATTTTCATTCAAATTTGTTATTAATGTGACAATTTGAGGAGTTGAGTGAAAGTTTGCTTCACAAAGTTATGAGTTCACATGCTCACTGTCAAAGTGAAGAATCTTAAATGCTTCTAATTCATTAAAACAGGATTGGGACACCGCTGTATGTTTCACCTAGTCGTGACAATTCTAGAATGCTCTATATCCAGAATGTACAGTAATATTAAACCTTCTGTCTTATCTACAGCACCTTCATGATTTCATATTGGTCTCTGCCGCTCTCTTATTCAGGTGCAAATTGTCAGTCAGTACAGCCAGCACAGCATTTAGACACCCTGACTGCTTTGGGACAGGACACTGTAAAGATGTTGAGTAACTTCGCCCAAGGAGCGTCAAATTGGCTTCAGACTTTCATAGATCCAAAGGTACCAGCATCATCACCATCATCCTCTGCAACTACATCATCAAATGGTGCAACTACATCATCAAATGGTCCTTCACCTTCCAAGTCACATTCTGTTAAGAGACCACAGGAAGTCCAAGATTACCCAGAAAATTTTGAGCCTCTACGGTCTAGATGTCTGTCGGATATACAGACACCTCGCACACCAATAATGAAGAACCCATTTGTTTCTCCACTACTTGCTCCTGACAATCTTCTCAGGGGCCTTCCTCCAGTGCATATAGTGGTAAGACATGATGAATCTGCATTAACCAAAATAGTGCTGTAACTCCTATTTTAATGCCTTGATTGTTTTCCTCAGGCCTCTGCTTTGGATGCCCTGTTAGATGATTCCGTTATGTTTGCCAAAAAGCTAAGGAATATGAACCAGCCAGTCACGCTCACTGTGGTTGAAGACCTCCCTCATGGCTTCCTGAGCTTATTTCAGTTCTCCAAAGAAACCCAGGAAGCAGCAGATCTATGTGTGAAACGAATCAGAGAAGTCTTCCAGCAAGAGGAATTACCTGCTGATAAGAGGCAGCCAGGGCTTAATTAAACCACAAAGGTCTAAGAAATTACAGTGAATACATCTAAATAAAGTGAAAGGTTCGAAACCCAAAATTAAGGGTGTCCATCCACCAGCTCAAATCTTGGAAACAACTGTAGATCCAGCTTTCAGTACCAACATCATCATATCTCCTAAGGCTTAAAGGGTAAGTTCGGCGTTTTACAAGTAAAGCCTTGTTTTAAGATCGTTTCTGATTAAATCGAACGGTTAAGATTAAAATTTGGACACATGCTGCTGTCCCGAGAATTTTTTGTGTAAGCACCCCCCCCCCCTATACAATGGTTTCATAGGGGCACTGGAACAATCATTCATATAAACGCATTAAACTTTAGTTTACAAAGACGTGAAACTCACTGAGTGGTCTGGTGTGTTCACTGATATGCTCACGCAAAAATCACTGCAAAAGATGCTTTCCAACAGGTGTTTTACCGTTCGTTGTAAAACTGTGGACCTATTTTTCCAACGCCTCACAACCGGACATTCTTCCAAAAACTACGATAAAACCTGTTGGAAAGCATCTTTTGCAGGGATTTTTGTTTGAGCATATCAGTGAACACCCCAGACCACTCGGTGAGTTCCACGTCTTTGCTAACACAAAAAATGTGCTAACACAAAAAACTAAAATTCTCGGGACAGCAGCATGTGTCCAAATTTTAATCTTAACCGTTCGATTTCATCAGAAACGATCTTAAAACAGGGATTTACTTGTAAAACGCCGAACTTACCCTTTAATATGTAGTCTTGCCTCAGAGTGATTCATTATTAGATGTTCGCAATGGCCATTCACTGTTCTGTTCTCCCCTAACAGAATGTCTAAGCATCCACCAAAATTTCACCATTGTGCCTCTTGTGATGCAATAAGATCTAAGTTGCTTTTGCACTGCAAACCAACACATTTTTTAAGCAACTGCACTGTGGCTTGTTTTTCTTGTTTTTAGCTAAAATCCAGTGGTTTGAATGTTTAAATGTAGGGGTGTCAAACACACAGCCTTACTTTCTCACATTTAATTTAACCCTTGTTCTGTGTTTTAAACCCTGTTCAAATATGACCAGCCTTTTAAAACTGCTTCTAAGTGTCTCATTACTCTATATTATCACCAAATATTGGATTCAGTCTTTTTGTCTACTTGTTTTATTTCAATCAGCACAGGTTTTGCATTTCTTTTTGGATCCGATGGATCGTAGGCCTCGTTTATCTGAGCTTATGTACCTCAATTTTTGACCGAAAAAAGCATTATTTGTGGATAATTTTGGCAATATTGAATAAAATTTAAAAGAAATGTATCACACTAGTGTGCTTTAATGTTTAACTAGGAAGTTTGTTTTAAAAATTATTTTGAGCAGAAAATGGTCCAGCCATTAAAAGTTAATGGGGGAGACTGAAAATATGAGAAGTTTTTAGGTGCATGTTAATCATATTCATGTTCATATATGTACAGTACATGTGTGCTTGCAAACACAAAGGTCTGGATACATACACACCCCAGCTACCACACACACATGCGCACATGCACATACACACATGTGTTCTTGTGCACAAACTATTTTGAGTATTACACACATTCCTTTTCACAGAGATGAACTTTATCCTATTCTGAGCTGCATCCAACATCCATTCATCCATCCAACATTACCAAACCTGTAGGCACACACAAGTGCAAGCATGTGTGCGCACATAAAACGCATGTTCATGTACACAAACTATTTTGAGTATTACAATCTTTCCTTTTCACAGAGATGAACTGCATCCAATATCCATTCATACTTCCAACATTACCACACATGTGCACAAACACACAAGTTGGGTTTCCATGTTTCATGGGGATTTTTATTCTACAGTCATGGTCAGAATTAATGGCTCCCCTGGTAAATATGATCAAAACTGGCTGTAAAAATAAATCTGCATCGTTTATCCTTTTGATCTTTCATTCAAAAAATTGCCAAAAATCTAACCTTTCATTGAAGTAAAAGAATTGAAAGTGGGGGGGAAATCACATTATGAAATTAAATGTTTTTCTCCAAAACATGTTGGCCACAATTATTGGTACCCCTAGAATCTTTTACGAGTAAAATATCTCTGAAGTTTATTCCCATTAATGTTTACCTTTTTTTAGCACACCAGGGTGACTAGGAACATGAAACTGTCTAGCTATGACTTCTTGTTTCACAGTAGTTTAAATATGAGGAAACACAAAAGCCAAATTCCCTTATTCATCCATCACAATGAGTAAAACCAAAGACTATAGTTCTGATGTGCATGAAAAGATTGTTGAGCATCACAAAATAGAAAGTGGCTGTAAGAAAATAGCTAAAGAATTGAAAATCCCCATTTTGACCATCAGGGCAATAACTAAGAAATTACAATCAACTAAAGATGTTATGAATCTGCCAGGAAGAGGATGTGTGTCTATATTGCCTTGATGCACGGTGAGGAGGAGAGATTGAGTGGCCAGAGACTCTTCAAGGATCACAGATGGAGAATTGCAGAGATTACTTGAGTCTTGGGGTCAGAAAGCCTATTTTTTTAAAAATCAAACAACCCCTACATCACCACATATTGTTTGGGAGGATTTCATGAAAAATCCTCCTCGCTCGTCCAAAAACAAACTCCAGCATATTCAGTTGTCAGAATGACTGGAACTTTAAACGGCACAGGGTTCTGTGGTCAGATGAAACTAAAAAAATAGCTTTTTGGCAGCAAACACGCTAGATGGGTTTGGTGCACACAAGGATAAAAAGTACCCCATGTGTACAATTTAATGTACCGTTGGATCTTTAATGTTGTGGGCATATTTTGGACTTCTTGTTCAGATACATGGCATCGTGGATTCTATCAAATATCAACGGATAAAAAATCAAAACCTGACGGCTTCTGCTAGAAATCTTATAATGGGCCATGTTTGGATCTTCCATCTGGACAACGATCCAAAACAAAAAATCAAAATCAACACAAAAATGTGTTACAGAGCACAAAATGAAGCTTCGGCCATGACCGTCCCAATTCCCTGACCTGATGAGTTGAGTGAACTGAAGAGGAGAAGCACCAACATGGATCTGAGAATCTACAGGATCTGGAGAGATTCTATATGGAGGAATGGTCTCTGATCTCCTGTCAGGTGTTCTCCAAACTCATCAGACATTACATGTATAGGAGAAAACTCAGAGCTGTTATCTTAAAAAAAGGAGATTGCAAAAAGTATTTAATAAAAGGTTTACAATAATTGTGGCCAACGTGTTTTGGAGAAAAACATTTATTTCATAATGTGATTTCCCCTCCACTTTCAACTCTTTTACTTCAATGAAAGGTTAGATTTTTGGCAATTTTTTTAATGAAAGATCAAAAGGATAAACGATGCAGATTTACTTTTTACAGACAGTTTTGATCATATTTACCAGGGGTGCCATTAATTCTGACCATGACTGTATACAAAATATATACTATCGCCTAACCCTACCCCTAAACACAACCCTCACTTTCTGCATTCTGTTATTTTAAAAAAACAAAAATTTATGATTTATAGGCCGTTTTCTTCATGGGGACCAAAAAATGTCCCTACAAGATCAAACATTTCTGGTATTTCTATCCATGTGGGGCCTTTTTTCCATAACGTCGGGACACACACACACACACACACACACATACACACACACTTTTGAACTGTCTGTGCCCTGCAGTGACCCTGCTATAAAAAAGTCCTTCTTTCAATGTCAACATCAGAATATTGTTCCTCATCATTTGCTGCAATGTCTTTGATCAAGATGCTAATGCACAGACAGCTTCTTGACCATTGTGCTGCCACTAAATGAATAAGCAGGGTGCTATGTGACATTTATATACCGTCTCTGTGCTATTACTTTTGTCAGCTTTATTGTGAAACATGAAAATCCCAAAACACATTGTTATAATACTTTGTCTGGAAGATGTGATGAAATGAAGAACAAGAAAGAAAGACTTGGCGGGGTGTGTGTGTGTGTGTGTGTGTGTGTGTGTGTGTGTGTGTGTGTGTGTGTGTGTGTGTGTGTGTGTGTGTGTGTGTGTGTGTGTGTTAATGTTGGATGATTGGATGCAGTTCAGAATAAGATAAAGTTAATCTCTGTAAAAAATGAAGTGTGTAATACTCTAAATAATTTGTCTACAAGAACATCTCGGTTACGTATGGTAACCCTCGTCCCTAATTGAGGCAATGGAGATGTGTCGAACTGACACTAAGGGGGTCGTCCTTGGGAGCCCCAGTCACCACTGAGAGTATCAGGCCAATGGAATTGGGATTTGGAATTTGCATACCAAGCCATGCCCCCGGATATATGGTCACAGAAAGCCTCTGCAATGCAATACACCTTACAGGTTTGTGCTGAGGAGCCAAGGTTTCGCCATTCAGCGGTCATCACAGAGTTGTGGGAGGAGAGATCCCCCCATCAGGGAACGAGGATGGATATGTAACCAAAACCTTCCCTTTCTCTTGGTCACGTTCAACGTGGTATCGAACCAACACTAAGGGGTCCCTGTACTAAACGCCACAACTGCTGTACTGTGTCACGAGATAAGGTGGTGCAAATGACAAGTGCAACAACGCTTACTCGTAACCTTCTAACACCCAGGGTAAATTACCTCAGGTCTCCCTTCTAAGCGACCTACTCACCTCAAAGAGGTGACTGCAGCTGTAGGGCCTGTTTCTGATGTTTGGCAGTAATTTTAGGGAAAAAAGCTGCGTACACCTGGTTGTTAAGGTTTCTTCCACAAAATTCCACCATTCAAGGGGAACTCAACTAGATTGAAAGAGCGCACGTTATAGTGCCTGCTCAGACAGTTTGTCCAAGACTTCCCTGATATCACCAAAAACTCAAGATGAAACTGGTTCCATTCTGAGCTTAATGCTGGGTATAGCCCAGCCCACAGCTCTACATATGTCTGCTAGTGAAGCACCTTTTGCCAAATCCGAAGTGGCAGCAATACCTCGAGTGAAATGAGCTCTCCCTCCAAATGGGCATGATAGATTTTGGGCTTGTTAAGCCCGGAGAATATCGTCCACAATCCAGTGGGCCATTCTCTGTTTGGAGATAGCCTTCCCCTTCTGCTGACCTCCTAAGCAGACAAAGAGCTGTTCAGATTGCCTGAAACCCTGTGCTTGGTTTAGGTGCACACAGGACACAACAGGGACAAGGCTGGGATTCCAGGTTGCTTGCAAGTTCACCACTTGGTCCCTGAAGGAAGTAGTGGGAAGCTTGGGCACATATCCAGGCCGAGGTCTCAGGATAATGTGAGAGTAGGCCGGCTTGAATTCCAGACATGATTCACCAGACGTGGAGGTTCCAGAGGACTGTACGCTTGAGCCAGATTGTGCCCTGCCCTGAGAGAGTAGGGAAATTCAGCAGGGAGGGACCGACAACATGACCGTGAGCTCTGAGACCCAAGTCTGGTTGGGCCAGTAGGGCGCAACCATTAGGACTTGTACTTCATTCTGCATGACTTTGCACAGTGTTGAGCAATGAGACTCACTGGGGGGAAACTCACCCGGGGCCAGTTGTGAGCCAGTTCATCTGTGCCAAGGGGAGCCTTGGTCAGGGAGTACCACAGAGCGCTGTGGGAGGATAGGCAAATAGGATGGAGCCTCCAATCTCCACGGACTGAGACCTATTGCGAGAGCATGTCGGCTGCGCAATTGAGGTCGTCTGGGATGTGAATGGTGAGGAGGAGATGAATGGCGAGTTGTGACATGCGACGAGAGCAGATTCCACCCTGGAGATTTATATACGTCACTGTCACAGTGTTGTCTGTCCGGACCAACATGTGCTTGCCCTAAATTAACGGTCGAAGCCTCCTCGAGGCCAATAGCACAGTGAGAAACTGAATGCAGTGTCCATCTCAGGACTCGAGTCTGAATCAATGCTCGTAGCAGTTTCATATGCACCAACATCAGCGGTATGACCATGACTGAGGATGCTGTATGCCCCAGGAACCACTGAAAATATTTCAGTGGAACCACTGTCTTTTGCTTGAACTGAGCATGGTCTAAAGGCTGATTTATACTTCTGCGTCGGACCTACGCCGGAGCCTCTACTACGCTATAGACTACGCGTTGGTTTTTATTTATCCACCTTTTTCCTGGTCAGCGAATTTACCCATGATTCATAGCGGGTTTGAACCGGAAGCCGGTTGTCCTTTTCCGGTTCGAAGCTTTATGAAGATTAAGCGCCGCTCGCTCAGAACGCCGCAGTGATGTGCTGGTTAGAAAATAAAAAATATGTGAAATAAGTAAGGCTGCCCCTGCCCGTGCATGACAGAAGTTGGGTTGGAAGTTATGTATACTATATGGGAGATAATGCTAAACCATAATGAGCGTTTTCGTATTATATTTCCTATTCTGCATCTCAACGCACGCATAAGCTTGCCACCAAAAAAACGGCAAAAGCAATGATTATGCATTAAACATTTGAATTGTTTATTAATAAACTAGTGTTTCCTGTAAGTGTGTACTGCAAAGATACATTTGATTATGCTGACTCGCCATGTTCGCAGTAGTGAACGCGCCTATAGAGAGAAATGCACACTTCATACGAATTAACCTATACATAAGCAGAGAGCAGCCCATTTCTGCTCGTTTTTAATTATTTTGTTTAAAAGTACACATTTCAAGCTTTCTATAGATACAGTATACTTCTCATGTATGTGAGGCAAGTAACTTATACGCTGAGTTTCGTTGATTAATAAGACGCGCTCCAGTTCACGCGCCAGCGCCTCCGTGTCCTGTATATCTACTATATTTGCTTCGTATTTATTATTCCTGGCAATTTGTTGATAAAACATTGATTAAAATGAAGATACTATTTATACTAAACGTAATTCACTTTAAAGAAAGGCTTCCACAAAACAAAATTTAATAAGTGGTCAAAATCATGTCTGACCCATTCCAAATGTTTTCTGATATATTGGGCATCTTATGATCATATCTGACTCATCTCATGCAGTTCCCTTTTCATATAATCAACATAGATGAAATAAATTAAAAAAACATTATATTGTGAAACTTAAATATAAAACATATGTTTAGTTGTTTTTTTTAAACTTATATTTAAGCGTCACACTGCTCCGCTTTGCTCACGTGCTCTGGTGTGTAGCCTATACGTGATGTGATGGAGGGGTGCGATTTTCGAATAATACCTAGCGATCTTCGATTATTGTTTTTGCTTGAAATACCCATCCCTACTGGTAACGTATTAAGCCCAATTTATACTTCTGCGTCAAACTCACGCCGTAGCTACGTCGTAGGCTGTGTGTAGCGCGCATACCCTTCGGCGTACCCTGACGTGCACCTCTCCAAAAATGTAACAATGCGTCAATTCTACGCGGACGCAAGCGCTGTGATTGGTCTGCTCAAACCATTCCCTCGGGTTTCACATGCTCCCTCTGCGTGCGTCAACGCGGACAACGACGCAGAAGTATAAATTAAAACCAATGCGTAGTCTACAGCGTAGAGGCTCCGGCGTAGGTCCGAAGCAGGAGTATAAATCAGCCTTTAAGCCCTATTTATACTTCTGCGCCGAAGTTACGCCGTAGCTACGCCGTAGGCTGTGCGTAGCGCGCGTACCCTTCGGCGTACCCTGACGTGCACCTCTCCAAAAATGTAACAACGCGTCAATTCTACGCGGACGCAAGCGCTGTGATTGGTCTGCTAGAACCCCTCCCTCGGGTTTCCATGTTCCCTCTGCATGTGTAATTGCGCGTCAACGCGGACAACGACGCAGAAGTTTAAATTAAAACCAATGCGTAGTCTACGGAGTAGAGGCTCCGGCGTAGGTCCGAAGCAGGAGTATAAATCAGCCTTTAAGCCCAATTTATACTTCTGCGTCGAGCTTACGCCGAAGCTACGCCGTAGGCTGTGGGTAGCGCGCGTACCCTTCGGCGTACCCTGACGTGCACCTCTCCAAAAATGTTACAACGCATCAATTCTACGCGGACACAAGCGCTGTGATTGGTCAGCTAGAACCCCTCCCTCGGGTTTCCATGTTCCCTCTGCATGTGTAATTGCGCGTCAACGCGGACAGCGACGCAGAAGTATAAATTAAAACCAACGCGTAGTGTATAGCGTAGAGGCTCCAGCATAGGTCCGACGCAGAAGTATAAATCAGCAAAAGCCCAATTTATACTTCTGCGTCGAATTTACGCCGTAGCTACATCGTAGGCTGTGTGTAGCGCGCGTACCCTTCGGTGTACCCTGACGTGCACCTCTCCAAAAATGTAACAACGTGTCAATTCTACGCGGACGCAAGCGCTGTGATGGTCTGCTCAAACCGCTCCCTCGGGTTTCACATGCTCCCTCTGTGTGCGTCAACGCGGACAACGACGCAGAAGTATAAATTAAAATCAATGCGTAGTCTTCGGCGTAGAGGCTCCGGCGTAGGTCCGACGCAGAAGTACAAATAGGCTTTTGTCAACAAAATGGTGCGGAGAGACATACACCTTTTTCGTTGGAACCTTCAGTTTTAGCGCAGCTAACCAAAAACGTCTACTCTCTGGCATTGAATGCTGATACGAACCGGACATGGGCATTCTCTCCTTTTTATTCTCTCCTTATGCTCAAAGCACCCAGTGTCTAAAAAGTTTTTTTTTTATCTTCTTTGAATTGTTAAAACAACCAACAAGAGCCTGAACTCATTCTCTCACTGCTAATACAGTGCGAACCGGAAGTAGGCAACCGGAGTCGTCGTCATGGCGGCGCGCATTGTTTAGAGCAGAATAAGAATGGATACTTCTGCGTTGTTGGCCGCATTGACGCAAAATTACACATGCATAGGGAGCATGTGAAACCCGAGGGAGGGGTTCTAGCAGACCAATCACAGCGCTTGCGTCCGCGTAGAATAGACGCATAGTTACATTTTTGATGTGCTGTCATGGCGACCGAGTCCAACTCCGAAACCGAAAAAAGAGATGCAGAGGGAGAGATCATAGACAGTAAAATAAATGGACACAGCGACCCCATTGATTTCAACGGAGAAGACTGAAGCCCGATTATTGCACTTCCTGTCTGATGGCTGAGCGACTGCGCAGGCTCAAACTGAGCCTGACGACAGTCTGACAGTTGTACATCTTCTAGTAGCTGTGGCCATAGTCGCCGATTTATGTTTTCCTCCGTGGGTGCTCATGGGCGCACACCCTTTAAAAAAAAAAAAAAAGTCAAAAAATGTTTGCATATCAGAACCGAACGAGAAGTGCAGCGTCTATGACAACTCGAGGTAGCCTATCGCACACCGGACGCGCACTTTGTCAGTTTACGGCCAGCAATATTGTAATGTTATGTTTAAGGCCATTATGGAATTAAGATCATGTCTGTACTATGTTATGATTGTACTGTAGGCCTACAATTAAATACAACCGTTGCAAAGTCTGCAGTCTGAACACTTTACCTGAGAGCGTCCAACTGAATGAATTGAGAATACCACCTGAAAATTCGATAACGTCAGCAATTTTCATACAAGCAGCTGATTTCTGTAAATTAATGTAAAACTAAATGTATATTGAAGCACAGGTTGTAGTCAGTATACATTAACGACGATTTGAGACAAATACATGTACATTTAATATAAAACTATGTAAATCGCGCTCTGTGGCACGCAGGATTTTGAACAAGGTCCTATAGCCGTAGCTGGGCGCCGCCGGTTTGTGTAAGTTACACTCATAGACAATAATGTGTTCGAATTTTAAAATACATGGCACTACGCGGCGCTGCGCTTCTCGTCCGGTGTGCGACCCCTTGTAGGAAATGGACAGCCGACGACAATAACGCACACACCTATTTACTTGATAATAAAGCCGTAAAGTAGGCTATCTTTCAACTCAGGACCATAGCTCAGGACAGCGCCACTTCTCACAAATACAGACAGGATTGGAGATCAAAAGTTTAACTGACACGTAACCGCGATCAGAGGCGTTTTCATCCGAGAAACGCTGTGATTGGTGGATAGGATATAGAGCAGGCGACTGACAGCGACATAACCAATCACAAGGCTTGTTTGAGATGAGCAAAATCTGCGCAGAACCGATCACCGGTGATCGGCGCGTAATGCATGCCGGTTAGAAATGTGTCCGAGAGCGGTCCGCCTTGCTCTGATGTCATGCTTACGTGTGTCAAAAAACTCTCGCGAGCGCAAGGCGCACGTGTCGGATTCTGCAGTCGCGGGCAGTTGCTCTCCACCGACTGCGCTGATCAGAAGCATGATGGGAAACGACTTGCTGACGACACAGCATAATGTTGATTGGTTTAAACAACCGTGATGTATTGTACTCTTTTAACATGTTTGATTTTAAAACTCGGATATCATTGATATCATATATGTTATGTGTGAATATTCCCAAGCTCTCGGACAGTGTGATCATCTATATGCAATGTTATTTTATTATTAAAAAAACACACAAACAAAAACACATAGCCCTATGTCTGTGGGTCATTCTATAATTAGGGGTACATTTCAGATCAACAAAAAAGTGAAGAAATCAGTGTGCTTTTCTGCAAAATAATCTAGTTGTTTCCATAATATACCCCCATATTGTTCTAAATTCATTAGTTGCCAAGCTTAAGCTCAAATTACTTTTTAAATATTTAAATGAAAATAAATATTCAATGCATTGTTTTGTCAACTGTGTTACAGACAAAAGTGGTGTCATAGAAGACATAAATGAAGTACTACACATATGATAAAACATTTGTTTGAGAGTTCTTGAGTCTATTCACCAGGGGTTTTGAGGTTGTATGTCTAACTGATTTTAAAAATATGAATTTTAAACTGAATAACGGATATTCTTTGGTATACTATCATCAAGGATGGATATTTTTTCAACATAATTCTCCATTACACCGAATTTAGAGTTATTCAACGTCTTTATGTAATAGTGTTTACTCTTGAGATGTCCTTTTTATAATTTTTATTAATTTATAGCCTACAAATAAAGATTTATGACACAAAAATCACACGTAACACAGTTGAAAGATAAAGTAACACAGTTGACAGGAGTAACACGGTTGACAGGATGCATTAAGGGAATAGGAGAAACCTTTCTTTAAAATAAAACCTTTTTATTTTGACAAGTGTCAGCAACAAGTAATTAATTAACTCTCTTGAAACAATGGAGAAAACAAACAAAAACTTTAAAGAATGCTGTAAATACTACATTAGTCTCATTCACAAAACAGTCCTTTCCAACTCATCCTACTTATAGTCTATTTCATATTCCAGTTTATTTTGTCCTTTCGTGTTTCTTTTGATTCCCGACAGTTCACATTTCTGAGATCTTGGACCATATGTCTCTGTCAACCTCCACATGATCTCGACGTGAGGTCACAAAAGTTGGAGGAGGAATCATCCTGATGACGTCATCATGCAAATACCATAGGACATCATCCCGTGTTGGCCAGAAATAGCGGTTGACTCCAATCCGGTGCATACATTTGACTTCGACATGCGTTTCAGTCACCTCTTGAATAATGCCAGGATAAATATCATCATCATATTTGAGAGAACACCACTTGCCAATGATGTCTGAGTTTTGCCAAGAAATTTCAGGCAGGTCTTCACTGTAATTCTTCTGTGTGGGTGCTGTTGCCTGAACCTCAAAGGTAAACGTTTTGGTGTCATCACATTGACACTCCAGGGTCTGTCTCGTTGAGCAAAGGCAGCTCACATCTCTGTAACTGATTTTTCTTGGGGTAACTGTTACCACTTGGTGAATGCGCATGGTTGATGGTACCACCGGGAGACTATGTGGCATATTCTTTGTGGCTTCATCTACATTATCCTCATTTATGTAGAACAGTTTTACTGAGGTCTGTGCATCCACCAGTGCATTGAAGAAGAGCTCAGCATTTGGGATGTCTTTCCCATGGCTGACAAGTCGATCAGCAGTCCTTTTGAGGAGGCCTCCAACTCCATCTGGAGCACCCTTGCCGTGGCTCGCCTCAAAAAAGTTCCAGGTGCCTGCTTGGAACCCATATTGCTGCAGCTTAGTGCAAAACATATAGAAATGGCCTTTTTGCCTGTATTGTGTGCATGGCCCATCGCTGAAGAAATGCACCACAGTCACATTGGGATAGGAAGCCTTGACCAGATTGAGGATTGGGAAAAGATGGGTCCATATGGCTGCTGGGCCTTTCTCTTTTGATGAGCTGATTGTGCCAAAGCACACATGTTCTTCCACTCCACCAACATGTAAAACTCCAGTGTGAAGTGTTGCCTGCTGCTGGTTCGAAGCAAAGTGTACAGCTTGTATTTCAGAGGAGTACTTACAAGCATAGTTTTCTGAGAAATCTACATGAATTAAGCATTCATGATCTTTCATACTTCTTCTTAGTTCCTGGTGGTAGGTGAATTGCCGTTTTATATTAAAAAGGTGTCTTCTGAAGTTTTTAAGTTGGCACTGGAAGATCTCTAGCAGTTTCTCCAAAGTCGTCTCTGTCGTCTTTTTCACTGTTGTTTTGACAGACACTTTCTCCTTTTCACCTTCCTTGTTCTTTTTCTCTCTGAGAACATTCTCTGTTGTCCACTGTGTGAAAAAAACACTTGCTTGCAGTTGCAAATCCCCTTCAGTTGCAACTGGAAAGTCTCTAACTTTGCAGTTGGGACATTCATTGTACATGCAGTCCTTCAAGTTTGAGTCACAGCATATTGACTCTGCCATTTTCTCCAAATCAGTGCTTCCAATGAGTCGGAGAGAATGTAGCTTTTCTACAAGAAAACAGAGATTCTCATGTACCTTGCAGAGGCAGGTCTCTCTGTCTGCAATGGATGGTTGGACCACCCAGAAGGGCCGCATACGGCAGAACAAACTGTAGCAAATGCTGTTGTTGGGGCTCTCAAGGAGGAATTTCCTATGCAGGTTTTTCATTGTGTCATTTAGGAACCGTTTCTGTTTCTTTATCTTTCCTCTTGTTACTGTTTGTGATTTTCCAGCTGTTAGGCGACTGTTGTCATCCCTTGTCCAGAAGGACATAACTTTGTCATGCTGTTTAAAACATAGGGATCTGTACTTCATCTTGTTGGAGATTATGGATATCTCATAGTGGTTCTGCTGTTTTCTCGAAATTGCTAGAGTCTCCTGAAATCTTTTCTTTAACTTATATTATTTCAAAATTCTTCCTGACACTACAGCTGCAATTACCTGTCTAGATTTCTTGTGTTTGGTAGAGGCGTACTTTTTGCGGATGTTGTCCACAAGGGCATGGTGGAAAACTAACGTTCTGTGCACTTCTCTAGGCACAGGAAACCTTCCTAAAAGGCGCTTGGTTTTTGATCTGGGTGAGTCTGAATCTTTCTGTAGTCTTGCATATCTTTTTCTGTATTTGTCTGTTTGTCTTTTCTGTTGTTTGAGTGATTCCCTCAAAGCCTGAATCTCCCTGTACAATTTTGACTCCCTTCTCTGCACTTTCTTCCTTCCAGCAATTCTCTGTCTGAAATCATACACAAAGCATTACTTCATTGATCATGTGTTTTCATTTATGATCAATGGACAGAATAAGGATGACCAGCAATTAGGCTACTCTAGTCTTTTCACCATAATTTCATAATCAAATCTATTGTTAAAACTATTTTCTGCATGTTGTTCACAAAATTTCTACCTTGACATCTGAGGCTGTGGATCAACTTCAGAACTCAGGGGTGGAGTAACTTGGTTCTCTATCACCTGCTTTCTCTCTCTGGACTGGTGTTGGGCTTTTCTCCAATATGCTTGTTTCCTTCTCTTCTCCCTCTTACCCTAAATCTTCCACTGTCTTCACCTTTCCTAGCTTTTTGTCCTCATGCCATGTCTCTCTATGTTTTTGTAAATACGCAGCCCTTCTCTCAGGATCAGCATCACGCCGAGCCCTGTACTGGCGCTGCTTCTCAGCAGCAGATAACCTCATTTCCCTAAAACAAGATTAAGAGCACTTTATAGTTTTTCAACCTTGCTTGATAGGGATCACATTAAATAAATGTCAGCAGAAACCCACCATTCCAAACCATGAAATCATATAAAAATGAACCATACTTCATGAAATCCTTGTTTGTTGATACATGTATATTTCTGGATATAATATAGATTTTGCTAAAAAAATCTATGGAATGCTCCTTTAATCATACCCTACCGTTCAAAAGTTTGGGGTCAGTGAGAATTTTATTTTTATTTTTTGGAGGAAAGAAATCAATACTTTTATTTATCAAGGAATAATTAATTTGATCGAAAGTGACAGTAAAGACATTTATAATGTTACAAAAGTCTTTTGAACTTCCTATTCATCAAAGAATCCTAAAAAAAAAAAAAAAAACTGTACAACTGACAGACCAACAACTGTTTCAACATTGATAATAATGAGAAATGTTTCTTGAGCATCAAATCCTCATATTATACTGATTTGTGAAGGATCATTTGACACTGAAGACACTGACACTGGTGATGCTGAAAATTCAGCTTTGATCACAGGAATAAATTACACTTTACTATATATTCACACAGAAAACAGCTGATTTACACTGGAATAATATTTAATACTATAACTGATTTTTGTTGTATTTTTAATCAAATAAGCGCAGCCATGGTTAGCAGAAGAGAATTCTTTTAAAAGTATTTAAAATCGTACCGACCCCAAACTTTTGAACGGTAGTGTATGTAGTAAAGTCTAGTAATGATTTAATCAGTGTAATATATAGATAATATAATAGTGTTAAGATTAGTTAAATTAATCCCTTAATGTGAATCACATGTTTTTATAAAATAACTATTACTATGTTTACACTTGTTCAAATTTTACCATGTCATTCCTGTGTAATAACAATATTTAATGAATGTTTTTATCAACAATACTCAATATAGGCATAAACTATGACAAGAAACCCAGCCAACATTGTCAACCGTGTTAATCCCTGTCAACTGTGTTACACTTGATGGGTAACACAGTTGACAAGTAACACAGTTGACATTTCTTCCATTTTAGGGCCTTGTGCTAACTTGGAGACCTTGAACATGTCCCCACATTACCTTGATCAACTCGTGTTTTTAGACATTTTCTCTACATTTTTGTAAATATAATATCTAAAGTAAGTACACAAGACCATGTTGATAACACGGTTGACGAGAAATTCATCTACTCTATGTGTAGACAATAATAATGATTAAAAATCGAAGAGGAGGAGTAGAAACTTACCACACTGTATTTCAAATTCCCGCCACTGGAGGGCGTGACATCACATGATGTTGGACATGTGACTTTGGAACAAACCATTGCTGATTTATAGGGGTTTTGTCAATGGGTAACACAGTTGACAAAGATTTCTCGGACACACACAAAGTTAATAATTTAATAGATTTAAACAAGTTAATTATTTTTTTAAATACATTTGCCTTGTTTTAATGATTATTTTTTAACAAATAATGATGAAAATAATATACAAAAACATGTATTGTAGTTTTAATTTGATAGGCAAAACTTGACTTTTAGCAAATCGGACAGTACAAAAACTGCAATTTCCAGTACAGAATATGCATTTTCTCCTAATTAACTTATGGATCTGGTTTACTTTTCTGCATGAAATAAAGGGAAATGTGCCTAAAAAATAAAAGTGATCACTGCTTGAAGTGAATATTCAGTAAAAATTATAAATACAACCCATGGACTTGAAATGTACCCCTAATTATATAATCACCCCTGTATTAAAGAAAAAAAATATTGATAAACACTTATTTGGAATGAAATTAAATAACAAGTACTTTGGGAATAAAGATCATTGTATTTCTTTTCATATAAAAGCAACAGAACTTAAATTACATCCAGTTTATTAGCAACACTGTGCATGAGCGTGAATCCTGTGAATCCCGCGACATCCATCATTGATCTCGCAGGTGTCAGATCCACTGCGAGAAGAGAGAACTGTCCGGCTTGCCTGCGCTTTTTTCACTCCTCTCACTGCAGCCGCCTACTCTCGACTACATTTCAGGCGAGGCAAAGCGCATCTCAAACAAGCCTATTGACTCTCATTCATTTTGGCGTCACTTTGACAGCGAATAACTTTACATCTGAGGCGTCGACTTAATTTGTCCATTATTTATTTCTAGATAAACACGGCAATGTATAAAGGCTCCATTACTTTGTTTCTTACGTTACGGCCCTGTAGAAGCCGTTTTTGTTAAAAACAGGCTAACGATTGCGTCATAACCACGCGACTTTATGTCGCACAATAGAGACATTACCGTATAGACAGGAGGAGAAGCTCGCAGGCAATCTAACAGCAGGTGAAGTTCTACTACAATGGCGGCTCCCGCGAGGCTTCAACTTCCGGCTGATGGATTACCCCCTTGGGAGCGATTGCTCTTTTCCCAGTTGACCTGAAGAAATACAAAACCTGTGCTAAATGAAAGAAACTGACAAAAAGAATGATTTCAGAATCTTACTGTTACTCAAATTTATGTTGACTAATACCAGAGACAATTTATATATAATACTTACCAGTTATTAACAAGTTACCACAGTTTTATTGTAGTAACAATTGCTAATATTTTTGGCACCTTATGTGGGCCAATTAATATATTTTTTAATTATGTCTAAAACTGGAGTGTATGCGCAATACTTGCTCACTAGTGCGGAAGTAAGTGCGGAAGTAAGTGCGGAAGTTATTAACAAGTTACCACAGTTTTATTGTAGTAACAATTGCTAATATTTTTGGCACCTTATGTGGGCCAATTAATATATTTTTTAATTATGTCTAAAACTGGAGTGTATGCGCAATACTTGCTCACTAGTGCGGAAGTAACTTTATGCTGCTTTAATAAGCAATTTTGAGGTACAAAGCACAATTCAGAATCAACTCATTTAATTATAAAAAGGTTACATTCTGGTTGTGTCATTTTGACCCAGAGAGAATTTTTCCTCCCAGAAAAATACTTGGTCTACTACTTCCCCAAACATTTTTGAGAATTTTTTAAATTTTACTTAGTATTTTTTCTCCCCCATTGTTATACTTGTGGTGGTTCAGGTCAAAAATGACCAGCCTACTTTTTTTTTGTCTTTACTCTATTTTATCACTAAATATTAATTATTAATTCATATTATTTTTGTATTCCAATATAATACATATTATATTTATATTTGTTTATTGTTATTTTGCATTATTTATTATGAATAAGAATGCCTGAAATATTCTATGGTTACAGTAAACAAATCAATAGTTGATAGTTAGGGTCATAATAGCCTCCGTACCGTTGATGGCAGCATTGCACATGTGCAGCGCTCATATGAACCCCAATGACGTTCAATACATGTCGACCGTGTTGACAGAAATACAACAAAGAGACGAGCTGCTTTGTAGCGACGTGAGAAATAAATAGCACGTTGATAACCAAGTAATTTACCTAATATGTAAGGCAGCATAGGATATTGATACTAATAAAGGTAAATGTTTGGTTTTTACTGTCGTGTATTATGAAGCTATAGTGTAAGGTTAACCACCTAGCTTAGCACAAATCATCTGCTAACTAAACAATTTGATGTCAGTTTGTTCGGGATTTTTTATGATTTGCCTTAAAGTAACTAACGTGTAAAGCGATGTTTATATTATTTGTGTCCTGGAAACAACAATCTGTCTCATTCTGTGTTTGAGATGCTCGTGTTTAAAAAGTTAAAGGTAGACTTTTATTTCATATTCGATGGTTGTGAAAACTATTGAAGAGACACGTTGCCCGTTATTGTATTTTTTCCGTTTAAAGGTGGTAATCTAAAAGTTTTGATTTTAATGTACTAAAAAGTAATTATTTGTAAACAATTGAAAGTAAATATGATTCTAAGCCATTGACATTTATTTACCAACGGTTGGAAAGTAAGACATTTTAACTGGGATAAAGTTGTACTGTTAATGACGATGACAAAAAAGTACAATAATGTTACCATGCTTTAATTTATTTTTACCGTGTTAATTCAATGTATTTCCTTTAAGTATCACATAAATACGATGTTTTTTTTAAATATGGGAATCATCGGTATGGTGCATATCAAGATACTATTGTATTTCCATTTATTACCATCACGGTATCACCACAGTACTTTTTGTCAGGGAAGCATTTAGCTGTTTTATCACATTCGCACTTTTATTTTAAAAACAAAACAATTTTCAATAAATTACAATAATAACCATTGGTTCCACAAAAATAACAGTTAATATATTTACTTATGTAAAAACATTAAAAATATATATGTATGGAATCCCTCAAAACTTCCAGAATTTTTCCATCTAATTTGTAATTAGCAGAGTGAAATGTCTTTTATTTCCATATTGTTTCTGTGCAGGTGGAACAGGTGTGGACACAGCTGGAGGGCAACACAGAGGAAAGGACATACACAAGACTTTCAACTGGCTATTCATAGAACTGGCTTGTATTCAGCGCTGTTTGACTTTTGAACTGCGTCACCCTGAAGTGTTACATTGCCTATTAATTTTTTGAATGTGTGATTCTACTCTCAGATGTTCTGGAATGAATTCTACCTGCCAGGCTAATGTATAAATGAACCGAGACTGGTCTCCCTGATCAGGACATTTGAGAGTTTTACTGCGTCTGAACAAGAAAGAGTGAAAATCGGCAGCCAAAAGACCACAAAGCACTGTTTTTGCACAGTGTAAATATTGAGTAGACACCGAAAAAGAAAGTTCTGGGCATAGGAGCATTAGGTCTTTCTGTACTTCCCATTGCCTTAGCAGACTAGTTATTTATCACACCTGTCCAGGTATAATTTTCTATACTGCGTGCAGGTGTGCAATATTTATGCAAATAAATATTTATTTCTCTTCTTTTGGAAGAGTTCTTGTAAAACACCTTGGGTGGCAGCATTGCTCTTATTAATAGAGCCTAAGCTATATGTTGAATTTGTAAATATCTAAAAAAATAAAATAATAGTAAGATTCTTTAGTGAAACCTTTTTACTGAGACCTTGTGGACACTGTGAATTGTTAATTAGATCTTATTAGACCTTGGGGAGGCATTCTGAAGTGAAAAAGACTTAGGGGGGAAAAAGAATATAAACTGAAAATACCCACAAAGCAGTGATAAAATGGCAACAAGGATGGAGAATGCTGGCCCAGCTGTCATGGGGTTGAACACACATAACAGGCAGTTTGTAGGACAGCCTAAAGCCCCTTCTCAATTAGGACCCCAAACTGCAAGTCCTCAGCCCATGGGAACCCAGAAACCTGAAGCCTATGCATTTCAGGAAGGACCTGCCATCAGGTAAGCTTATCATTGTGTCACATTCAACAGACTTGATTGCTTAGCTAGAATGTGTCTACTCTATTGTGTATAACATGTCTGTGTATACTACCTTTCAGAAGTTTTGAACTCTTTAATGTTTTTAAAAGAAGTCTCTTATGCTCTCTTAAGGCTGTATTTATTTGATAAATGACCGTAAAGACAGTAATATTGTTAAAATATTATTAACATTTCAAATAACTGTTTTCTATTTTAATATATTTAAAAATCTAATTTATTTCTGTGATGGCAAAGCTGAATTTTCTTCAGTGTCACATGATCTCTCAGAAATCTTTGTAATATGCTAATTTGCTGCTAAAGAAACATCATTGTTAAAAGCAGTTTCATGGAAAATAAACCTTGCTACAATTTTTGTTTTGATTCTTTGATGGGATTGTTTTTAAAAAGTTAAAAGAAACCGCATTTATTCGAAATAGAAAACTTTTGTAACATCATAAATGTCTTTACTGTCAAATTTTTCCTATTTAATGTGTCCTTGCTGAATAAAAGTAGTGATTTCTTTCAAAATAAACTTTTAAATGGTGGTGTGCTATCTGTTTATGTATACTGTATATATTCATAAATATTCACTTGCACTACTTACACACAGGTTTGGTGATGACTGGAAAAGAAGCCTACAGCTTCCCTCTAAGGACAATAGAGTCAAAACTTCCGTAAGTCTTTTAGTGAAATATAAAATAAAATTAACAAAACAGTGTAATCGGAGTCCCCAAATAGTGTAATGCTGATATAATCCCCTTATGATCCAATTATTTCATGCTCTTTCTTTCTCTCAAGGATGTGACTGCAACCAAAGGAAATGAGTTTGAGGACTACTGCTTAAAGAGAGAGCTGCTGATGGGCATTTTTGAGATGGGTTGGGAAAAGCCCTCCCCCATTCAGGTAATACATTCGGCAAATGCAAAACCCTAGACTAGTAGACAGTTTTTGCATAAGAATATGGTAGATAAAAAACAGTGCCCTCCCTTTTTAGGTTCTTTATCTGTTCTTTATCTAGAATATTAATAAGCACTGTAGAACATCTGTCATCCAATCAGAATCAAGTATTCAATAGTACCATGGTTTTTAGAGCTCTTTTATTAAGGCTCTTAATTTAATTAATTAGTTATGGAAAAAGAATGCCCGCCCCACTCCAGACCTGATTGGTGACAAACATGATGCAGGGCAACAACTCACTGCATGATGTAGCCTATAGAGTATAGTTAGAATGCCCCTAAAATTCAAGATATTGGGGAAAAGATTCCCCTGTGTGAGTTTTTGTCTTATATTTATATCATATGATATTTGCCCTGAGTAGCAAATTGGTATACAAATATAAAATGTATACTTATTACAAATCATTATTTTAAATCCTTTAACCAACCTACCAATCTTTCTGAAAAAATATTGGTATCTTCAGTGTTTATGCTTAATATTTTGTTCAAATTTTATTTTAGGAGGAGAGTATTCCTATTGCTCTCTCTGGACGTGATATACTGGCTCGTGCCAAAAACGGGACAGGAAAGAGTGGTGCATACCTGATCCCCCTGCTAGAGAGAATTGACATGAAAAAGGATCATATTCAGGGTATCGCTCACTCCCAAAACTTTTTACACAAGATATACCTTTTTTATCCCCCGTTTTTACTATCTTTCTCTTTGCCTGCAGCCATTGTTATGGTTCCCACGCGTGAACTAGCTCTGCAGGTCAGTCAGATCAGTATTCAGATCAGCAAACACCTGGGCGGTGTCAAAGTCATGGCAACCACAGGTGGGACAAACCTTCGAGATGATATTATGCGCCTGGATGAGACAGGTAATGCTCAGTAATCACATAAAATATACCTAATCATAAAGAGATTACAGTGTGATCATCTTCTGCAGTAAAAACATGTTGTTTAAAACTCTCTTCGGCAGTTCATGTTGTTATAGCAACACCTGGCAGAATTTTGGACTTGATAAAAAAGGGCATAGCCAAAGTGGATAAAGTTCAGATGATGGTTATGGATGAGGTGAGCATTCCACAAGCTTACATGCCCATCAGAATATTAATAAAATGTTATTTTATTAATGTATAATTGCACATCTTAAGATAGTTATTTAGGTGATTAGATGTTAATACCACCAATATCAAAGTTCAAGCTGTTCGTTGCCTGTTTTATTATAGGCTGATAAGCTGCTCTCTCGGGACTTTGTGGTTCTTATTGAGGACATCATTGGTTTCCTTGCGAAGAACAGACAGATTCTGCTCTATTCGGCCACGTTCCCCATCAGCGTACAGACGTTCATGGTCAGAGAAATCTTTTGGACACATTTATGCTTACATTTTGCTTCTCTCTCTTTACATCTGAAGGTTTTTCATTTATTCACTTTTGTGTCCAGGCAAAGCACCTGCAGAAGCCCTATGAGATTAATCTGATGGAGGAACTGACCCTAAAGGGCATTACCCAGTACTATGCTTACGTCACAGAAAGACAGAAAGTCCACTGCCTCAACACACTGTTCTCCCGGGTAAGTAGTGAATTTTCACTTTATTACATTTTAAAAAGTAATATTTAGGCTTGGTAAAATGTCATGTCACAACCTTGATGAGTCGGTTTTGTAGCTTGGTTTTGATGTTTTTTTTTGTACCCCTTTAAATATATTTAGCGTGTGATCACACTTGTAGTTCGGTTAGTTTGGTCCGGACCAAAAGAGAGAATTATACATTTTTGTCCTGGTTCGCTTAGTGTTCACACTGTAATTTTTAACACTGAAACTTGCGGTAGATTTTTTCTTATTTTGCACCTGACCTAAGTCTACCTGGGTCTCATTTACAGTCGACGTTGTTTTATCTAAATCTGGGTCTCGTCTACAATCGCCGTCCCCGAACGTCTACAGTCGACATTATTTTACCTAAATCTGGGTCTCGTCTACAATCGACGTCCCTGAACGTCTACAGTCGACGTTGTTTTACTTATATCGGCGTCTCGTCTACAATCGTCGTCCCTGAACGTCTACAGTCGACGTTGTTTTACCTATATCTGGGTCTCGTCTACAATCAACGTTGTTTTACCTATATCTGGGTCTCGTCTACAATCGACATCCCCGGATGTCTACAATCGACGTTGTTTTACCTATATTTGGGTCTCGTCTACAATCGACGTCCCCGAACGTCTACAATCAACGTTGTTTTACCTATATCTGGGTCCCTGAACGTCGTTCAGTTAACAGTGAAGTTAACCGATTTCCCAGAAAATCAAGTAGTGTATAACTGGCCCAGACTCCAATTTCTTAGCTTCCGGCTTCAGATTATGATTCCATCCAGTCTGATGATATCAAAACATGTTTGATATTTTGAGTCGATTTCAGAACACATATTCAGGGATTAAAGTTCTCCGTCGCTACGACGGATTTCCGTTAATTGCAGCGAGTCTATGACGGATTTCCGTCAATTGCAGGGTTCCCGTCCTTAATGTCTTAAGTTCACTTTTCATAATTTTAAGGCCGTAAATAGGCTTTCATTTCTCAAATAGTGTGATAAATGTCTTAATTCTAGTTTGAATAGGTCTTAAATTAAGGAAAGACGAGGTGTATTCACCCTGCTGAGGGGATGTGATAAGCCTGGATTGGAGCGAAAGCACGTTCCTCCATCCACTCTAAGCATTCTGTAATCACTTTGCTTATGGGCCACTCCGGGTTTTCAATTCCCGCTCATGGAAAAACTGCTCCGTGTTCACTCAATTAATCTTATTTTTGGAGAAGTGCATGTCAGGCTACAGCTGGTTCACTGCGGTCCGAATCCGAGCCCGTTTCTTCCCTGCGCCCCCCGCAGCGTTGATCTGGTTTCACACTCAACTTGATTCTATCGAACCCTGGTGCGTTTGAGTGCATATTATGTCATTGCAAACGTGCACGGCGCATGATAGAAAACAGAACGCGGGCCAATATTGGCCGTTCCTCAATATCAAGTACGCAAACTTCGGACTTGCGTCCTTGGTAGTTCATACTTGCCAATTTCGACTCAGGAGAACGAACTCCCGAGGACGAAAGGACGCGAGTCCGGTTATTCTGCAAATGGAACAGCGCGTTCTTGATCACGTCAAGCCTTGGTTATGCTCGACGCGTCCGAACGAGCGCGAGTCTACGCTGACTGCACGCACACCTCTCCAAACGGACGAGGCGTTTATACTTGACGCACTCGCCGTTGTGCTATTCTGTGAAACGACAGGGGGCGACTCGGAGTAATTCTCCTCTAAACCACCAGGAATCAGCAGTGAAGAAGTAGTTTGCCGTTTAGTTTATTAATTTCTTATTCATATAAAAAGAGTAATAAATGCAGTAGGTTTCTTGTACTTTCACTACATGTAAACTAGTTAAACACCTGAAGGCTTATTGAAGAGTGTTTAAACCTTAATTTCATCAGCAGGGCTTATTTCTGCTATTGTAGGCTTATTTTGTAAATGTAAGCAGTTACTTTGGACAAGTGCAAACTGGGTGCTTAATGCAAATGTGTTCCTATTCACAAAATGAGAGGCTTTTATGGTCGCCCATCAATGCAAATGTCTCTATGTATAGAAGGATCATAAACATGCTGGTACAGACGTACCAGTTCGGCCAGATTCGGCTGGATTCTGGAAGTCGTTCAACTAGGGATGCGGCGCCGCGCGCGATGTTACAAAAAGTGCCATGCACACCGCCAGGTGAAATGGGGTCTTGCGCACCCAACACGCGCGACCGCCCACACCGCAATGACGTCATTTTTGCCGCGCGCACCTTCTCGCTCTTGAGGACGCGTCGAGTATAAAGGCTGATTTATACTTCTGCGTCAGACCTACGCGGAGCCTCTACGCCGTAGACTACGCTTTGGTTTTAATTTATACTTCTGCGTCGTTGTCCGCGTTGACTCACGCAGAGGGAGCATGTGAAACCTGAGGGAGCGGTTTGAGCAGACCAATCACAGCGCTTGCGTCCGCGTAGAATTGACGCGTTGTTACATTTTTGGAGAGGTGCACGTCAGGGTACGCCGAAAGCCCAATTTATACTTGTGCGTCGAACTCAAGCCGTAGGCTGTGCGTAGCGCGCGTACCCTTCGGCGTACCCTGACGTGCACCTCTCCAAAAATGTAAGAACGCGTCAATTCTACGCGGACGCAAGCGCTGTGATTGGTCTGCTAGAACCCCTCCCTCGGGTTTCACATGCTCCCTCTGCATGTGTATTTGTGTGTCAACGTGGACAATGACGCAGAAGTATAAATGAAAACCAACGCGTAGTCTATAGGGTAGAGGCTCCGGCGTAGGTCCGACGCAGAAGTATAAATTGGCCTGAAGGGTACGCGTGCTACGCACAGCCTACGACGTAGCTACGGAGTAAGTTCGACGCAGAAGTATAAATTGGGCTTAAACAAGGCTTCACTCAGCTCGCTCTGGCTACTCCGGTTATATCTTTATGTATATTTTAAGGCAACAATAAAACGAAATATGGTATAAAATACAACTCTGCCTCTTTTCATCAACAACGAAATGTATATAAAACACCTCTTTTCATTTATAAATGAACATATTAATGGCCACACAAATGTGGTTCAGGCAACGCACATTGATTATCTTCACTGCACATATTTATAACAACACGAAATATAAAACACAACCCTGCTTCTTTTTGTTTTCATTTAAAAAATATGAAACATTATTGATCATTAAAACTGACATTTAACAAACAGAGACAGGGTTGTATCGTTTTATTTTACTATGCATATACACATACAGTGAAGAGAATGCATAGTAAAATATATATATAAAGAATATTTTATATATTTTAGAATATATAACATTACACAACCTTGTCTCTTTTTGTTAAATGTCAGTTTTAATGATCAATAATATCCAGTATAAAAGTATAAGTAGCCTAATAGGTAGGCTATAAGAAGCTATGCAATGAGAAATAAAGCAAACAATTCAGTCAAACATTAGTCAGCTCTCTAATAGGCTAAAAAGTGAAAGTTAAATAGCCTAAATATATAAAGTTATGAAACTTCACTTTGCCCTCAGCCAAAACGATTTGCCATGGAACAAACTATATATTAATGTAGTTTAGCATTGTTTGGTCTTATAAGATAAATAAAAACATGAACTAAAAAGTTATGTAGATGGTTGATTATTTTTCAAGCTAAGTAATTTTTTTCATATATTAAAATAGCTTTTAAAATATGCAAACTGGCAATATTAAAGCGGTTTACAACATCTCCCCTTAAAACGCTATTGGTCTCGACTATTTAAATAAAGTTATATATAAGTTATTCCTTAAATAAAGGAATATGACTTGGCCAGAAAAAAAATTCAGTCAGAAGAATTTTTTCACTTTAATCCCTGCATATTGTAGTGTATGAAGCATCCGCTTCTGTATATTACTGTAAAAGTAATATAAAGACGATGCATGTAACAACAATAAAGTGCATATAGCTAATCTACTGTTTTAACATAATATGACTATCATAATATGGTTGGTTTCTTTTAATATCGAAGGCTATATTCTTAGCCTTCATATATTCTTATTCTTATATTCGTAGCTCTGTTCAGCTAAGGTCATTCACTGTTGATTCAGTTCTGTTCAATAAAAGTAAAGATCATCAAATATGAAATGAGTGCAATTCATTTATAAAGTAGCTCTGTAGATGTCAAAACAGTGATGTCATCGTCCAGCTCTGTTCAGTTCTTGTCCAGCTCTGTTCAGTTTTCATCTGATAGAGTCAGTACAGTCAAATCAGAAATATTGGCAAAAATTATTGTGACCCCAAATAAGTTTGTTCGTTGTAGTATTGTGAATTATAACAGAATGCATTATTTCTACAGTTGACATGACCCCACGATCTTGTACTCCACAGTTGCAGATCAATCAGTCCATCATCTTCTGTAACTCTACTCAGCGAGTGGAGCTTTTGGCCAAGAAGATCACGCAGCTGGGCTACTCCTGCTTCTACATTCATGCAAAGATGATGCAGGTACGTCTTTTGTCGTTGTCAGTTTCAGTTGAATTCAAATCTGTTCAGTATGATTCATTTATTTCAGTCAAATGCTTGAAACTTTATTTGTGCAGTAATTTGTGACTGCAAATATATTGTGCTTCCTTTCACTCACATGGCAGGAATACAGAAACCGTGTTTTCCACGACTTCAGAAATGGCCTCTGCAGGAACCTTGTTTGCACAGGTGCATTTATCTCTTTTCTTTTGCATAACCCCAACCATAAAAATAAAATGGAAATTTTCCTTTCCTAATAATATGATATTTTTGTTAGTTCTAATTCAGTGAATGTGTGCTTTTGAAACAGATTTATTCACTAGAGGCATTGACATCCAGGCAGTAAATGTGGTCATCAACTTCGACTTCCCCAGGAATGCAGAAACGTATCTGCATCGCATAGGACGCTCAGGTGAAGTTGACAAGCATATATAATGCTTAGTGTTTTGGATTAAAATATTTATATTTAAAATTTGAACACTTTATATATATATATATATATATATATATATTAGTGCTGGGCAACGATAAAAAAATTTAATCGTGATTACTCGCATGATTTTCTTGCATTGTTATGCGCAAAATTGAATAATGACTTCTAAAGTAGTGTATTGCGCACTTTTGATTTAAATGTACTGCTATATACACAAAAGTGCAATAACATTAAACAAATAAGGTGCTTTTATACCAGCAGTATTCTCTTTACACAGTAATCTCTAATCTCAATTTAAACATTAATGTAATCAAATCAAATATTTAAACAAAGCTATTTGCCACTGCCAGGGCATTACCTTTTATCTAGTTTGTTAAAACGAGTCCAGTTTTCTTGTTTTTTTTCTGAACAGGTATCAACAGGTATCTTTTATCAGGGAGCAGCAGAAACAGTCTATGTAGTAGTCAGAGGTCATGATCGCTACTACAGATATAAGTCGACCAACGTTACTTATAGTAGCTTAGGTTTGGTCATGCCATGGTCTCCCACGTAAGATTACATTAAACAGAGTAAAAAAACAATTTATACATTATACTCACGCCGTAGCTGTGTAGCGCACGTACACTTCGGCGTACCCTGACGTGCACCTCTCCAAAAATGTAACGTCAATTCTATGCGTACCGCAAGCGCTGTGATTGCTAGAACCGCTCCCCGGGTTTCACGTGCTCCCTCTGCATGTGTAATTGCGCGTCAACGCGGAAAACGACGCAGAGATATAAATGAAAACCAACGCGTAGTCTATAGCGTATAGTCTTCGGCGTAAGTCCGACGCAGAAGTATAAATCAGCCAAGAGTGAGGTGAAGTGGTCGAGCACAAGGTGCAGCGACAAGCGGGTGCGTTCCTGTGAAACTGTTGCGGTCATGCTCGCCTCACGCACGCGCCCGCTCGTTGCCGAAGTTGAATTGTCTATAACTTTTTATAAAGGACGCGCAGCACAAATCATTAGAAGAGAGACTGATCCTCGGCTCGCTGTTCATGAGTTTCCAGAATCTAAATAGTTATTATCTATAGGTTTTATAGGTACTATCCATAGAGCGCCTGTCATTCACTCGCGGAGCGCAACCCTTTAACTGTTCACCAGAGAGAACCTGCCTCTCTCCACTGCTTGTTTGGGTGGGTTATTTGCTGGCTGACCAACATCCCACCCCTCCTGTGATCATGGTTTGACTGTAGGCCTATATGTATTCAGAGCCAGTGAGCAACAGACTTTCAAAATAATAATAAAAAAAACTGTGTTAACGTGCGATAAAAAAATAGTCGGCATTAATTAATAAATGCGTTAACGCGATAATAACGCGTTAACTTGCCCAGCCCTAATATATATATATATATATATATATATATATATTATTTTTTTAATACCTTTAATTATGAGAACACATTAAAATTACTTGGGCTGCTAAATTACTAAAGATTTTTCTAGTCAACTAGTAGTCATTCATTTAAGCCATTAGTCGACTAATCGCACGATTATATAAATTGAATTAATTAAATATATACTGAGGGGAACACTAAACCATAATGAGCATTTAAAAATATATATATATATATATTTTTATTTGCATTGGTTTGTTTAAAAGTAGACATTTCAAGCTTTCTATGGATATATTTCTTATGTCTGTGAGGCAAGTAGCCTATATGCTGAGTTTCGGTTCATTTTTGTGACGCGCTCCAGTTCACGGAGACCGAGGCGGCAATAAGCACATCCTGTTTGTTATCTTTATTTTACAAAGGCACAGTGTTTTCTTGTTAGGGCTAGGATTGCACACAAAAAAAGTAGATCATTTACAGTTTCAAATGATGTATAACCAAAAATGATGGAGTATTTTAAGTAGTTTCCACTGTTGTCAGGAAAAAATGCAAGGGATCGCGCCTGCGCCTCCAGGTCATTAAGCGTGCTGTACTTTAGCTTCCACACTCCACAAAAACACTTCGATATATGCCTAATAATAGCGCACATTTATCTAGGTTAACGTTAGAGAAAGCAGTCATTGAAAGTTGCTACCTGAATGTTTCAAATGATAAGCAATATTTACTTGGCCACAAGTTTTTTTTTTCTGCTACTAAATTTTGGTTGACTAACATTTAGTCTATTAGAGGCAGCACTTCAAATTACAACCGCTTTTATTTGATAATATATAATTTTACGGTCTCTGTTTAATTTATAGGAAGGTATGGACATCTGGGTTTGGCAATCAATCTCATTACTGCTGAGGATCGCTTTAACCTGAAGACCATTGAGGACCAGCTGGTGACGGATATAAAGCCCATTCCCGGCAGCATCGATAAGAGCCTGTATGTGGCAGAGTTTCACTCGGTGGACCCTGACTGTGAGGATGAAGCAGAGGCGGAAGAGGAGGTGTTTAAGCCTGCAGGAGGGTCTGTCGCCCTTTAGGGAGCAACATTAGAGAGCAGGTGAAGGCAGAGGCGGTTGTGTGGGTATGTTAAGAACATTATGCACATGTTATGGGAAATTCATTAAAGTCTAAAGTTACTTTATTGATCTGATATCTAATATTGCAATGTGTTATATTTCCATCTGAATCAGAGGTCATTGGAGTGACTTTACCATCTGCTCTTTCTAGGACAGTTGGAGAAATTGAACCTGACTTTTGCACAAACATCTCCTTTTGCACAAACCAGTTACTACTCGGCTCATATATTTCCTCATCTTTTCCACCTCCACAGTATTTTTTTTTTAGTCCCTGCTTATGTTTTACTCTTTTGTTTGCATTCATTGTTGGGGCGTTATGACTCTTTATAAATGACTCTACACATTCCATTTGAGACTTGCAATAATAAAAACAAAGCATTCAGAGAACAGTTCCTGTTTGATAGAAAACTGTATTGGTGAAAATCGAGCATAGCATGCTTGCATCATTAGTTGAGAATTTATACTTAAACCCTACAACAAAACATATTCAACCCAAGTGCCTTAATATATATCGTCTCTGTCTTAGACTGGTATATGTCATTGCTATGTTGAAGTATTCCCAAAGACTAAACCGCAGGGTTTTGCAGCACATCGGTGCTTCCTGATTCTGTGAAAGAATCATTGGTATTGATTTACTTCTAACATGAGAAACATTTTCAAATTCTATTCATATTCAGTCTGAGGCAGCTGTAGAAACCAGCATCCATTAAAATATTGCAGAGCTCAGGATTGAGGTGTCAACACTAACATTGCACTAAACTGCCTGAGAAAAAACATCTTTTGCATTAATATTGGTGCTTTTTGAAGTTTCATTGGCAGTCATTGACAAATGGTTGACAGTATTGTACATTGGAAATCATTAAGAAACTTGGGGGTAAATTATGGTTTTTAAAAGGATAGACAATTTGTGGAAATTTTTGTATCTTTTGATATTATTTTTATATAATTTTGAAACTACTATATAAGCTATTCCTAATTTAAATGGGCATGCCAAAACTGGCATAATGTAAAAGATGTCAGACTACTACATGAAAGCTGATTTAAAAGTCACCACAGATGATGTTAAAAATCAAATGTCTCAATGCAGTTATCAAATCCTCACATTTGTATGCACACATACGTCAAATATTTGTCAAAAGGGGCTGTTTGGTTCATTTTATTTTCATTTATTCAAAGGTTGATCAGTAGAGCATTGTGTTGTTCCCTCTACGTTACATATTTTACAGTTTTCATTTCTTTAGATATTAATGAATGTATGAAGTGGCTAATGAATGGACTTGCTATCTCCAGATACATTATTATCATAAATTTTTTTTTTTTTGCTAAGATGTTTGCTTTGATCTTTTACTGAATTTTGCCTTTGATTCATATTCTGTCTAGTGATACAAATACAAAAAATAAGCAAGTACATAAATATACACGTTACTTGGCAGTAAGGAGGTAACTTGTTTTATTTTTATTTGGATGTTTGCAAGAGGAACTTTTCATGACCTTGTTTCATTTATGACTTTTTTTTATCAAGACAGAGTATTTTTGTATAGCAAAATTGTAGCATCTTCTCAGAGGCAGCTGTGATTTCTTTTTTTTCACCCAAGAGATGTTCTTTATTGTGGAAAAATAGTTATTGCTACGCAGGGATATGTGGAGCTTTAGTGTAGAAACCTCAATTTGCATGTTTCTTCTATTATTAAAACAGCACAGTGCAGGCAAATGTTTTTTGCAGAGTTAAATTAGGAAACCTTGAGCCAGATTATCAATATTTTCTGATGATGCCGTGCTGTTGAAAAATAAATTTGTGAGATTATTACCATATTTCAAAATGAACAAACTATCATTCTTTATCCATCCTGCAGTGATGGGATGTGTTTTTTCTTTGTTGCTGTTGTTTATGGTGAGGGTGTTTCTGAAAATAAAAATGTATATGTTATATAAATAAATAGGGGAGCTGATTTTGTGGGGACCAATGTTTACTTAATTTTGGATTTCAGGATAAAAACTAAACCAAACCAAAAGTGTGTGTGTGTGTGTGTGTGTGTGTGTGTGTGTACCATATGTATGTACCGTATGCCCATCCAACAAATATGCAGACATGCATGATACCCTGTTTGTAGATTGATGCAAGAATGCTTTAATGCTCATGACAGTGTGTGTGACTGACTGATTTATGGTTTTGTCTTTATTGTTTATTTCATTTAAATAGCTTGAAGTTATATGTATAGACTTGGAATAGAATGAATGTGTAATCTCTCCCAAAATTCAATACATTCAAATGAGAGATAACATACAGGCTTTTTACTTTTTTTTTTTTTACTTAATGTGAAAACCTAGGCCATTACCTGCATGTACCTCTTTTACATATGCCATATATTGATTTAAGTACCTACCGGGGGATGTATTTTTGTATTTTTCAGAGGCAACTCCTAAATTATTAAACTCTTGAAATACCACAGTTTATATTCTGTCACAATGAATGAAAATGTTTTAAATGCTCTTTGTGAATCTAAATATGTATTTTAAGGTTGTTTATCTGAAATTTGCCACTCAAATGTGATTATAAATCTTATTAAATTGTTAATACAAATTCCTATATTATTATTATATGCCAAATATATGTATATTAGTCATAGGCAATATGGATTGTCAGCGTTTATTTCATTTCGACACTAAAAGGCGATTTATTACACAAATCGAATGACTAAACATTATTTCTATCTGGTTTTACTTATAATTAAAGCTCACAGTTTAGGTTAAAAGACCACAAGCGACCTCCAACGCACATTTCGTGACCTTCACGCAAATGCCCTTCTCAAACCTGCTTCATCATGTTTACGTAGTGATTGACAGGTAAACAGACCAATAGCCATTCAGCTTGGGTTTTGTCGAGCTGAAAGTAGGAGGACTAGATGCGAATCGGTTCTTTCGAACAGTTCATCTGAACGAAACAATTATTTTACGTCTTGACCTTTACAAAAGTCTATGGTCTTGACGCAATTGCGTCATTTCGCTTTTGAGAACCTTTCTTCTATTACATTTTATTTATGAGGAAGATGGTTTCATTTTAAGTTTGTTGCCGCCAAGATTCAAATCATTAAAACATAGAGTCGCTTACAACCATAAAATTAGATATATGAATAAAAATGACTTGAAACCCCCTATAACTCAGCCCGCATCTTGAACCATTCAGTCCGACTATTAAATTACTGTAGTAGTCTCTATATGATATCTATGGTTCAGACTTGTTTTGTGATTCATTGTGAACAGATTCATTAAAAAGATCCGACTCTCAAAGAATTATTCAAATCGGACATCGCTTGAAACACGTGGTTTTGTAAGGAGAACCGTCCTCTGCGAAGCTCAACGTGAGTTGTCATTGATTCATTGTCATTGAGCTTCTTTTTTATTATTAATTCTACAGTACTTCTAATGTATAACTCAGCTAGAAACACTTTTATTTGTCACATCTAAACGGCATTTACATCGCCAATAGAGGTACGTCAACGTTAGTGTCTGACGAATAACAAAAAGCATGCGGCATATGTAGCTTTCGAGCTAATTTATCAATGAATTAAGTTGCCGTTGAAGTAAGTTACTTGTGTTGTATTTTGAGCTGGATGCTTCACGAAACAGCAGCAGCTACTGATCGTTTAAATCCAAGTGTGTTCAGTCATTTTCTTATACAAAAGACCTTCTAGGACTGTTTAATATTGCCTAACCCTAACGTACATGCATGCATTGTTTATCGTCCACACATAAATACTACTGATTTTAGACTCAAATTACTGATTACAGATCATCATTTGAACATAGAATGTGCTCTCCATCTCTTTTTTTCTCATGTGTCCCGTCTCAGAATGGGCAGTGTTTTGGCTGCCAGCGCCCCCAGCCCGCATGCACCAGGGTCGGGTGGAGCGGGTTTGGTGGCAATGCCCCCAGGATTCACGATGCCGTCCGTCTCACCCGTCTCTGTCCCGGGTAGTTCTTCAGCTGGGCTCCAGGAGACCGAGCCTCCCCTTCCGAACCCCGGTGGCTTTGAAGAGTGCCATCGCAAATGCAAAGGTAAACATAATTACTTCATAAAAAGATTTTCTATTTATTCCCTGATAAACTAAGATTAATCAGGGAATCAAAACCTTCAACCAAGCCATTTCAATTGTACCACGTCCATGTGTATTACATTGTTTTCAAACAACTGTACAAAAATAAATTATAATTTGTTGTGTGTGTGTGTGTGTGTGTGTGTGTGTGTGTGTGTGTGTGTGTGTGTGTGTGTGTGTGTGTGTGTGTGTGTACATATGGTACAGGTCAAAAGTTTGGAAACATTACAATTTTTTATGTTTTTGAAATGCAGACTTGATGAGCATAACTAAATATAATGCAAGAATGTATCAAATTGATCAAAAGTGACAGTAAAGACCTTTTATAAATTCTGTTTTTTTTTTTAAACCTATTAATCAAAGAATCCAGAAAAAAACATCATGTCCTAAAATAGAAAAGTGTAATATTATTTAACAATACTGTGGTTTTTACTGTATTTTTGATCAAATAAATGCAGCCTTGGTGAGCATAAGATACTTTTTTTTTTAAAAACGCTAAAAAATATTACAGGCTGTAAATATCAACTATTTGAACTGTATTTTATATCCAGCTTCACCAGTTCAAAATCAATTAAAATTCATGTATTCCATTTAAATTTGTAAAGGGCTTCTCATTTCAGTTGTACCTTATGCTTTAAATTTTTGTGATTACAAATTCATGGTTTTTACACTAATGTCTGTTTGTCCCTTAGAGGTTTTTCCCATGCAGATGGAGGGTGTTAGATTAACAGTGAACAAGGGCTTGAGCAACCACTTCCAGGTTAGTCCAGTGTGTTCACTGGTGGAGCTGAATGTTTCTGGAGTCATGTTGTTGAAGAAAGTCTGTCAGTCCCTGGTTGTAGCCATCAACTCATGTTTTAATTCCTAGGTGAACCACACAGTGTTGTTAAGCACTCAAGCAGATTCCAGTTACAGGTTTGGAGCAACCTATGTGGGGACCAAACAAATAGGACCTGCAGAGGTATATATTTGCATGCAGTATAAATAAATATACAAATGTACTTTTTGATTTGAATAATGAATTTGTGCTGTTTACCCTAATATGTATAGTTTACCTTAATTTTTTTTGGCAGGCCTTTCCTGTCATTGTTGGTGACATGGACAACACAGGGAGCCTAAATGCACAGGTTATTCATCAGATCACAGACAGAGTGCGCTCTAAATTTGCCTTCCAGGTGTGTATTTGTGAAAAAATAACCTTTCCCCCAGTTTCACAGACAAGGCTTCCAGATTAAACTGCATGTTTGAGCTGTTTTAACTGAAAGTAACTTGCTCTGGCATATCTCAAAATATTGTCAGTGCCAATGTTTTCTCTCAAGATGCACACCAGTAATGTTTTTTTTTATATATATATATATATATATATATAAGCTACTTAAATAATTGAACTCGGGTCTAATCCTGGATTAATCTAATCCCTGTCTGTGAAACCAGCACCATATTTGTTTATTTTTGATTAATTATGATCAAATATGAAAGCATCGCTGGACGTACTGAAACACTTGTGTCAAACAGACGCAGCAGCAGAAGTTTGTTAACTGGCAAGGAGATGCTGAATTAAAAGGAGAAGATTTCACTGCTGCTGTGACCTTTGGCAACCCAGATGTGTTGGTGGGGTCTGGTAATTGTCTTCTTTTTCATCCGAGTTTATTTTAGTTGCTTTATTTGTTTTTAATCATGTCCTTTCTTTAGTTAACGTATTTCCTTTCCGGTTTTCTCACCTCTCATCCCTCGCATCTCTCCCAGGAATTGTTGTGGCTCATTATCTCCAGTCTGTCACTTCGTCGCTGGCATTAGGTGGAGAGTTGGTGTACCACCGCCGGCCAGGAGACGAGGGCACAGTCATGTCTCTGGCAGGCAGATATACAGGTAAACGCATATAAAGAAATAGTAGGCATGCATTTACATTTTTATACATCTTTTATCAAGGTATGTTGAATTGCATTATAAAACCGGTTGAAAAGACAAACCAGTGCTGTCCTATTAATGTGCCCCTATTAGGCTTTTTCAGATATTACATTTCATGAAGTTATATAGCTGTTTGGAAATGTAAAATGTCTGCAAATTCTCAAAGACCAAAGTGCACGATAAACGCTTTTATTGTCTCCCAAACTAAAGAAGTGATTCTGAAATGCTTGAAACAAGTGGTCAGTAATTCCAATCTTACTTCCTGCACAAAGGTTTGTAAAAAAAAAAAAAAAAAAAAAAAAAGGCTTAATGCCAGCCTGTGGTCTCCATTGGCTGCTCGCGAAGAACGTGTACTTTGACCCTCGATCTCTGCAGTTGTAGCTGAGGCCTGGAAGAGTTAGGTTTGTTTTGTCGACATGTTGAGATGACGCTGCTAAAGCAAATCTACTTTGCATGTACTTTCAAAGAATGAGGATTCAGGAATTGACACAGTAAAACCGATGCCATCGTTACTGTTTTGTATCACTGTTTATACAAGGGCTGAGGAAGGCTGAAATTCAGATATGGTAATTAGGGGTGTGAATCGTCACTGGTCTCACGATTCAATTCGATTACGATTATCATGTCAAGCATTTGATTCGATTCGATACCGCAATGCATCCTCACTTTTCAATATTACTTCACATGCCTACATTTACGTCAATGAATACAAACAGTCAATATGAACTCCGTTTTTATTTCAGCTGCTCCAAGAAAGTACATTCACTTCCTAAATGTAGAAAACATCGAACAAAACTTAAGTCTGAACACAGCAGACGACAGGACCATTTAGAACAAACACTAGTAAATGGTAAAAGCGCATGAAACTGTCAAGTGTACTTAATAATGCTCGCACACCAGTAACGTGCGGTGAAATCTTGTCATGGGTAGGCTGTGACCTATCAATGTGGCATATATGTTCATATATTCATTCAGTTAATGTAGCAACCCAAGTTCATATCAGGCATCATCACATCGCTGCCTGCATACAGCAAAGTCAGTCATATGTGAGGCTAATGCACAATCAAATCTAATAATCAAATGAATGGACACATCCATCTTATGACTTATACAACAAACAAATGTTTTGTGCGGGACAGAGTAAGAGAGGGAGGCGGCGCGTTGTCAGCGAACCGACAAGCAGCCTAGTCATTCCTTCAAAATGCGCAAACGCGCACAGACAGCCACAAACACACTATTGGTCTGGTCACTCTGGTGACGGCGCACCAGGATTTGAATAGGCTACAGTCAGAAAACATTGTGCAGGCAGTACAGCTTTACAGTACAAAAACAGCTTAAATTCGCTCCTACAAACTGCGCAAGGCGCACACACCGACACGCAATGAGCGTCTGGCGACGGCGCAACAGGATTAAAAAAAGAGAACTACAAAACAGAATTTTAACCCTTACGAAATGCACCATAATCGCACAGATAGACCTACAGTACAAATATGGCAGAGGTGACGGCGCACCAGGGTATGGAAGGGAGAACATTTTGGTGTCAGCGCACAGCAGGCCTATAACTGTTAGCCCACCATCAGACAACACACAAGCCAATATAAGGGTTTTAAAAATAATAAATAAATGAATAATTTACGTTTTAAAGGGGGTGCTTACTTTTATTTTGTAGACGAAACTCCTTTTCCTCGATTTACTGAAGCCTATAAAACGCATTTGCAGCTGCACAGCTAACGTTAGCACAGTGAGCGTATGGCTCGCTCATAGGCTGAGCTGCGGCAACTGCACATCCAATGGCGCGGGCGCCTCTGACGTGAATGGAGCAGAACAGACTTTCCTCCTGGCTCTTATTTCCATTGAAAAGGAGAGACTCGTGAAATTGAGAAATACACCCAACAAAGAGGACTTTTACAACAAATTGACATCTTTGTCCAGAGGGATAGACGCATGGACTTTCCCGTTAGCGACCACAGCTCTTTTTCTTCATAGGACGCTTCCAACGCTAGGCGCCGCTAGATGCTAATTAGCTTGAAGCGCGGAGTGAGTGAGAGCAAGTGGATCACGTGACATGAGGCACGCTCGGTCTCTGCCTCAATGTTGATAATTCAAGACCGCACGAGAACTGACTGCGCATGCGCAAATCTACGTAAACTACGTTCTATGGACCAAAGAGGCACTGCTAACCTCTGCCTCAATGGCCATGGCCTTGAATTTTCTGCATGAAACAATGATTTTTAGGAGCAAATAATGGCAAAAGGAGTATATTATATGTGTATTCCTGAAAAATTGTGTTACAAAAATTAATATTTGGAATAAAATAAATGCAATTAATAATGTGGTGAATTAATAAAGCTCTTGGAATTAATAAATGTAATGTCAACATTTCCTTTGGTGAGGCACTGCCTACCCTGACTGCACAGGGACTGTACATTTTAAAATAGTGGGTGCATTTTTTATTACTCTCTTTTGTGTTTCACCTCCGTCTGCCATTTTATGCTAGCACTAGTAGTGTGTATGTGACGAATTACATCAGAGAAACATCAGTATGCTTTAATTGATTTTAGTCTATTACTGCATCGATGCGGAATCGTCCACGTCCGCATCGCGATGCAACGATTCATTTCAACACCCCTAATGGTAATGGCCGTTTCGCTTCTGACATGTTCTGTAGACCAGTATCAAACAGACTGGGACAACTGACCAATCAGAGCAGAGTAGGCTCTCAAAAAAGGAGGGGTTTAGAGAGGCTGAATCTGTCCTCAAACCATTTCAGACACTTTGAGAAAAGAGGTGATGCTGCAATGAGAAAATGAAAGTGCTTTTGACCTTGGATGTAAAGTGTGTAAACCTATTGTAGGAGACCTCCAAAACTAGGAACCTTTAAAATAGCATAATAGGGGCACTTAATAACAAGGTTTTTTCCTTTCTTCTTTAAATAACAAAAAGACAGTACACAATAAAAATGTATCATGTAATCAGAGTTTAGTTAGAAGTGTGAGAGTACACAACTATATAGAAATTATAATAAAGATCAGGGCCCGTATCCCTAAAGATTCTGAGAATCCTCTCAGAGAGCTCCTAACTTAACCTAAAAATTCCTTGCCAGGAGTTTTAGCTTAGAAGTGATTCCAGAACATTTTCAGTGAACTCGGAGCAAGGAATGGATGGAAAATCCTATCTTAGTGAGGAGGTGTGGTTGACCCTGTTGCTAGGTATGAGTCATCATTTCAAAAGCCGTGATTGGTTTATCCTACAAGTTTGATGAAAATGAACTTTTGGTGATAATGAGCAAAGGATGTACACTCAAATCAATAAACATAATTATACACTCTAATCTTATGCAGACTGTAATTGTAAATAATATTTCACATTCAAGAAAATATCTGGAAAATGAATAGTAAGCTGTAGGGGTTATAGCCTAACATTAGAATCTAAAATATGTGAAAACTTAAGCTCATTACACCCTGTTCAAATAATGAGTTGTGTCTTATTTGCTCATATTAATATCCTAGCTGGAATATTTTGTACTTTCACTCCCATATGGACCCCATTGAAAACAAGATGGCCTATCTCAAGGGGCTGTCCTTAATGAAGTAGAAATTGCAACGTTACAACTTAACGAGGGTAACACGGCTCAGCTTTTATCAATGTCTGTAGCGTCTCAATAATTCCCTGTCATCCAGTGTTTGCAGGAAATCTCTCCTGCTTCCTCTGTTGGCCATTTTGTGCAGCTGCTTAGGGGAACTCCTAAGCCACTAAAAGTCCTCTTCCCTGCTCTTAGCAGATCTCGCCTTAGGAGCCCTTTTAAGCGCTAGGAATCTTGAGGAATAGCTTTTATATTAACTGGGATTTTCGTGTCACTTTTAGGGGAAATTCTAAGAAAACGTCATGACTCTGAGAAATTTCTTAGAATTTGGCCGCTAGGAGCCACTTTTTGCACAAAAATTCTTTAGGGATACGGGCCCAGATCATTTTCAGCCAATGTCTAGAAATATTTTCTACATGTTTTAACCCAGATTAAAAAAGTAAAAATTTGGTTTAATGATGGCATTTTTGAAAACAGGCAGCAACTTTATCGCCACCTTGACACTAGGAGGAGCTGGAGTTCACGGGTCATATTACCACAAAGCCAATGATCAGGTAAATGTTCTTCAGCAGAATGATTCATGTCTTTATTCATTCATTCATTCATTTATGCTGTTTTATTGCTTTATAATGACCTTTGTTTTTGGTTGTTGTTTTTTTGTATCAGTTGCAAGTTGGCGTGGAGTTTGAAGCGAGCACCCGTATGCAGGACACTAGTGCATCATTTGGGTACCAGCTGGACGTCCCCAAATCCAACCTGCTCTTTAAAGGTTGGTACACATACATCCAAATGCATGCATGCATTCATCAAGATTCCATAATTTTGTAAAGTTATGATGAATACAAGGCCTTATCAGAAAGCCATATCATTATTTGAGCAGCATTCCAATCCAATCTTCTTATTTGAAAGATTTCTACACTAAAATAGTGTCTTCATTAACTAGTCATTCCAAAGATCGTTGTCTGATATTTAAACTTAAATCCATCCCAAAATTCTCAAATGATTTAAAAAAAAATATCTGCATGGAAATTCATGGTTACAAAGTATGTGATAAACCCTGATTTACAGAATCTTTCACTCTATCTGTAGGTTCTTTAGACAGTAACTGGGTGGTTGGAGCTACGCTTGAGAAAAAGCTGCTGCCTCTGCCTCTGTCACTGGCCCTCTGTGCTTTCCTTAACCACAGAAAAAACCAGTTCCAGTGTGGTTTTGGCATCACCATTGGTTAAACCTACCTTCTTTCTTGGTTAATTCTTCGGTTTACACACCAGTGCTGTTGCTGGTGAAACGGTAAAGGTTGGACTCACTTGCATATCTGCGCTTGTACAAAACAAAGAAATATTTGTTGTTAGTTCCATGTATCAGACCAACCCCAGGGTTTTCATTTTGTTATTCTTGTAATATAAATAAAAAGCAGTGACAATTCGCATATCCCAAAAAAAGTAACATCACCACCTGATGCATTAGAAGAACGAAGAAATACAAATACACACGTAAATTTGTCATTCTTTTTATTGTTTGTCAGTTCAGTTCTTTTTATAAATTATTTCCTTGTTTGTTTCTTTTCATTGTCAAAATCTTTTTAAAATGCGTTGCTGTACTCATGTAAGCACCTACATAAATAAAATAATGTGTGCATTGCTGGACAAACATGGATAAATTATTAAAACAAAACATATCTAACAAACTGAGATGTAGGTATAATATTTATGGATGTATTTTTGTGGGTGTGAAAAATACATTAACATCCAACTGAGCCAATAAAGTTTTCACGTTATATTCTGTTAACTAATCCCAAATCTGACATTTCCCACATTGTATGCAGTGCCTTTATAAATATGTATATTGAGTAATAGTGGTAAAATAGATTGTGTATGATTAAAATGTTTAAAGGGCAAGTTCGGTATTTTACACTTAAAGCCCTGTTTTAAGATCGTTTCTGATGAAATAGAACGGTTAAGATTGAAATTTGTACAAATGCTGCAAAAGATGCTTTCTAACAGGTTTTATCGTAGTTTTTGTCCTGACTTAAGTCAATGGAGTTGGACAAAAACAACGATAAAACCTGTTAGAAAGCATCTTTTGCAGCAATTTTTGTGTGGGCATATCAGTGAACACCCCAGACCACTCGTTGAGTTTAACGTCTTTGTAAACTAAAGTTTAATGCGTTTTATGAATGATTGTTCCAGTGCCCCTATAAAACCATTGTTTAGTTGGGGGGTGCTAACACAGAAACCGAAAATTCCCGGGACAGCAGCATTTGTCCAAATTTCAATCTTAACCGTTCTATTTCATCAGAAACTATCTTAAAACAGGGCTTTAAGTGTAAAATACCGAACCTGTCCTTTAAGTGAAATACTGATTACTCCAAATACTTAGACATTAATGGTTATAATATTGTGTCTGTAAAGGATATGACTTTTGTAACATATCACAATCAGATTTTTATTTAGTTAAGTGAATACATGCAACAAAATGACACCCTTTGTGTCATTCTGTGTGATTGTATGTTCAGCAGATATAAGGCACTTCTAAATGCAGATAACTGTTGTGATGAAGAGGGCAATGTCTTGAAGGATCTTCTTTAAAACCTGACACATCAGTCATTATTACATCAACCTTATACGTTAATACGTGCAGACCAAAATGCATAGACACATGTACCTCTGCACCTTAAAGATAACCTCACATGACTGCAAGTTAATAATTGGGGAGACAGACAGTACTAGTTTTTGCTCTTTGTCCACATTCAGTGTTATTTTAGCAATTTATAATTCAGCAATGTGTATAACAGACGTTTCCACCGTTCTAAACAATTCATTAGTAAAATTCATATTTTCATTATTAAAAAAAATCTAATTTACATTTATAACACTATACCTTGGCAGTAAATGACAAAAATGAATTAACGCTGCTACGAGGGTGTTTCTAATACAACAGTTGATGGAGTGACGGCAAATTTCACATCTTTCTTTCTTCTGACTACTGTAATCAGTCTCTCGATATTTTTCCCACTTTTTGAAAGTCGTGAAAACGCTATGATGGATTTATTGGAGCAAATGGGAGTCCAAAGGTTTACTCAACCATGATGACTTCCACTTTTGAGTACCCTGTTGATTTTAGCATGGATGATTTGAGCAACAGTGATATTAAATGCACAACATATTTTCTACATAGGAATGCAGACAATTTTCACTGGAATGCAAGATCAATATGACTGAAGCTCAGCGGTCAGTTCTCAGTGTTCTCCTTGACCTGATTGATAAGTGCAGATTAAGTGTAACAGTCTTGACTTGATGGCAGTTTTGTGTAATTGGATAAATGCCTAGACGAGTTATAATATTGCTTAAAGTAACCTTTTACCTCACTGATGTACCGCTGATTTGTTCTTTTTTAGACTGTGTGTCTCAAACCAATAAACACATCAGTTTAAAACGAAATCAAGATTGTGGAACAATGTTTGTTCTTTTTCTCTAATACAGCAAACAGAGCTTGCTGACATGCCAATTTGAATGTGCAAACTGCTTAAAAAGGGCAGAGATGTACCCATCTACATTTCACATGTAATTTAAAATAATAATAAGAAGAATTTACACTGCAGATCCCGATTGTAACCTTATGTTGTTTTCCCATTAATTATTCCCTTACAATTTTTCCTTATACGTTACAAACAATTTTATAAGCCAAACATCTTAACAAAAATGATTTAAAACAACACTAAAAAATGTTGCTGCAATTAGTTACAATTTATATTGTAAATTGCAATTAATAACAACTTACAATTTTTTGAGATAACCTAAATATCTAACTTAACTAAACTAAAATCAACAAAGCTTAATATTTTAAGTCAAGCACGAAACACATACTTTTTTAAGTTGAAACAACACATCATTTATTATTCTAATGTTGAATTTTAAGTTCACAGCAATCATTTTTTACAGTGAAGACACTCTTTAAATTCTTTTTTGCGTTCAGTTGTTAAATGTGCGCTTCATTTTGAAAAGTATATAACAGACATCTGTATGCGCAAGGAAAACCTTCTATAGCCAATAAATGTGGCTTGTGAGAATGTTGCCATGAATTCTGAAACAAAGTAGACAGCATTATGGTGTTTATGTAGATTTCAGGTGTTAATAAACATGATTTATATGATAAACATTCAATATGCAAATATTTTTACATGTATATGGTGGAATGTTTGGGGATTCTATATAGCTATTTATTTATTTATTGAAAAAAATCTGTACACTCAAAATCAAAACATTAATTTATTTTTGTTTTGT